>NC_056729.1:1841697586-1841942586 GCF_019279795.1 Protopterus annectens | reverse complement strand
AAGTTGTAGAGTGATGAAGAACGACTAACATACAGAGTAAAGTTGTAGAGTGATGAAGAACGACTAACATACACAGAGTAAAGTTGTAGAGTGATGAAGAACGACTAACATACACAGAGTAAAGTTGTAGAGTGATGAAGAACGACTAACATACGCAGAGTAAAGTTGTAGAGTGATGAAGAACGACTAACATACGCAGAGTAAAGTTGTAGAGTGATGAAGAATGACTAACATACACAGAGTAAAGTTGTAGAGTGATGAAGAACGACTAACATACACAGAGTAAAGTTGTAGAGTGATGAAGAACGACTAACATACACAGAGTAAAGTTGTAGAGTGATGAAGAACGACTAACATACACAGAGTAAAGTTGTAGAGTGATGAAGAACGACTAACATACACAGAGTAAAGTTGTAGAGTGATGAAGAACGACTAACATACACAGAGTAAAGTTGTAGAGTGATGAAGAACGACTAACATACACAGAGTAAAGTTGTAGAGTGATGAAGAACGACTAACATACGCAGAGTAAAGTTGTAGAGTGATGAAGAACGACTAACATACACAGAGTAAAGCTGTAGAGTGATGAAGAACGACTAACATACGAAGAGTAAAGTTGTAGAGTGATGAAGAATGACTAACATACACAAAGTAAAGTTGTAGAGTGATGAAGAACGACTAACATACACAGAGTAAAGTTGTAGAGTGATGAAGAACGACTAACATACACAGAGTAAAGTTGTAGAGTGATGAAGAACGACTAACATACACAGAGTAAAGTTGTAGAGTGATGAAGAACGACTAACATACACAGAGTAAAGTTGTAGAGTGATGAAGAACGACTAACATACACAGAGTAAAGTTGTAGTGATGAAGAAGACTAACATACACAGAGTAAAGTTGTACAGTGATGAAGAATGACTAACATACACAGAGTAAAGTTGTAGAGTGATGAAGAACGACTAACATACACAGAGTAAAGTTGTACAGTGATGAAGAACGACTAACATACGCAGAGTAAAGTTGTAGAGTGATTTGAGACTCCATAACTAAGTTATGCACAATAAAGCACACAAAAGCATGACAACTAACACATTTTATCAGATTATATTATTTTATTGTTTATACTTTTTGCAGCCCTCTGCTAGAAAAGAATCAGGTGCTGGAAGATCAGAAGGCTGTGAGTTCTACTTCCAACCCAGTTGTATTATTAATTTCTAGAATTGACCTTTCCTTGCTGCATGGGGGTGTGGGGGGTGGAGTGCTGTCTTTCAGATTAGATGTTAAGGAGAGGCCTTATCTGCTTAGGTGGATGATAAAGATCCCATATCACCAACTGCCCTGCCCAGTGTTCCCCTAGTAATGTAAATACCATCTTAAGTCTCCACTTGAAACAGATCACTAGCCTAGATGGACTAAACCAGTTAAGAAAGAGCACATAAAAATATTGAAACATTTGCTGTGCTCCAACTCACATACTATAGCTTTTTAGCACATAGCATAGACACTGGCAGTGTATGTGTGTGTATATGGATCTACTGTGCATGCTCGGAAGCCCAAATACTTGAACAATATTTTCACGAGACGAAAATAAAGAAAACTAAAATCCTGAACCACACAATTTTCCCAGGGCAAGTAAACACTTTCCTAAACTTCACGAAAGCACACCATAGTAACTGAAACCCCCACAACCCCCAACTATATATACCCACTCTGGGATCACACTACAGTGGGGGAAAGGGCATATTTCCCCACAGTGGGCAAGGATTTACTTGCCCTGGGAAAAACTGTGCAGTTCAGGATTTCAGTTTTCGTTATTTTTGTCTAGAGAAAATAACATTCGAGTATATGGATTTTTGGCCAAGCAAAGTAGACCCGTGTGTGTGTGTATATATATATATATATATATATGTATCTGTGTGTCTGTTTGAGAAGGACCCAGGAAGATGATTTTGCATAGATCCTATTTCATTTGTACATGTTTCTCTGTAATTCCCACCAGATTTCTGTAAGAGTTATGCAATGACAGTGATTAATATTGTACATTTCTGTAATCTGATTGGTTAAATGTCACATCTCATAATTACAGCATTTGTTATGAGATGACCCAGAAACCGAATAAAATAATTATAGTTCCCAATTTGCTATAACCAGAGATATACAGAGACTGATAACTATGCAGGCAAAATGGATTTCACGTTTGGTTAAGACAGATTATTTTGACTGCTGAACTACATTTTTTAGCTTCAGCTTTCTACATCATATTATTATAATGATATGTTTTGTACATTATATAATCATAGTGACACATTTTGTACATTATATTGTTGTACTGGCAACTTTTGTACATTACATAATCACAGTGACAAATTTGTACATTACATTATTATAGTGACATGTTTTGTATGTTATATTATTATAGTGACATGTTTTGTACATTATATTATTGTAGTGACAAGTTTTGTACATTATATTATTGTAGTGACAAGTTTTGTACATTATATTATTTCAGTGATGAGTTTTGTACATTATATTATTATTGTGACATGTCTTGTACAGTACATTATTGTAGTGACAAGTTTTGTACATTATATTATTATAGTGACATGTTTTGTACATTATATTATAATGATATGTTTTATACATTACATTATAATACGTTTTGTACATTATATAATAATAGTGACAACTTGTACATAATATTATTATAGTGACATGTTTTGTATATTATTATAGTGACATGTTTTGTACAGAATATTATTGTACTGGCATGTTTTGTACATTATATTATTGTAGTGAAAAGTTTTATGCATTATATTTTAATAGTGACATGTTTCGTACAGTACATTATACTGACAAGTTTTGTACATTATATTATTGCAGTGACATGTTTTGTACATTTTATTATTATAGTGACATGTTTTGTACATTACATTATTGTAGTGACAAGTTTTATACATTATATTATTATAGTGACATGTTTCGTACATTACATTATTATAGAGTATTATAGAGACATGTTTTGTACAGTAAGCGCATTATTGTAGTGACATGTTTTGTACATAATATAATTATAGTGACAAGTTTTGATTATTATATAATCACAGTGACAAATTTTGTACATTACATTATTGTAGTGACAAGTTTTATATATTACATTATTGTAGTGACAATCGTACGTTATATTGGTATAGGGACATGTTTTGTACATTATAATTGTATTGACAAGTTTTGTACATTATATTATTATCAGTAAAAACACCTAGGCGAACTGGAACGCAATAAGAGAAGGCTAGAATAATAAAATAATTTATTGAACTCTCAATAAAATTAGCGCTTTCGGCGGAAAAACATACACCGCCTTCTTCAGATTACACAGCAGGACTGAGGAAACAATTTTTATACATTAATGCAAAATAGTTACCCAATGGAAATAAAGTGCATTATTAAATAAAACATTGTCATGACGACCTTAAAGCTAGTTCAACCACCCGATAGAAATTTGCAATCTGTTGTCAGATGCAAGAAAAACATATGGGAACAAAGATCTAAAATATGTTTCTTGTTCATTATGTTATAAATAACCAGTAAAATGTCTTCTGGAACACTTAGTGAACCTCGTTTAGGTTTTCAAAAATGCTAGATACTCTTAGAAAAAATTATTATATGAACAAAGACTAGTATACGTCACTTTGCCAAAAGCTAAATGGCAAATCTTATGTATGGTGGCATCAATTTAAGTATCTCGCTAACTTGCCAGACCCTAAAATAGCTGAGCGGGGCTAACAATCAAAAAATTGCAAAGATGCCACCCAACTTGCCTTGAAATATAAAAATAAGTAAAGATACATTTCTATATGTAATTTACAAAATAGCCTTTTTCGGATAAATTCCTTAACCATTAAATAATAGTGAAAGGTAATATAAACACTAACTGAGCAAATAGGCCTATAGAACTAGATATTAACAATGTGTGTACAAAAATGACACATATACACAATAAACCCTACAGTTTATGCATTTATCCCAAGAATAAAGCTAAACAAAAAGCTAAACTCTCAGTACTAGGAAATACTAGCATTTATCTATTATAGGCTAGCCATTTCAAAACGCATTTTATAGAAAGAGCCTCATTTATACTTGGTGCTGAATGTGCTCTAGTGCGAATTTGCCAAAGAAGTTCATCTATTTCCAGACGAACTTGCCAAGGTCCCCCCCTGATGTCCGGTGTTCATTGCTGTAAGATGGCAAAACTGAATACATGGCCACTATTATCCCCAATGTGTCGAGCAAGAGCGTTATTTTCATCATTTTTAGAAACAGCATTCATGTGCTCATATATCCTAATTTTGAATTTACGCTCGGTTTTCCCTATGTAGAAAGCCTTACAGTGGTTACAAAGGGCCACATAGACCACTGACCTTGTTTCACAATTAAAGTGACTACTGATCTTATATTCTTTACCATTAATGGTACAACAAGTGCCAACTTTAATGTGCCTACATTGGCTACATGCCCCAATTTATGCATCCCATGTAAACGATTGGACATTTGCTTTTTCTTGGGTTTCTCCAAAATGGATTTGAGATTATCCCCTCTTCTGTAGGTTATTTTGGGTTTTTCACCCAATAGGGTGATTAATCCTTTATCATGTTTAATAACTTCCCAGTTTTTATTAATAATTTCTTTGATCTGATGAAAATCCAGAGAATAGGTGTGCAGAAAACTACTACAATAGTTATTTTGTTTAAATTGGGAAGACGCAGGAATTTCTACTGGTGTTAAAGAAATGTCAAGATTGACATCTAGATCATTAATACTTTTAAAAGGAAGCAAAGGAGAAAAATACCCTTCTTCACGTTTGCAAGAAACATCTGAGACAATATTGTTAACCAAATTCAGTGGGTAACCCCTAGATAAGAACATGTCCGTCAATTTCCTACATTCCATTTGAAAATCACAATCATCTGTTACCATCCGTGCTGCTCTAACTATTTGACCCTTTATGACAGATCTTTTTTGGTGGTATGGATGGTTACTTGAGAAATGTAGTAGGGAATTAGAATAAGTGGGCTTTCTATATATAGTACTCTTAAACCTGTTGTTAATGGTGTCTTTAGATAAAAAGATGTCTAAATAATTTATTTCAGTGTCAGCAATTTGATATGTAAACTGCAGAAATTCTGTCATGCTAGTCATTCTCTCGATAAAACCAGGAATGGTTTGCTTGTCCCCTTTCCAAATGCAAAAAATGTCATCCTGGTACCTGGTGTAGCAGGTGACATATTGTTGAAAAATTTCATCTTTAAATAGGAATTCATCCTCCCAGTAAGCCATTACTGCATTTGCAAAGGAACCACCACAAGGGGAACCCATTGCCACCCCTGATGTTTGTAAGTAAAAATTACCTTCAAAAGTGAAGAAATTGTTCCTTAGCACTAATTCTAGGAGGGTTTCAACTAGGTAAATGGTATCCCCTTGTGTGTTTCTAGCTGACATGAATTCTCTAACCCATGCAAGACCAATATCTTGAGGAATGACCGTATATAGGTCTTTGACGTCTATTGTCAAAAATACAGTATCAGTGATATAAGGTTGTTGACTAATATCCCTCAAAAAGGACCAAGAGTCCTTACAGATATGCTTGACACTTCCTATGAGAGGCTTCAAGATACTATCTACGAACTTAGCGCATGCATATGTGATGGAACCTCTGCCATCAATTATAGGTCTAAATGGGGGGGGGCTTGTAATCGCTTATGCAGCTTGGGTGTACCAAAAAAGGCAGGAATTCTTGGGGCAGTCATCTCCAGATATCGAAAGGTATCTGAATCGATGAATCCCTCCAAAAACAAGTCGTTCAGAATTCCATAGATTTTTTTGTATGCACCATGTACTTCATTTAGTGATACTTGCCTATAGGCCGTTGTGTCTAAATGTTGCATCATATATTCAACATATTTGTAATGGTCCATCAACACAACCCCCCCACCTTTGTCAGGCTTCATGACCCGGACACTACAATCCTTCAATAGGTGCAAAAAATCCCATTCCAGCACAGAAATGTTACTGGAATGTTTTTCTTTGTTGTACATGACATGATTTTTTATAGCCCATAAGTCTATTTCACACATTCTTTCAAAAGTCGAAAAAATAGGATGAAGGGGTGGGTTGTAGGAGCTTGACACTTTTAAACTTTGAAGGACCGAAGTATTATTTCCCATCAGGAAATTTAAATTTAATTTCCTGACATAAACTTTTAGGTCAATCATAGTTTTACCTATGTCCATATGTTGAGTGGGAACAAAGGTAAGGTCCTTAGCAAAAAAGTCAACCATGTCTTGCTGTATCTCCAAAAGAGTGTAATTGTATAAAACAAAGTCACTATACGAGCTTTTTAACAGTACAGGGTCAGTACCAAAATCAGGGTTCACAATCATCTCCTCCTCCCCCGTCTTTTGTTCCTCATGTTGTTCTGCCTCTGGGTTTGAGGGGGATTTTTCCTTTTGGGGTTGTTGACCATGTGAAAACCCTGATTAATTTGTTGGTTTGCCCCTTCGATAGGGATGTTTTGTTGTTGATTATTATCCCTGGGTCTAGCGGCTTGAACATGTTCCTGGTTTGGGACATGTGAATTTGCATTGTTGTTATTAAGTCTCGGACTCCTTCTTAGCCCTTGCCTTTGTTCAATAGGGTGGTTGTGATTATTAGTGTTGTTATTGTTCACCATATGATTCGATTCACCAGTATTATGAAACTGGTCAGCGGCCTCATCAGAGGCCATTGGTGCCGCCCTTGAAGGTCGTGGGTAGGCACATTTATTATTGTAGTCAGTTATGTCCCTTGTAAGTTTCTTTTTCTTGGTGGCCAAAAATTTCTCCATGCTAGCTTCAATGCTCGTAAAAATATGACAATATTCGTATTTGTACCGAAAGAACTCCCTATCCGATGTAATAAGTTGTTCTAAATTCTCAAGTTCCACAGACAAGGTGGCTATATCTTTGGAATAATATGCAATCAAGGCTTGTAGAAATTCCATACCCTGCCGGTCGAACAGGTCAATCAATTCCTGATAAAAGGGAGAACTCTCCAAGAGGCCTGCGGGAAATCTCCACTGACGCAGGCCCTTTGGAATTACCTTGTTCCTCATACATTCAGTCAAGTATGAGACTTCCAGCTGTAACTTTTTACATTTGTACAATTTGTTATCGAATATGTCTATTTTGTCAGTTAACATGCCACTATCAGCAGCTTCCCTCAAAAGAGACTTTTTCTAAGATTTTTTAGCATTTTTGAAAACCTAAACGAGGTTCACTAAGTGTTCCAGAAGACATTTTTCTGGTTATTTATAACATAATGAACAAGAAACATATTTTAGATCTTTGTTTCCATATGTTTCTCTTGCATCTGACAACAGATTGGAAATTTCTATCGGGTGGCTGAACTAGCTTTAAGGTCGTCATGACAATGTTTTACCTAATAATGCACTTTACATCCATTGGGTAACTATTTTGCATTAATGTATAAAAATTGTTTCCTCAGTTCTGCTGAGTAATCTGAAGAAGGCGGTGTATGTTTTTCCACCGAAAGCGCTAATTTTATTGAGCGTTCAATAAATTATTTTATTATTCCAGCCTTCTCTTATTGCGTTCCAGTTCGCCTAGGTGTTTTTACTGAGTTTATCTGGTTTGTACATTATATTATTATAGTGACATATTTTGTACATTACATTATTATAGTGACATGTTTTGTACATTATAATTGCATTGACAAGTTTTGTACATTATATGACAAGCCAAATATAAAAGCAGAAAGGTAACTAAGGCTTCTCAATAATCCATTCATAAAGTGCCTGTGTCTGCTACTGGGATATTTTCCAAGAACCAAGCTTAGATATAAAAGCAAAAAAGTTTATTTAATAAAACTATTGTCAGTAAGCACTTTCACATTTGCTTCCTCAGACCGTTAACATTCAAAAAATCAGTCTTCTCCTTTTATAGTGGTCATGTGTTTCATCTTATAAAACTTTAAAGTGATACAAACCAGATTATTAAAAGTTTCATTAAGGAAGATTCAGTGTCATGACATTTCTATATTAGATAGAGTAAATTCACATCTATAGGGAATTTACTGGGTACACATCATTCAATACTTACTAAAACATACTAATATATAATGTTTATTACTAGGGAAGCATATCTGAATGATAATAATTACTACAGCATTTGAAAGCATTAACTGTTGCATGAAGCTCAATGAATAAAATATTTAAATAAATTTTTTTCCAGTGTGTACTATAGATGCATTAAACCGTGTTAATCTACCTATACCATTCATGTATAAAACTATCAAAAACATTATAAGTATGCTAATCATACGAAACAATGCTCACAAAACTAGTAGAAGTCGCTAATCGTCAAGGACACAAGTTTAAAAAGTCAGCAATTGACAAATCATAGTGACAAATTTTGTACATTACATTATTGTAGTGATAAGTTTTATATATTACATTATTGTAGTGACAATCGTACGTTATATTGGTATAGTGACATGTTTTGTACATTATAATTGGATTGACAAGTTTTGTACATTATATTATTATAGTGACATATTTTGTACAGTACGTTATTGTAGTGACATGTTTTGTACATTATAATTGCATTGACAAGTTTTGTATATTATATTATTATAGTGACATGTTTTGTACATTATAATATTATAGTGACATGTTTTGTACAGTACATTATTGTAGTGACAAGTTTTGTACATTATAATTGTATTGACAAGTTTTGTACATTATATTATTATAGTGACATATTTTGTACATTACATTATTATAGTGACATGTTTTGTACATTATAATATTATAGTGACATGTTTTGTACAGTACATTATTGTAGTGACAAGTTTTGTACATTATAATTGTATTGACAAGTTTTGTACATTATATTATTATAGTGACATGTTTTGTACAGTACATTATTGTAGTGACAAGTTTTGTACATTATAATTGTATTGACAAGTTTTGTACATTATATTATTATAGTGACATGTTTTGTACATTATATTATAATGATATGTTTTATACATTACATTATAATATGTTTTGTACATTATATAATAATAGTGACAACTTGTACATTATATTATTATCATGACATGTTTTGTATATTATTATAGTGACATGTTTTGCACAGAATATTATTGTACTGGCATGTTTTGTACATTATATTATTGTAGTGACAAGTTTTATACATTATATTTTAATAGTGACATGTTTTGTACAGTACATTATTGTAGTGACATGTTTTGTATGTTATATTATTATAGTGACATGTTTTGTACAGTACATTATTGTAGTGACAAGTTTTGTACATTATAATTGTATTGAAAAGTTTTGTACATTATATTATTATAGTGACATGTTTTGTACATTATATTATTATAGTGACATGTTTTGTACATGATATTATTATAGTGACATGTTTTGTACAGTACATTATTGTAGTGACAAGTTTTGTACATTACATTATTATAGTGACATGTTTTGTACATTATAATTGTATTGACAAGTTTTGTACATTATATTATTATAGTGACATATTTTGTACATTACATTATTATAGTGACATGTTTTGTACATTATAATTGTATTGAAAAGTTTTGTACATTATATTATTATAGTGACATGTTTTGTACAGTACATTATTGTAGTGACATGTTTTGTACATTATATTATAATGATATGTTTTATACATTACATTATAATATGTTTTGTACATTATATAATAATAGTGACAACTTGTACATTATATTATTATCATGACATGTTTTGTATATTATTATAGTGACATGTTTTGCACAGAATATTATTGTACTGGCATGTTTTGTACATTATATTATTGTAGTGACAAGTTTTATACATTATATTTTAATAGTGACATGTTTTGTACAGTACATTATTGTAGTGACGTGTTTTGTATGTTATATTATTATAGTGACACGTTTTGTACAGTACATTATTGTAGTGACATGTTTTGTACATTACATTATTGTAGTGACATGTTTTGTACATTATATTATTGTAGTGACATGTTTTGTATGTTATATTATTATAGTGACATGTTTTGTACATTATATTATTATAGTGACATGTTTTGTACATTACATTATTGTAGTGACATGTTTTGTACATTATATTATTATAGTGACATGTTTTGTACATTACATTATTGTAGTGACATGTTTTGTATGTTATATTATTATAGTGACATGTTTTGTACAGTACATTATTGTAGTAACATGTTTTGTACATTATAATTGTATTGACATGTTTTGTACATTACATTATATTATTGTAGCAACAGGTTTTGTACATTATATTATTGTAATGACACGTTTTGCACATTATATTATTATAGTGACATGTTTTGTACATTGCATTATATTATTGTAGCAACAGGTTTTGTACATTATATTATTGCAGTGACAAGTTTTGTACATTATATTATTGTAGTGACATGTTTTGTACATTTTATTATTATAGTGACACGTTTTGTACATTATATTATTATAGTGACATGTTTTGTATGTTATATTATTATAGTGACATGTTTTGTACATTTTATTATTATAGTGACATGTTTTGTACATTACATTATTGTAGTGACATGTTTTGTACATTATATTATTGTAGTGACATGTTTTGTATGTTATATTATTATAGTGACATGTTTTGTACATTATATTATTATAGTGACATGTTTTGTACATTACATTATTGTAGTGACATGTTTTGTACATTATATTATTGTAGTGACATGTTTTGTATGTTATATTATTATAGTGACATGTTTTGTACATTATATTATTATAGTGACATGTTTTGTACATTACATTATTGTAGTGACATGTTTTGTATGTTATATTATTATAGTGACATGTTTTGTACAGTACATTATTGTAGTGACAAGTTTTGTA
This sequence comes from Protopterus annectens, assembly GCF_019279795.1. Lineage (NCBI taxonomy): Eukaryota > Metazoa > Chordata > Ceratodontiformes > Protopteridae > Protopterus > Protopterus annectens. Next base: position 1,841,931,606 of record NC_056729.1, on the reverse strand, counting down.
CAGTACATTATTGTAGTGACATGTTTTGTACAGTACATTATTGCAGTGACAAGTTTTGTACATTACATTATTGTAGTGACATGTTTTGTACATTATATTATTGTAGTGACATGTTTTGTATGTTATATTATTATAGTGACATGTTTTGTACAGTACATTATTGTAGTGACATGTTTTGTACATTTTATTATTATAGTGACAAGTTTTGTACATTACATTATTGTAGTGACATGTTTTGTATGTTATATTATTATAGTGACATGTTTTGTACATTACATTATTATAGTGACATGTTTTGTATGTTATATTATTATAGTGACATGTTTTGTATGTTATATTATTATAGTGACATGTTTTGTACATTATATTATTATAGTGACATGTTTTGTACATTACATTATTATAGTGACATGTTTTGTATGTTATATTATTATAGTGACATGTTTTGTACATTATATTATTATAGTGACATGTTTTGTACATTACATTATTGTAGTGACATGTTTTGTATGTTATATTATTATAGTGACATGTTTTGTACAGTACATTATTGTAGTGACAAGTTTTGTACATTACATTATTGTAGTGACATGTTTTGTATGTTATATTATTATAGTGACATGTTTTGTACAGTACATTATTGCAGTGACAAGTTTTGTACATTACATTATTGTAGTGACAAGTTTTGTACATTACATTATTGTAGTGACATGTTTTGTACAGTACATTATTGCAGTGACATGTTTTGTACATTACATTATTGTAGTGACATGTTTTGTACATTATATTATTATAGTGACATGTTTTGTATGTTATATTATTATAGTGACATGTTTTGTACATTATATTATTATAGTGACATGTTTTGTACATTACATTATTGTAGTGACATGTTTTGTATGTTATATTATTATAGTGACACGTTTTGTACAGTACATTATTGTAGTGACATGTTTTGTACATTACATTATTGTAGTGACATGTTTTGTACATTATATTATTATAGTGACATGTTTGTACATTATATTATTATAGTGACATGTTTTGTATGTTATATTATTATAGTGACATGTTTTGTACATTATATTATTATAGTGACATGTTTTGTACATTACATTATTGTAGTGACATGTTTTGTACATTATATTATTATAGTGACATGTTTTGTATGTTATATTATTATAGTGACATGTTTTGTATGTTATATTATTATAGTGACATGTTTTGTACATTACATTATTGTAGTGACATGTTTTGTACATTACATTATTGTAGTGACATGTTTTGTATGTTATATTATTATAGTGACATGTTTTGTACATTACATTATATTATTGTAGCAACAGGTTTTGTACATTATATTATTGTAATGACACGTTTTGCACATTATATTATTATAGTGACATGTTTTGTACATTGCATTATATTATTGTAGCAACAGGTTTTGTACATTATATTATTGCAGTGACAAGTTTTGTACATTATATTATTGTAGTGACATGTTTTGTACATTTTATTATTATAGTGACACGTTTTGTACAGTACATTATTGTAGTGACATGTTTTGTACATTACATTATTGTAGTGACATGTTTTGTACATTATATTATTATAGTGACATGTTTTGTACATTATATTATTATAGTGACATGTTTTGTATGTTATATTATTATAGTGACATGTTTTGTACATTATATTATTATAGTGACATGTTTTGTACATTACATTATTGTAGTGACATGTTTTGTATGTTATATTATTATAGTGACATGTTTTGTACATTACATTATTGTAGTGACATGTTTTGTACATTTTATTATTATAGTGACACGTTTTGTACAGTACATTATTGTAGTGACATGTTTTGTACATTACATTATTGTAGTGACATGTTTTGTACATTATATTATTATAGTGACATGTTTTGTACATTATATTATTATAGTGACATGTTTTGTATGTTATATTATTATAGTGACATGTTTTGTACATTATATTATTATAGTGACATGTTTTGTACATTACATTATTTTAGTGACATGTTTTGTATGTTATATTATTATAGTGACATGTTTTGTACAGTACATTATTGCAGTGACAAGTTTTGTACATTACATTATTGTAGTGACATGTTTTGTACATTATATTATTATAGTGACATGTTTTGTACATTACATTATTGTAGTGACATGTTTTGTATGTTATATTATTATAGTGACATGTTTTGTACAGTACATTATTGTAGTAACATGTTTTGTACATTATAATTGTATTGACAAGTTTTGTACATGATATTATTATAGTGTCATGTTTTGTACAGCACGTTATCGTAGTGACATGTTTTGTACATTATAATTGTATTGACACGTTTTGTACATGTTATTCTGCTTTGGCTTGTATGCAGCCGGCACCCCCCACACACACACACACATGCACACACACACACACACACACACACACACACACACACACACACACACACACACACACAGACACACACACACACACACACACACACACACACACACACACACACACACACACACACACTCATCTTCCACTTTCTCTCTTATTCCCTTCTGTTAGCAAATAGTATCCATAACCAATCAATATTGTGCGTTTGATAATTTAAAATGAGACCACAGTAGCCTACTGATACAAGGTTATCCTGTTTTTCCACCTGAGAAATGGTTAAGAAATGACTTACAGTTTCAGAGCAGTCCTTGGTCAATTCTGATTGTTTCTTAAACACAAACTTGTCTTTGCTTTGGCTCATTAGCAGCAGTACAAAGAACTGCCTGCTCACACCCTTGTTCTCCCCTCCCCCTTCCCTGTTTATTACCTTAAGACATTCCCAAAGTTAATAAATATTACCTGTGGCAGGCCCCATTTTTAAAACTACAACCACCCTTGTCACTATCATATGTTCATTTATCACTTAACTCTGTTACCTGATTGTTTCCAGCCCCCTCATAAGAGCAACTAACAGGGTCTCTACCCGCTTCACTCCCCACCCTACCCCCTATTTCCTACGCCCCCAGTGGTCCCAACTTTATTACACTCACAAACCCCTTACATCTTTCCAATAGCCAACCACAGCAGTAACCCAACACTACCTCCTCCATCTTCAAACTACTATCACACCTCCTCAACTAACATGTACAAGCATACCTTACCTGTGCTGACTGCATGCACTCTCCTTGCATATCTTACATCCTACCAAAGCTCCATCATTCCCCCACTCAACCACTACCACTGTACTACTACTCACACCACCACTCATGTCTCACCCTCACTCAGCTCCCCTCCCACCAACTCAAGAACCATCCCTATGTACCCCCCACATGTTCTACCAACTATATTACTCAAACATAAAGCATCCCTACAACTTAACACAGTAACCCTCCCACCATACCTATAACCCAAAGAGCACAATCATAAAGTTTCCCTAATAAACAAACACATTCAAAAACTGAGAAAACTAATAACCTCTTGCATATCTAAACTAGCCCTAAGTGCAGATATCCACCCCAACCCTGGCCCTACCATCTCCAACCCCAATCCTCATAATCAGACTAGAAATCACAACTTCTCCCATATTACAGCCAATAGAAAGCCAAGTGACTTCCTTCTACTAAGCCTAAATATTAGAAATATATCCAACAAAGTCCATGAACTCCATGCCACCATAGACTTGTACTCCCCAGATATAGTCATCCTGACAGAAACCTGGCTAAAACCTCACATTATCAGTGAGCAAATACTCCCCTCAGGTTACGGCATACTAAGAGTAGACCGGCTAAACAAGAAAGGAGGCAGTGTAGCTATAATATTTAAACAGCATCTATACATCCAGGTCTTAAAATTATCAGCTCCACAAATAGGCAATGAAGAAATAATATATACCAACCTCAAAATAAACCAAAACAAAACCATCAACATAATTGGATGCTACTTCCCACCTGGCCAAAACATCCCTCCACTAGAAAACCTCCTCAGCTGGTCTACCCACCATTTCCCCCAAGAAACTATCATTTTAGGTGATTTCAATATTGACTGGCAATCCTGTTCTGGCAACCATCCAACCCATCATGTAAACCTTCATGGCTTCACCCAACTAGTCCAGTCGCCAACCAGGATAAATAAAAACTCCAGCAAGCACACTACCCTGGATTGGATACTAGTCAGTAAGAGCCCCAGTCATATATAACAGGTTGCTTTTCAGATAGCCTCAGTGATCACTCCCCAACATTCCTACTCAAAAAATACCTATACCAAGCTAAACCTGTCATCTACCATCAAATACGTAAAAAACTAAACTTTAACCAACTCACATTCATCTCATCCCTCAAAGAATGTAACTGGCATCCTCTAAAGTACCTCAGTCTTGATGGCGCAGTTGAATTTTTTAATACTACCTTCCTGAGCATCTTTAATTACCATGCCCCCATAAGACTTTCCAGAACCAAAGCACAACCCTCCCCATGGCTACAGAAAACCACTAAGTCAGAAAAGAAAAACAGGGATAAAGCCTGGGAGCACTGGTGCAAAACCAAAACCCCCTCAGCTAGACAGAAATTCCTAGACCTACACAATAGAGTCAAAGATCTAATAAAACAGGACACATTTCAATACTACCAGTCTGCCCTAGACTCCTCACAACACAGCCCCAAACAATTCTGGTCCTCCATAAACTCCATCCTCCACCCAGGTAAAGTCAGTACCCCTCCTCCTAACATCCCGCACTCCTCAGAAAATATTGCTACCTCATTCAACACACACTTCACACAAACCATACTATCACTAGCTAAACAACACAACCCCCCTCCAACCCACACCTTCAACTAGTAATCTCCCCACTGCCTTCTCTTTTTCTCCTGTACCTACCTCCAACATAAAAAAACTCTTAACTAAACTTAAGCCCACCAAATTAGCAGCAGACAACCTCCCAAGTGAATACCTACAAATCACAGCTGATGCTCTGGCCTACCCAGTATCCATCTTGATTAACCGATCTCTGTCAGAAAGTTACGTTCCCGCACTGTGGAAAGTATCACATATAATTCCCTTCCACAAAGGTGGACCCTCCACAGAAATAACCAATTACCATCTCATAGCTATTTTCTCTCCACTCTCCAAAATACTAGAGAGATGCATACACTCTCAGGTCTCAGAGTACCTCCTTATTAACAACCTCCTTTCCAATACTCAGCATGGTTTCTGACCAAACCATAGCACCACCACTGCCTTACTCTCCTTTACTAACACTATCCTTCAGCATAAAAACAATGGCTATCTCTCCTCTGCTACTTTCCTAGACCTATCTAAAGGATTTGACATGGTCCCACACAAACAACTTATCTCTGTCCTCAATAACCTATCCTTCTCTCAATCAGTCACCAACTGGTTTCAGAGTTACCTGTCTGACTGCCAACAATCCATTGTATGGCAGAATGACATATCTCCCCAACTACCTGTCACCATAGGGGTTCCCCAAGGATCCATCCTTGGACCCCTACTCTTCTCTATTTTCACCAATAATCTAGCCTCTGCCAACAAACATGGCACACTCATACAATATGCAGATGACTCAACCATCATCTGCTCAGCCCAGTCCCTAACCAAACTGCAAAATGTCACACAGGAAGACTTTTCCTCTGTTGAAACTTGGTTATCCGATGCCCAGTTAATACTCAACCCAAACAAAATTAAACTACTCATCTTCCAACCCACCAAACACACTCAAAACAACTCTCACTTTAACATCACAGCAAAAGACAACACCACTACATACCCAATTGAACACACCAAATAGCTAGGAGTGGAAATAGACAATAATCTAAAATTTGACATTCACATATCCATGACCATAAAAAAGTCCACAAAAAACTAGGAGCATTATACAGAAATAAGCAACTTCGCTCCAAAGCAGCAAAGATTTCAATAGCAAATTCCCACCTTATATCCACCCTACTTTATGCCTCTCCAATATATACCAACCTAAGGCAATGCGATCTAAACAAGTTAGAGACCTGCTACAACAAAATCGCCAGATTCGCCACAGGGGCATCCTACCGTAGTCACCACTGTCTCTCACTTGCTGAACTGGGCTGGCTTGAACTCCCTCACCTCCTTCAATGGTATCAACTCTCACTCGCCCACAAACTAGTAAACCATCCACTAAATGTCCCATCCCTCCAGAATCTACTCCAACCCTATCGCACTACCAGACCACTAAGATCCAGCAACAAAAATCCCTTGCAGATCACTAAAGCCAATAACTCTGCTGGTGAAGCACTATTCTCTTGCATCATAGCCAAATTATGGAACTCCCTCCCACCCATAATTACCTCCATACCATCATGCACCCACTTCAAAACATTACTAAAAGCGCACCTAAAAACATGCTGGCTATGCCCTTGCAACTCCCACTCTAATATCACCCACCCCATCCAGCCACTACCTTTCTTTCCACTCCACTAACTACCTTGATTATAGCAAGCTCAGATGCTCATAAGCCTAGTACTTATTATACAGCAGGAACTTCTCATTGCAACATTTGTTAATGTCTGTTATGTACTTCACATATAAAGATTCTAGTTGTCAACTGATGTACTATGTTCTTCATCTGTAAATATGTTGTAAGTAATTGCTATGTAAATTGTTAATTGCTATGTAATCCAATGTAACTACTGTCTATTTATTTTAACTGTGGAGCTTTTCTCCCCGGGCCTCCGCTGAAAATGGACCTACATCCAATTGCATACTCCCGGTCAACAAATGTAAATAAAATAAATATTATAGTGACATATTTTGTATAGAACATTATTGTAGTGACATGTTTTGTACATTATAATTGTATTGACAAGTTTTGTACATGATATTATTATAGTGACATGTTTTGTACAGTACATTATTGTAGTGACATGTTTTGTACATTATAATTGTATTGACAATTTTTGTACATTATGGTAGTGACAATATTTGTACATTTGACAATTTTTGTACATTATTGTAATGACAAGTTTTGTACATTTGACAATTTTTGTACATTATTGTAGTGACAAGTTTTTGCTGTGCTTATCCTCTTCATGTTGTAAAAATCATTTAACTGACTTGTTCCTGAATGTTATCTTTGGAACTCTGAGCTGCTGCATGATAATTAGTTGCCCTGGTGTTTCCCCCACAGTTGCCCTACTTTCTGTAGGGTCTCGGCTTAATATTCATATTGAAGTGGAAGTTTTTTCTTTTCTTTTCAGCTTTGGACAATGTACAGATTCATAGATATTTACTAGGCATGCAGTCCACGGGATCATTAAGGAGACTCCAAATTCCCAGTTGCCCCAAGGCCTGTCTGCTTAACTGACGTACTCAAGGTTACATAGTAGGTAAATGAAGGCTGAAGGAACCAAACTCTGTACTCTAAGAACTACAGCTCACCGCCTTAACTCACTGCACCAACTACCAGACTAATTGCACCAACTTATGAGAGATCACTGATTGTTTACACACACTCATATATATATATATATATATATATATATATATATATATATATATACACATTTCTTTCTTCAACATAATTATTTGTTTATTTATCAACATTTGTTGACTAGGAAAGTCCAACTGAGTCAGGAAAACCATTTTCAGTGAAGGCCCGTGGAGAAAAGCTCCATCAATACAGAACATTTATACATTTATATAATTGAATTGATAATAACATTAATACAGCATTATACATGTTCATAGCTTCATAGCTGTTTACTAGGCTAACGACCACAAGGTCCTTTTTAAGCGTAGCCATGCATCCCAAATCTGTGACAAGTTCTATTACTCTTGATAAGTGTAAGCATGGGCCTGGGAGAGGAACCATTTACAGGGTAACTGTGTCCATTAGAGATACATGTATCAAGCCAGGAATGAATTTCCTGTTCTCCACCCAATTGTCCAGGTTGCACTTGAATTGGGTTAGGGAAGAACTTTGCTTTACATGGATGGTGAGCCTGTTCCATAGACGAGGTAGTCTCTGGGATACATACCTATCTGTTCTCCAGGACCTATTTATATCACAGACAATATTTAAGTCTTTAGAATGGGTAATTCTGGTGCTGTTTGTTTTGTAGACATGTAGGAGGTCCATCACAGTGGGATCTGACAATGCCCTGTATGTCAGGCATAGATCTCCCCTCAAAAGCCTGTAGGAGACAGAATACAGGGATAGGGCCTTGAGGCGGTCTGTATAGGACATTTTACTTATGCCCTGTATTCTTTTAGTGAGGAACCTCTGTGGATGTTCCATTTATTGAATATGCCAGGTTAGGTACATACCAAATGGGGCATTGTACTCAATTATAGATGTAATGAATACTGAATACAGTGCAACAATAACTCCCTTGGACTTCCATGCCATACCTTTGTTTATAAGGTACGCAACATAGAATGATTTACTCGCTATTGTAGACACATGGTGGTCAAAGACTAAATTGCTGTCTATTTGTGTGGTGAAGTCCCTGACTACTGGGTCAGCTCTAAGGGGTGTTTTGCAATTTGATAGTTAGCAGGGGTGGATGACTTCCCAAAGGATACTATTATGCATTTCTTGGCATTTAGTTTTAGTCCATGGCTCTGACACCAGTTGTTTGTCTGTGTCAGCCCCTCCTGGAGAACATTTGTGTCAGTGTGGGATTCAGTGACTGCTCCTAATTTGCAATCATCTGCAGATTAAGTCAGCCAGAGACCACTGACATTGGCCTTGACTTTTCACAAGTAAATGCCAAAAACAAGCGGCCCAAGGACTGATCCCTGAGGGACTCCACTTGTGACTGGCCTCTTTGTAAAGGTGGACTCCCCAATTCTAACTTCTTGGGTCCTGTCTGTGAGTTAGTTGATTATCCACCAGATGACATATGGGTTTGTACCTAACCTCTTGAGACTGTCAACAATGCCCAAGTGGGGTATTGTGTCAAATGCCTTGGCCAGCTCAGGGTAGGAATGATTTTTCCCTCATCCATTGGTTTGAATTGTAAGAATTTAAAAGTATGTCGATTCAATACTGTGTTCAAAAATACAGCAGTAAAACATGATATTGAGGTAGTAGAATTTAATTATTATTATCAGGTTTAAAAGTTTAGACGTCACAACATCGGGAGGTAAAGTACAGGAAATCAGATACATGGAAGAAAGTATTTTCAATTAAGGAAATTCTAACTCTCCCATCCTTACTGGTATATAAAAACTGCATCTGGAAAAGGTTGTGCTTGTATTTATCAGGCTGTGGATGGTAATTCATTACTGAAATGAAGCAGAAATTCCTTAAGATTCCAAGAGCAGGATAAGTTATTTCTTACACTTATTTCATTGAATTGCACTTCTGTATCGCTTATTAGTGACTATACAGTTAATCTACTACATTTTGCATTGTTATAAAGCTTTGTTTACTGTTTCACTGAATTTATGTACTGTTTTATACTGTTTTAACTGTATTTTTCATTGCTAAATACTGTTTCATTACTCTAATTGCATATTTACTGAATTAATTAATGGTAAACTGCTTTTTCATACCAAGAGTTGTATTTTCAGTTTCTGAGTGCTCTATCCGTGCTTTTCTGTGCATTTTTGATTTTTTGAGGTTTCTGTGTACTACTTTGTCTATGAGGTGAATATCTTAACCATTATGCCAAACCTATCTGTGTTCTAGTCTAGTCTGTTTGCTGTTAAACTAATTCTTTAGAGTCTGCTTGCTCCTTGATCTGTTTAAAACTTTCATTTAGTGGTTACAGCTGGTAGCTGTAATAGTTTCCCACCCCCCTCCCTATTGTTGTGGTGTTCTTATACTTGGTGACTTTGAAGTTGCCCGCCCATACTGTATATTTGATCTATGACACTCCTCCCAGTCTAGTGTCATTAGTTCATTCAATCTAATAGAGAACATTTGTGAAGGCCAACCCACTCAGATTTTTAAAGTTGAATTAACGTCTGTACCAGCTTTCTCCATTTCCACTTTACTGAAAAAAAATTCTAAGCTGGTTTTCCCCCTTTCCTGTAACAAGTCTAGTCCAGATACAGATTTGCTGTATCAAGGACTGTTTGTAAGCTCCTGAGCCCAACCCCCACAGCTTAACTAGGGTTAAACTATTCCTGGCACCATAAAGTCTGCTCTTCAAATTTTCCTTTGCAACTAGCCAGCTTTTTAGTTTTAGCACTCAAATATGTTTCTTTGAGCTCAGCACTTATTCAGAACTCGTCGTAAGCACTAAATAAGCTACAAATTACTACATAGGTTCATAGGTTCATACTAAGCTATCTGCCCTAGGGCATTTATAAGCCTAGCCAGAGTATGTTTGGCTTTCGCCACCCATTTTAAATTAATTTTGCTATGCCCTTTTTCGAGGTTAGTATACTGTGCCTCTGTCTAACAGTGACACAGAAGTGATACCCGGGGTAAACCTACAATCTCCCATCCACTCATCATGATTCTTCTTGAAGAGAGTCAATGAGGGACTCTGCCTAACCTGAACTGGGATTTTATTCCAGAGTGAAGGGAGCCTCTGGGTTATGAATCTGTCCCTCCAGCTTGTCCTATTGATTTCAGAGCTGAGGTTCAAGTCTCTCGAGCGCGTAGCCGATGGGATTTGGATTTTTTGAGGTGCAGCATGTCCCTTAATTCGGGGTTGGACATGGCTTTATATGTCAGGCACAGATCACCTCTGAGCAGGTGGTATGCCACTGAGTAGAGCTGAAGTTTCTTTAACCAGGCAGCATATGGCATCTGTTTGAGCCCTTTGATCCTCTTGGTGAGGTACTTTTGGGGTCTTTCCAGTTGCTGCAGGTATTTGGTAAGGTACATCCCAAAAGGGGCATTGTACTCAATTATGGACCTGATGAGGGATGAGTAAAGAGGCACGATGACCTCCCCTTATCTAGATGTGAATCTCTTCATGATTAGGTGGGCTATATAAAATGTTTTTCTAACCACTTTGGCCACGTGGTTGTCAAATGAGAGATTGCTATCAACTTGGGTCCCCAGGTCCCTAATTGCTTCTTCTGTACTTAATGGATTACCACCTATGTGGTAATTTGTGGGCACTTTGTTTTGCCAAAGGGATGACTATACACTTTTGGCTTAGCTTGAGGCCATGGCTCTGGCACCAGTTGTCTGTTTCTATGAGGCCCTTTTGGAGGATGCTTGTGTCGGCTGGAGAGTCGATTATGGTGCCCAGTTTGCAGTCATCTGCGAACTTGGTCAGCCACAGTCCTTCCGTGTTGGCCTGTACCTCCGAGAAATATATACCGAACAAGAGAGGTCCCAGGACTGAGCCTTGTGGGATGCCACTTGTAACTGGTTTGGAGTCTGACATGGCTCCAGCAATTCTAACCATGTGGGTTCTGTCCTTGAGCCAGTTTGCAACCCATCTAGTGACATAGGGGTTTATATTTAAGCTGCTGAGCTTATCTATAATGCCCGAGTGGGGTATTGTATCGAAGGCTTTTGCGAGGTCCAGGTAGGCTGTGTGGACCACCTTCCCTTCGTCAATGGCCTTGGTGGCAGTTTCAAAGTAGTCGGCCAGGTTTATAAGGCAGGATCTGCCCTTAACAAAGCCGAACTGGTTAGGATCCAGTGTCTGTAGGTCCCCAATATCTTTATTTATGAGGCCCATGATGATCCTTTCCATAGCTTTGCAGACCAAGCTAGTCAGGCTTATGGGGCAATAGTTTCCAGGGTCCATTGAGGCACCACCTTTGTGGAGAGGGACCACAGTTGCTGTACACCACTCTTTGGGTACATATCCTGTAGTAAGGCTGAGATTGAACAGTAGTTTTATGTTTGGGTTTAGCTCTTCTTGGAGTTCATGTAGGGCAGCCCAGGACACCGTATGGTCCCATTGATGCTGTGTTTTTGCTTTGGAGAGGCGGCTCTTACCTGAGCATCTGAGATGTCAGGGGGGCAGCATTCTGCTGGGATAGATATTTGCCCTTTTGGTGGGGTGGGGAGAAGTTTGCGCTGGACCTGTCAGCTAGAATGTTGGCAATGTCTGTGGGTTCGGTGTATTTTTTGTCATTTTGGACTAATTCTGAGCATATCTGGGAATTCCCACCCAGGTTCCTAACATAACTACAGAAAGCTGTGTGATTATCCTTAGTGTTCTGTGCAATTTTTCTCTCGAAGCTGGCCTTAGATGATTTTATGAGTGCCTTCCCTTTTTGGGATTTTGCTCTATCATGTAGTAGCTTCCTCCTTCTATTGTATAGTTTGTTTATGGCTGGGGTCCACCAGACAGGACGTCTGCCTTTGGAGGATTGGGTCTTGGTTTTATTTGGGATTGCATGATCCATGCATTCCTGAAGGTGTTCATAGAATGCATTTATAAAGGATTCTGCGGTCTGGGCCGTAATTTCCACAGGCCCGGGGGCTTTGAAGGATTCCACCTCGGTTTTGAGGAGTGTGAAATTTGCTTTAGAGAAGTTTTTCACTGTGGTTTTCCAGGCAGGGGTGGAGTCGGGATGTGAATATCCAGTTGGATTAGTTTATGGTCTGATCTTACCAGAGAGGGGTACACTTCTGGTCTGGAGCATAGAGTCCCCATGTTGGTGATGATCCGGTCCAGTATGTTTTCCCCTCTTGTGGAAGTGGTAACAAGTTGTTCAATAGCATTTGAGTTTATGAATTCTAGGAACCTTTGGGCTAGGGTGTTGGAGCTAGAGTAATGCTCCCAGTCTATGTTTGGGTAGTTGAAGTTGCCCAATATAATGGTGTTTGGCGAGACCTTCATATTTTCCAGTGTTCTCAGGAAGGCCGAGTGGGGTTCCTGGGTTTGGGAGGGTGGTCTGTAGCAGGCAATAAACTGGAAGGCAGTTTTACCCACTGTTAGTTTCACATGGATAGTCTCTGATGCTTCGTGCTGTGCCACCAACCTGGAGGTGTGGGTATCTTTGACGAATATTGATACTCTCCCTCCTTTTGTAGTTCGGTCCAAGTTTTGGGGCCGAAAGGCATGGTATGAGGTATAACCTGGTAGTGCTGGGGTGCTCTCGGGAACCCTGAACCAGGTTTCTGTTACTGCACAGATATCAATGTTCTCCATGCTAAGGAGAGTTTAGAGTGTGTGCATCTTGAGGTTTAGACTTCTGGTGTTGAGTAGCATTACTCGTAGTTTCTTATCCCTTGTGATACCTATGGAGGTGGGTTTGTCTTTTGAGCCTTGCCTAAAAAAGGCACTATGGGGTTAGCAAGAGCCTTTGCCAATATCTGAAAGCCCAGGAGTGACAGGTGCAAGCCATCCTTAGCAAAGCATCGTTGCTTGTCGAGCATATCATCCCAGGCCTACAGGCATTGGATCCCCTTTGAATGACACCAATACTTAAGCCAATTGTTGAAATTGATCATCTTGTCTTCATATTGTGGCATCATTCTTGGTGAGTGTAAGATGCTACTCAATGTCAGGGTCATACCGGCCTGGGCTACATGCTCAGAGAGCTCCTCTATGTCTCTTTTCATGTAGTCCAGGGAGGTATGTCTCAGGTCATTCATGCCAGTATGGACAATGACTGAGTCATATTTGTACTTGCCTTGGAGTGAACTGAGTGCTTGTGTTATGTGGTGGATCCTAGCGCCCAACAGGCTGCTCGCCGTGAACTTCTCCTTGTTCAGCCTGATGAGCGGGACGTCAGTGTGCCTGATGATAGAGTCACCTATTACAAGTGTATCAGGTGTGTTGTTTAGCCTTAAGGGCTGTGACTGTTCGGCACACTGGCTTTGTGAGATATGTGTTGCACGTGTTTTGTTTTTGCTTGGGTGTCTGCTTTGGAGGTCTCTGCTGCTTAGGCAGATCTTTATTTAGAGCCTCAGAGTATGTTTTTGTGTGATTGTGTGTTTGGTTTGCTGTCGTGGTAGGTCTATGTGAGACTGGAATTGTAGTGAGTGTGGTTTCCTTCTCCTCCTGACTGGTTATGCCAGTACTGAGTTGAGAGAGCTTAGCCTCCAGTTTGGCTATATGGTTGCATCTCTCACATGTGTTGGAATTTGTTGGGAGGAAGAGGGTGTCTGTACTAGGGTTGTCTGTGTACATGAGGCAGTTGTAACATTGCCTCAAGATTCCCAGATTCACCAGCTGGACCAGAGAGGAGATTGACAACTGACCTTTGGACATACTAGAATAGTATTGGTAATTCCTTTATAATTGAAAACAAGTGGGGAACAAGGTAGTCAAGGGGAGTTTGTGATGGTGTAGTGCTTTTAATTTTTTATTGCTGACTTATATAATGGCTTAGTGAGCAAGTGCCAGGTAACTTAAGTGCAATGTGTTACAGGTAACTTAAATACAAAAATGACAAACATTAACCTTCTTTCAAGTGAAACAAGGAAATAAGTACAGTAAGAAATGCAGATATCACTAGGGATCCACAGAAGCGCTGAAAAGCTGCCTTTTAGGTGGAATTAGCGTTCCAGGGAAATAACAAGCAAACAAGCATACAAACAAAGCTTGATTCAGCAGGCCTGGATCTAGTCTATGCTAGAGCAAACAAGGTGTACCAATTTCAGTAAGAAACAGTTCAAATATGCAGGCACTATAAGACTTTAACCAGAAATTCCCAGCTCAGAAGGGCAGAGTCCAGCCTCTCCTCCCACAAGAGTGCAGACCACAAACCTTTATTAATGTAAAATAACTGGCCTGAAGCCCAAGTGCTTAAACCAGAACTAATACACTTTTAGAATAACAGACACTGAGCTCTCAATCAGCAGTTCCCAACTTAGAAGGATGTAAGCTACCTGTCCTGCCACACAGTGCAGGCCACAAACCTTCCTAATGTAAAACAACTGGTCTGAGCCCAAGTGCTTAATCCAAAAGACTTAGAATGATAGCTACACTTTAATCAAGTTACTACCAAGCAGTAATAAATACAATTGAATACTTTAAAGAATGCCTGGATTAGTACTCAAGTTATACAAACAAAGCTAGATTCAGCAGGCCTGGATCTAGGCTATGCTACAGCAAACAAGGTGTACCAATTTCAGTAAGAAGCAGTTCAAATATGCAGGCACTATTAGCCTTTAACCAGAAATTCCCAGCTCAGAAGGGCAGAGTCCAGCCTCTCCTCCCACAAGAGTGCAGACCACGAACCTTCTTAATGTAAAATAACTGGCCTGAAAGCCCAAGTGCTTAAATCAAAATTAATACACTTTTAGAATAACAGACACTGAGCCCTCAATCAGCAGTTCCCAACTTAGAAGGATGTAAGCTACCTGTTCTGCCACCACAGTGCAGACCACAAACCTTCTTAATGTAAAACAACTGGTCTGAAGCCCAAGTGTTTAAACTAAAAGGCTTAGAATGAGTTACACCAAGCAGTAATAAATACAATTGAGTACTTTTAAGATGACGCAAAAGCAAAATAAAGTAGGAAGAAACACAATTACAGTAAAAGCAGATAATTTTTTTTTCCAGAAAAGTAGCAAATACAGTAGTAAAAACAATTCTCATGCAGTGCAAGCTGGCACACTTGAGTATGTAGCAATATTAGTCCACACACAGTTTGAGAAAATGCAATTAAATTAAAAAGGACTAAAAGCAAGTGCAGAAAGGGTTTATTAGGTAGAATGCGGTAAAGAGATGGGACTGGGGGAGTGTCCTAGATCAAATCTACAGTGGGGCGGGCAGTACAAAAGCCACCAAATTTAAACTACAACCAAGAACAGGGAGGAGGGTTGTGGAAAACCAGTTTCAACACAGATGTGAGGAATGTGCAAATTATAAAGCCAAAAAATATATACTGATCTCTATATATTTGCAGAGCAGTAAGACATCAGATACCAAAGCAACAATTTAGCTCTATAATACAGAATAATACAGAAAAATATACTCAGCTCTATATATTTGCAGATAGTCTTGTAAGGCTGTCTCTCAAACTAAGGTTCCAGTTTGAATGCAGATTGTTAGTGAACAGGGCACACACACCAGCTATAAAGCCAATTATATCAGCTGAAGACAAGGCAGGAAATGAGGGGATGGGGAAAACCAGGTTCAACACAGATGTGAGGAATGTGCAAATTATAAAGCCAAAAAATATATACTGATCTCTATATATCTGCAGAGCAGTAAGACAACAGATATCTAAGCAACAGTTTAGCTCTATAATACAGAATAATACATAAAATATACTCAGCTCTATATATTTGCAGATAGTCTTGTAAGGCTGTCTCTCAAACTAAGGTTCCAGTTTGAACAGCACTCAACATTCCTCACTTGTCTAGAGGAAAACAGTTTTTAGTACTTAATAAATAATCACATATCCAGGCATGTCTAAAGGTCAGCTCCCGGTGTTTTCTCCTGTCTACCTGATGAATCTGGGCATCTTGGAGCAATGCAGCAATTGCCTCATGTACACAGACAACCATCTCCTCCTACCACCCAACACTACAACCTGTGAGAGATGCACTTATATAGCCAACTGGAAACAAAGCTCTCTTCACCGAATACTGGACTAGACAGTCAAGAGGAGAAGGTAACACTTGCACCACACCATACACATCACATAGTCCCTCAAAACCTACACCACCAAAACACACACATAGAAGCACAAAACACACACCTACATTTGCGGAGGCTCTCAATAAAAATCTGCCCAAACAACCGAGACCTCCAAAGCAGAAATGCAAGCAATCTCCACCCCACAACACAACCCAAATGACACATAGCCCACAAACTCAGTGTGCGACTCAACTAAAGCCCATAAGGCATAACATACCCAACACTCTAGTCATAGGTGACTCTATAGTCAGGCACACTGATGTTCCACTCACCAGACTAAACAAGGAGAAAGTTACTGTCAGCTGCCTGTCAGGTGCCAGGATCTGCCACATAATGCACACCCTCAGTTCACTCCACAACAAGTACAAATATGACTCTGTCATTGTCCATCTTGGTGTGAATGACCTGAGACGTACCTCCCTGGACTACATGAAAAGAGACATCGAGGAGCTCTCTGATCTTGT
Source organism: Protopterus annectens (assembly GCF_019279795.1). Lineage (NCBI taxonomy): Eukaryota > Metazoa > Chordata > Ceratodontiformes > Protopteridae > Protopterus > Protopterus annectens. The sequence goes on along the minus strand of NC_056729.1, from coordinate 1,841,914,616 downwards.
AGCCCAGGCAGGTATGACCCTAGCCCTGAGTAGAATCCTGCTATCACCCAGAATGATACCACAGTACAAGGACAAAATGATTGACTTCAACAATTGGCTAAGCTTCTGGTGTCTTTCTAAAAGAATCCAGTATCTGTCTGTCTGGGATGACATGATCGACAGACCACGATGCTTTGCCAGTGATGGCCTGCACCTGTTGCCCTTGGGATTCTGGATACTGGCAAAGGCTCTTGCCACCCCATATAGTGCCTTTTTTAGGCAAGGTTCAAATGACAAATTCACCACTGTAATAGGTACAAGCAAGCAAAATCAGAGGGTAATGCTACTCAATGTTAGAAGTCTAAACCTCAAAATGCACTCACTCAAGGCGCTTCTTAAAATAGAGAACATCAACATCTGTGCAGTGACAGAGACCTGGTTCAAAGCTCCAGAGAGCAGCCCTGCATTACCAGGCTATAATTCATACCACACCTTTCGACCACCTAACCTGGACCAAAACACTAAAGGCGGAGGCGTGTCCATATTCATTAAGGATATCCACACCTCCAAGCTAGTTGCTCAGCATAATTCATCCGAGATTATCCAAGTTCAACTAACTCTGAGCAACACTGCAATCCAGATTGTAGCTTGATACAGATCCACCACCATGCCCCAGGATTCCCACTCCTCTTTTCTTGATGTACTGGAAAATATTAGGGTACAACCCAACACCCTAATAATGGGTGATTTCAACTACCCCACCATTAACTGGGAAAACTACTCATGTACCAACTCTTTTGCTCAACGTTTTCTGGAATTCATAAATTCCAGCAACTTGGACCAACTTATCCACAACCCCACTAGGGGCAGCAATACCCTAGACCTGGTCACCAACAACATGGTTGACCGGTGTTCCACACTAGAGGTCAGTTCCTCGGTGGTCAGATCTGAACACAAGCTAATCACTCTAGACATCCACATCCCGCCCACACCCCCCCATTAGGGAAACAACCATAAAACATTTCTCCAAAGCTGACTTCACACTTCTTAAGACAGAAGTGGCAAACTTCACGACACCCATGCAGATGGACAATAGACGTACGACCGCTGAATCCTACAATAATGTATTTTATAAGCACTTACACGAGTGTATGGATCGTGCTATCCCTATTAGGAACCAAGATGCTATTCTCCAAAAAAAGGAAGCCAATCTGGCGGTCTTCTGCCATAAAGAAAACTCTACAACAGAAGAAAGAAACTGTTGCAAAAAAGAGTAAAATCCCATGATTGAAGGAACTCCCTGATCAGCCTTAGTAAGAGGCTGAGATCCCTCATAAAATCCTCCAAAGCTAGTTATGAAAACAAAATCACCACTGATTCTAAAGACAACCACAAAGCATTCTATAGCTATGTCAAGAATCTCAATGGCAACACTCAGATCTGCTCTGAGTTACAGCACAACAGCTCTAAATATACAGAACCAAGTGATATTACCAACATCCTGGCAGATAGGTTCAGTGCTAACTTTATCCCCCTCTCATCCCCAAAGGGCCCATCTCTATACCGGAAAACCTCACCCTCCAAAGCCAAGAACACAGCATCCATGGGACCTGACAACATCCCAGGCTACCTTCTACACAAACTACAGAATGAACTGGCACCCCACCTAAGTACCATGTTAAGTCATAGCCTCACCTCAGGCTTTGTGCCCATTGAATGGTGCACAGCAACAGTTATCCCACTCCACAAAGGGGGAGCCACAACAGACCCCGGGAACTACCGCCCTATTTGCCTGATGAGCCTGGTCTGCAAGGCCATGGAACGTATCATCATGGAACTCATAAACAAAGGCATTGGAGTTCTCCAAACTCTGGACCCCACACAGTTCGGGTTTGTAAAAGGCAGATCATGTCTCCTAAGCCTGATAGACTTCTTTGAAGCAGTCACCAAAGCCATAGATGAGGGTAAGGTGGTTCATGCAGCCTATCTAGATCTCGCCAAGGAGTTTGTCACCATCCCCCACTCTGGATTTATAGATAAAATCACTAAACAAGGTATAAATCCCTATGTCACAAGATGGGTTGCCAACTGGCTTACTGACAGAACCCACACTGTGAAAGTAGCAGACTCCAAATCAGACTTCAGAACAGTGACAAGTGGAGTACCACAGGGTTCATTCCTGGGTTATCTCCTGTTTGGTATCTACTTCTCTGTAGTACAGGCTAACACAGAAGGTCTTTGGCTAACTAATTTCACAGATAACTGCAAACTAGGAGCCATAATCAAAACTCCTAATGATGCCGACATCCTACAAAAGGGCCTCACTGAGACAGATACCTGGTGTCAAAGCCATGGCCTCAAGCTCAATGCCAAAAAGTGCATTGTCATTCCCTTTGGTAAAAACTCTGTACCCATGAACTACCACAAAGGCGGTAGTCTACTTAACACTGAAAGTGTGATAAGAGACCTTGGGACACAGGTGGACAGTAGTCTCTCCTTTGATAGTCATATTATCACAGTGGTCAGGAAATCCTTCTATGTGGCACACCTCATCACAAAAGGTTTCTCATCCAGAGAAAAAAAAGGTCATTGTTCCCCTCTACTCATAGGTTGGTACTAGGCTATTGGCTCTAGGGCCTATACAAGCCTAGCCATAACAATTCCCTGCATATTTCTTCCCACAATATTTTCATCACTCATTAGACCCATTAAAGAGTACAACATCCCTTTTGGTATATACCTCACAAGACATCTACAACAACTGGAAAGGCCACAGAAATACCTCACAAAGAGGATTACTGGCCTCAAACAAATGCCCTATGCAGACCGTCTCAAAAAAACTCCAGCTTTACTCCGTCGCATATCGCCTACTCAAAGGCAATTTCTGCCTGACATACAATGCTATGTCAAACCCAGAGCTGTTGGACATGCTCCACTTAAAGAAATCCCAATCCCTCTAAGCTACACAGTCTAAGGACCTAAACCTTGTCACCACAATAAACAGAACTTGCTGGAGGGATAGATTCCTGTCCCAGAGACTTCCCATACTCTGGAACAGACTACCTATCTATGTCAAAAAGATCTCCTCATTAGCACTCCAAGAAAAATCTTGATGACTGGATGGGAAATAGGAAATTCACCCCAGGGATCACTTCTGTGGTTCTGCTTGGCAGGGGCACAGGAAAATAATTTTCCTGGGTGGCAAAAGTCAGGGTACCTTTTTGTAGGGTTGCCAGCTCTCCGGTTTTTGACCAGACTGTCCGGTTTTCTGTCAAATTGTCCGGTTACCAATTTCATTAAAAACCGGACTCCAGGCACAGTATATCTTACCAATAAATTAAGAAGGCAGCTGCTGTTGCATACTGCATGCTTCCCTTACTGGTTATATACCTGTTAGCAGTCATGTTTAAGCCTTCTGTAGTGTTTGTATAGTAAATCATGATCTATTAGCTATTATAAGAACCGACGTGTTATTTTTTTTAAACTGTGACGTATGCTTGGAAAGTGTAAAACCTTTTTTCTTTTAATTTTGTAGTACGCATGCTCGAAGGCAAAACGTGTTTTTTGGGCATAAGAGTTCTATGTGGTAGAACGGAACTTTTGGTCTTTTGGTTCGTGATTTACATTAACGGTACGGGTTATTGCCGAGTGGCATACCCAAAAGGATTTAATCATGCTGGTGTTATTTGAGACTGCTGCTGGCTATGCAGTTTCTAATGTAGGACTCATAGGAGGGTTGAAGAAACATGCAGTGCTCACGTTGCAACTTGCTTGTCTTTTTTCCCAGCCTTTGTGTTTGTGCTGTTTTTCTTTTAAAATTGGGACTGCGGGCACTTCAAATGTGAGTGCTTTGGAAATGCAGGTTTGCGTTTACATCATAAAGTTTGTACTTCCTATCACATTATTCCCCACAAAGTGCGTGATCTCAGAGAAGGATTCGGGGATGCTCCATGATAAACACAGATGAGGAAGTAGGAAGGCTGATTCAGAAAATACAAAGTGAATTAGTGTAGAACTGCTTTTGATGAAATAGATGAAGAGAAAAAGTGTATAGTTAGGTTAGCCAAGAGCTGAGTTCCACATTTTGGCCACTTAGGAGGAAAATGAGATGTTGCTGGTAGACTTATTGGATTTTGTAATGGTTAGAACCATGACAGAACTAAAAGTCAGGTGTTCTGTGTTTAAGTGAATACCAGGCTAGGAAGGCAGTGACTTTTGGAAAGAACATTGTTTTTGTGTATGCTTGTAGATTATTTATTTATGTATTTATTTTATTTATTGTCTTTTTTTTTTTTTTACCGGGGGCTAGGGTTGCCATCCCTCCATTTTTTTTCTGGACTATCCGGAAATCAAACTGACTCCAGTAGTCCGGAAACACTGTACAAAATTTGGTATCCTGTTTCAAAAAGGAAACAGACTATCGGAGTTTGTAAATCGGCTGATTTACTATGCTTTTTTACAAAAAAGCATAGTAAATCAGCCGAAAGCACACAGCAGGAATGGAAAAAGAGGGTATTCCCCACTGATGTCATTGGGATATCACAAAATGGGTGGAATGTGGGCAGGGGAGTGGGTGGGATGGACGGGGTTACTGGTGATGTGAGGGGTGTGGCTTTACTCCAGTTTTAGCCACGATGAAAGGTGGCAACCCTACCTTTTTGGCTAGACTTATATAGGCCCTAGGGCCAATAGCCTAGTACCTACCTATGAACCTATGAACCTATGATAGTAACTGCAGCACCTATAAGAAAGGATAGTGTAGAGCAGTCCTGTAAGGAAGAGAAATTAACATGGTAGATTAAAAGAGTACTATAGAATAAAAATATTAGATAAAAAATTCATATATGATTTGTTTAGAAAAAGACATAGTAGGAAGGGAGATAGAACAGAAGAAGGAGATAGGATAGGGACAAAAGAAATGGTAAATGGAACAAGAGAGATTAATGATGAGATCTCATTTGCTCACTCAACTGAGTGCAATGAGGTGATTTGGGAAGGACTACCCCCTTACTTCTTTGATTTTAGGCACTTCTCCCAGTCCCATCTCATCAGGTCAGTCTACTGAGTACATAGAGAGCATTTTGGGAAGGCCGACCCCCTTAGTTCTTAATCTTCACCTATCTTTATATATCTTTAGATATATATAATATATATCTTCTGTTTCCTTCCTCTCCGCTTAACGAAAAAAATACATTTTATTCAGCTGCTTTTCTGTAATTGTGTTCTTCCTACTTTTCTACCTTACTTTGCTGTTCTGTGTGCTCTTAAGTGTTCAAGTGCTTTTATTCTGCTGCATTTATTATTGCTTGTAGTAGCCTGATTAAATTTATCTGCTGTTCTAAGCCTCTTAGATCTGGTTTTTAGCAGTTAGGCTACAAGCCAGTTGCTTTACATTTAAGAAGGTTTTTGTGATCTACACTCTTGTGGACAAACCCTTATCAAAACCCTCTGTCCATAAGTCCGCGCAAGTATTCAGAACACTATGTCTGGACAATTCCCATCAGTCTCTCCTGCCACCCTGGTTGACATGGGCATACTGAGACAGTGTAGAAACTGCCTCATGTTCACTGACAACCCTCTTTTCCTAGCACATAATTATTCTACTTCCGACAAATGCATCTACATCAGTAACCTGGACTCCATGCTCTCTTACACCACAGCCAGTACTCCTGACAAAGAGGAAATTGCCAGCACAACCACCACACCATGCACATTACATAGCCAAGCACAACACACACCCATCTATGTAGAGGTCCTCAATAAATACTTACCTAAACAGCAGAGACCTCCAAAACACACTCACAAACATTCCACACACAACACCAGACACATCATACACAGCAGACAACACACCAGTGTCTCAAAAACACACTCCATAAGGCATAACAATAAACTAACACAGCCTATAAGGTATAACAATAAACCAAACATACTAGTCATTGGTGACTCAGTTATGAGACGCACCGATGTCCCCCTCACCAGATTCAAAAAGGAGAAGGTCACAGTCAGTTGTCTGTCAGGTGCCAGACGCCACCACATCATAGATGCATTTAAGTCTCCCCACAACAGGTACAAGTATGACTCTATCATTGTCCATGTTGGTGTGAATGACTTGAGATGTAACTCCCTGGGCTATATGAAGAGAGACATAATTGAGTTCTCACAGTATGTGTCGCAGGCAGGTATTACCCTAGTCCTAAGCAACATCGTACCTTCACCAAGAATGATACCACAATACCAACAAAAAATAATTGACTTCAACAATTGGCTTAGTTTCTGGTGTCATTCCAAGGGGATCCAGTATCTGACTGCCTGGGATGACATGGTTGATAGGCCTGGATGCTTTGCCAGAGATGGCCATCACCTGTCACCCATGGGATTCCAGATCCTGGCCAAGGCTTTTGCCACCCCATTGTGCCTTTTTTAGACAATGTCCTGAAGACAAACCTTCCAACATAAAAGATCTGTCAAAAAATAAATTGAAGGTCATACTGCTTAATGCTAGGATCCCTAACCTGAAAATGCACTCACTGGAGGCTCTCCTCACACTGGAAGATGCTGACATCTGTGCAGTCATGGAGACTTGGCTCAGGGCTGCTGAGAACACCCCTGCCTTACCAGGCTATATCTCATTCCACACATCCTGACCCTAAAATGAGGTCAGGAAGACTAAGGGTGGTGGAGTCGCTATCTTCATTATTGATAGGCACACCTCCAGACTGGTCTGCCAGCATGATGCACTGGAATTACTCCAGGTGCAACTGATGGTTGGAAAGACACCCATCTAAGTTATAGCCAGCTATAGACCCCCTCCATGACTCAGGCCACCCACTCCTCCTACCAGGACCTACTTGACTCAGTCAAGGTAACCCTTCAACTACCCCACCATAGACTGGGTGAACTATTTCTGCAGTAATGGGCTTAACCAATGATTCTTCGAATTCATCAGTTCTAACACACTAGACCAGCTTGTCTCATCCCCCACAAGGTGAGATAACATTCTGGACTTGTTTCTCACCAGCAAGGATGACTGTTGTGCCACTTCCATAGTATGTTCTTCCCTGGTGAGATGAGATCATCAGTCTGTCTCATTTGAGGTTTCTATCCCACCCAACCCTCTTCACCTCAGCTGTAACCAGGGTAAAAAATTCTCAAAAGCTGACTAGAACCTCCTAAGGGAGGATATCTGTAGCTTCACACCACCGCCCCCTAATAGGATGCCGACATCTATGCTGAACAGTATGCCAATGCAATATACAAGCACCTGTACAACTGCTTGGACTCAGCCACACCCAACAGAACTAAAACCTGCTCCTCAAGGACACACAAACCTGTCTGGTGGACATCCTCTATCAACAGATTTTACAACAAAAGGAGAAACTGTTGTCCAAGGATAAAAAGGAATACATTCCAAATTGGAAAAAACTCCCTCCTTAGCCTCAACAAGCAAATTAGGTCACTAGTGAAAACCTCCAAAGCCAATTATGAATCAAAACTAGCCTCTATAACAAAGGGAAACCATAAAGCCTTCTTCAGTTACATCAGAAACCTCCAGCAACCAAAGCCCAGGTTTGTTCCAAATTAGTACTTAATGGTATCACTTACACTGATCCTGCTGACTTAGCCAACCTGCTAGCAGACAGGATTAGCACAAACTTCACCCCTCCTTTCCCCCCAAAGGCCCATTCAACATCCCCGATACTTGTACACACCTCACATCTCTGTAGATCAAGTGTTAAAGGCCCTATCCAAGGCAGAGAACACAGCTTCCCTGGGACTTGATAGTATCCCAGGCTGTATTCTGCACCATCTCCAGCAAGAACTGGCTTTACCATTGAGTACCCTATTCAACCACAGCCTAAGTACAGGCTTCATTCCAGCAAACTGGAGAACTGCCATTGTCATCCCTTTGCACAAAGGTGGTGCCACTACTGACCCTGGAAACTATCACCCCATTAGCTTGACAAGTCTGATCTGTAAAACCATGGAGTGTATTATTATGGATCTCATAAACAAGGACATAGGTAATCTCCAAGCACTTGACCTCACCTAGTTCAGATTCATCAAGGGCAGTTCTTGCCTGTCAAACCTGGCTGACTTCTTTCAGGCTATCACCAAGGCCCTGGATGAGGGAAAGTCAGTACATACAGCTTACCTTGACTTGGCCAAAGCCTTTGACACAATCCCCCACTCAGGCATCATCGAAAAGCTAACACAATTTGGCATAAGTCCTTTTCTCATCAGACTGGTGGCCAAATGGCTTACTGATAGGACCCACAAGGTCAAAATAGGTGCCTCCACTTCCGACAGCAGACCTGTCACTAGTGGTGCTCCCCAGGGATCTGTCCTGAGACCCCTACTGTTTGCATCTACTTCTCAGAGGTCCAGGCAAAGAAAAAAGGCCTGTGATTGACCAAGTTTGCGGATGACTGTAAGTTGGATCCTGTCATTGACTCCACATATGATGTTAACATACTGCAAGAGGGTCTCACAGCAACAAATGAATGCTTCCAAAGTCATAGCCTTAAGTTAAATGCAAAAAATGTATTATCATACCATTCAGCAAAAACATGGCTCCTGATGATTACCACATCAATGGCAACCCCCTAAGCATTCAACCTGTTGTGAGACCTCTGGGTAATCAGGTTGACAACAATCTCACATTTGACCATCATGTAGCGACAGTGGTCAGAAAAGCTTTTTACTTGTTCCATCTCATAAGTAAAGGGATTGCATCCAGAAAAAAGGAGGTTATTACCTCTGTGTACTCCTCCCTCATTAGGCCTATAATTGAGTATTATGCACTGTTTGATATGTAGGTTTGGAGGGTGGCTTAATGGTTAAGGTGTTTGCCTTACAAACACAAGGTGCAGGGTTTGAGGCTCACAAGGGATAATTGGCTAGGCTTAAAATGGCTTGCAAGGGCAGTTAGCTTACTAAACTATGAACCTATGAACCTATCTCTCCAAACACCTGCAACAACTGGGAAAGGCCACAGAAATATCTCACAAAGAGAATCCATGGCCTCCAACACCTGCCCTATGCAGACAGGCTCAAATCACTGTCACTCTACTCACTATCATACAGATTGCTCAGAGGTGATCGGTGTCTCGCCTACGAAGCAATATCGCATCCTACCCTACTAGAGATGCTCCATATCTATATGTTTAACTCTTCGCACATTACCCGCTCAAAAGGCCTAAATCCAATATGCAACATCAACAAAACCTGCTAGAGAGACAGGTTTGTCTCCCAGAGGCTGCCCTATCTCTGGAATAGGCTTCCCATACATGTCAAACAGAGGACCTCACTGACCCTCTTCAAGTGCAATCTTGATGAGTGGATGGGAAACCACAAATATGTCCCAGGGGTTCCACCTTTGTCCCTCATTGACAGGGGCAACAGGTGCTGACTGAGGTTTCTTTTTGGGGATAAACTCTTGGCTAGCCTTGTAAGGACCCCTGGGCCATTAGCTTTGTAACCTCCTATGATCCTATGATCCTATGAATGTAAGAGGTGGTGTGGAGGAAATGTGGTGGTAAGATGTTAAGAGCAAGATGAAGTGGGTGAGTTATAAACCTGAATATTAGGAAGCTGCTGGTACCCTCAGCATATAAAACACTCTAACTACCGTGGTTATGTCAGCTTTTTAAAATCTTGCTGAATTTTATTTAGTGTAGTGTTTAGCCTTCTTTGGAACCTGCCATTTTATGGAGTGAAACACATTTCCTGGCCAAATTTTTCAAAAAAATAAATAGGAGGTGACATTTTAGCATTTTAACTGCTTTTATGTAGCAGGATGTGGCTGATTTATGATGTTGTTAATGAGACAAGTGCTAACGAAACAGCTGGAGGACTGTGCTTGTATTTACAAGAAGTGGAGTAAGACTTTTTATTATCTAACCTGTTCTGTTTAAAGACGTCATGATGGACAGAAACACAACTTGCAAAATAGACTATTCTTATTAGCTACTTTAAAAAGTAGTTTCTTAGTAGATTTTTGGAGTCAGTAGGTCTGCATATGAGATTTTTCAGATAGCTTCATTGTGGCATACTCAAACCTGATTTTGTCACCAATGAACAGTATCCTCTCACACTGGTGACTTTACAATTTTACTTGTTAACACCAGACTTTATATTTTATTTTGCAGGCATCAGTAAACTTGGCGAACCACACTCCTACAATTTTGGTTTGGAAATGTGCAAATTAAACTCCAAATTCCAAAGGGAAGAGGGCCCAACACTGAACCTTGTGAAACCCCACCAGTTAGAGTGTTATATATGGAGAGGACACCAGCAACTTTCACAACCTGGGATCTGGTGGATTGCCATATTTGCAATGTAGGGGTTTACATTAAGTTTATCTAATTTTTCAGTAATCCCGGCATGGGGGGAAAATATTGAAAACTTTGGGCAAGTCAGGATAAGAAGAATGTCCTCTGACCACTGTCCATAGCTTCTGTAACATTTTCAAAAAAAGTTTACTAGGTTCAGGAGACAAGAGCTGCCCTTCCAAAACAAACTGATTAAGATGTAGATCAGTTAGGTTGCCTTTGTCTGCAGAAATTAGTTCTGCTATAATACCTTCCATGACTTTGTATATAAGGATGGTTTCGCTGATGAGTCTATAATTACCCAGGTCCATAGAGGAAATTACCTTGTGTGGGGGAGACACAGTCGCTGTTCTCCAGGCATCAGGCACAAATGAAATTCATCCTCGATCTGGTCCCCATGTCTGTGATAGACAGAGGCTGACAGCAATGTCCAAACTAACATACCCCCCATAACATAACATAACATAACATAACATAACATAACATAACATAACATAACATAACATAACATATAACATTACATAATTGGAGATAACAAACTAAAAAATTCAAAACAGGCAGAAAGACTTAGAAGACACGAAGATAAATATAAGGAAAAAGCAATAAATAAGCAATTTATTGATGACCCAAAAATGTTTTATAGAGAATTGGGAAATAAGGTAAAATGAATTGAAAGACCGCCAGAAAAGAAGAAATAGATACATTTTGGAGAAGTATCTATGAAGATCCTGTGGAACATAACAAAGATGCTAAATGGATAGAAGAAGTAAAAGAAAAAATAAGTTTAAAGGTACAGGATATCAAATGGGATGAAGTAACAGCCAGAGAGACTGAAACAAAGTTAAGAAAAGCCTCTAACTGGAAAACCCAGGCCCAGATGCAGTACCCAATGTTTGGCTTAAAGTATTAACTTCTTTACATGAGGATCTAGCCATGAGTAAGAACTATTTATATGCACACTCCAAACAAACACCGCACTGGTTAACAACAGGAAAAACAATGCTCCTACTTAAGAGTGAACCTGCAAGCTACCCTAAAAATTATAGACTAATAACTTGTCTTCTGACGACATATAAACTATATAGATTTCAGTCCTGGGTCCTCTCCTGTTTGGTATCTACATCCCTGAAGTCCAGGCCAACATGAAGGCTGACAAAGGTCGCAGATGATTGCAAGTTGTGAACTATTATTAACTCCCCAAGTAATGTTGACATCCTACAGAAAGGCCTCAATGAGACCAATGACTGTTATCAGAACCATGGCCTTGAGCTCAATGCCAAAAAAATGTGTCTTCATCCACTTTGGGAAAAACCTGGTTCCCTTGAATTACCACATTGACGGTAGTCCACTGAACACAGAAGGCATTATAAGAGATCTGGGAACACAGGTTGACAGCAACCTCTCTTTTGACCACCACATTGCCACTGTGGTCAGAAAGTCCTTCTAGGTGGCACTTCTCATTACTAAGAGTTTTACATCCAGGAAGAAAGAGGTCATTGTCTCCCTTTACTCTTCCCTCATTAGGCCAATCATTGAGTATAATGCCCCATTTGGCATATACCTCACTAGACACCTGCAACAACTGGAGAGGCCACAAAAGTGCCTCACAAAGAAGATCACAAGCCTTAAACATTTATCCTATATGAACAGACTCAAAAAACTCCAACTATTCTCTGTCTCATATCGCCTACTTAGAGGCGATCTCTGCTTGACTTACAAAGCCATGTCTGACCCAGCTCTGTTAGAAATGCTACATCTAAAGAAATCCCAATCCCTCTGCACCACATGCTCTAGAGACCTCAACCTCATTACCACAATCAACAAAATGTGCTGGAGGGACAGGTTCATAACCCAGAGACTGCCCATGCTATGGAATAGACTTCCCATACATGTCAAGCAGAGCACCTCACTGACCCTCTTTAAGAGAAATCTTGATGAGTGGATGGGAAATAGAAAATTCACCCCGGGGATCACTCCAGTGGCTCTACTCGACAGAGGCACTAGGAACTAAGGTTGTGTGGCATGATGCCAGGGTAATCCTATGGGCTAGGCTTGTAAAGGCTCCAGGGCCATTAGCCTAGTACACACCTATGAACCTATGAACCTATGACAGCTCTGCTTAGTTTAGAAGAAGCATATCGATATCAAGCAGGAATGGAAATCAAACCAGAAGTGGATAAAAATCAGGCAGCAACTGAATGTACTAAAAAAAACAAAAGAAAGAATATACGGTGAAGGACCAGACAAGAACGCAAGAAATGTGGAAAAAACATAAATATAGTTGCAAGTATAGAAAACATCTGGAAGAGCCTCATGTAGATCAAGAACAAATGCAGGAATGGTTATGGAGAGGTGAATTCACATCAAGAAATGAAAGTATATTTTGCAGCCCAAGATATTGGGCTATGTACACGCTGGTTTACAAAGTTCATTGAACATGTGGGAAAAACAGACATATGTAGGTTTTGTAAAACTGAATTGGATACAGTCACACACCTTGTTGCTGGTTGCAATGTACTAATGGCAGAGGGACTGTATACTGAAAGGCATAATAATGTGGCGAGATTGTTACATTGGAGATTGTGCAAACATTATGATATCGAAGTGGCTGAAAGACACTGGAAACATGATCCACAAAGAATCATAGAAAATGATGAAGTTTATATCACATGGGATCACCCAATACCAACAGTTCAAAAGATAGATGCTAGAAAACCAGATATAGTGGTCCATGAAAAGAAGACAAAAGTAGCATTGATCATTGAAATTGCCACACCTAGTGATTACATTGTCTTGCGTACAGAGAGACACAAAGTCATAAAATACCTTGATCTGCAGGCAGAAATGAGAGCCATGTGGAAGAAAGATACTCAGACAATTCCAATAGTAATAGGAGCAACGGGTCTTATAAAAATAATTTACAGTCGTATTTAGATATGTTCTCAATTTGTGTAACACTGTACGAATTGCAGGAGTCATTACTGGGCACATTGCTGGTGCTGCAAAGAACACATTTGGCTAACATCAAAGAGTGAAACAATACTAATTTCATGAACTTTAATTATAGTTTGACTTAGGAATGGGGTTCATTCCAATCATGGTATTTAAAACCCAAAAGACTTGGAGAAATGAAAATAGTATAACATAACATAACATATAACATAACGTAAAGCATAACATATAACAGCATAACATACCATAACATATAACATATAACATAACATATAACATAGCATAACATAAAATAAGAGGCATCTGTTCAGCATTGAGTAGAAGTGGTTCCACTTTGCGGTTTTTGATTGGCTTGTATGCTGGTATACATATATATATATGTCGGCTGGTCTGATTGACTTATACCAGATGAAGGGACAACAAGGAAATTATATTAAGAGCAAACAGAACCTTAGTTTTAGACAGCGGAGAGCACTGTTTAATTTACGTAATAACCAAGATATTACAATCAGACCAGCCGATAAGGGTGGAGGTGTGGTCATCTTGGATACACCCAGATATAAATATGATATGTTTGAAATGCTGGGTGATAGGAAATTCTATGAACCTATTTCTCTGGAGGCAGTGGAATTTATGGTTAATAGGATCAATTTTATGCTAAATGATCTGTACAAGAATGAGATCATAGATCTTAAGTTATTTAATTTTTTGCAGGTTCAGCATCCATTAATACCCATTATACAGGGTCTCCCAAAGATCCACAAAAATATGACTCATCCACCATTGAGACCGATTGTTGCGGGGAGGGGATGGTCCACAGAACCCTTATCCATTTACGTAGAAAGCAAATTGAGACCAGTTGTAGATGCCAATATTTATATTCTGAGGGATACCAAACAATTTCTGTTGGATCTACATCATTTCACCACTACGGATAATTCTGCATTAACCTGTACATTCATCACTATGGATGTTCAATCCCTCTTTACCATTATTCCAAACTCAGAAGGTGTTGATATGGTGGGGAGTTATTTAAGAAGAACATCTAGGTATTCTAATATTGAGATAGACCTTCTCTTGACATTTTTGGAAGTCATCCTAGAGTCTAATGTCTTCTGTTTTACAGACCAGGTTTTCCTTCAACGGAATGGCGTAGCTATGGGCACATCTTGTGCCAATAGCTACGCCAACCTGGTCATGGCTGAATGGGAAACCAATTATTTGTTTAATAATGAGTTTTACATCAGGTATGTCCCATTCTATAGACGTTTTGTGGATGACCTGTTCCTTTTATGGACAGGTACACCAAATGAACTGGATACCTTTATGAATGACATTAATACTGCCACTGATTTTCTTCGTTTTACTGTTGATCATTCTGAACTAAGAATTCCATTTTTAGATATTTTTGTGGAAAGATTAGCCAATGGGATGATTAATACAGGGGTATATCGGAAACCCTGTCACAAAAATACTCTGTTACATCGTCATAGTATGCACCCTGGATATGTTTATCGGGACATAGTTCGGGGACAAGCATTACGTGTTTCCAGATATACACCAATGGAACGTGAGTGTAACTTAGGATTAGAGGAATTGGAAGACAGACTGAGGACACGTACTTACAGTTTATCTGATCTTAGTACAGGAATGGCTGATATTGTTGAACTAAGAACTAATTCAGCTGCACCATATTTTTCTCCAGCTGGTTCTGCTAATTTCTCTACCAGTGACGTTGGTTCCACTGACGTGATTAGCATTAATGATAGCACCAACAGAAGCAGAGATTTGCCTAATTTTCCTATTTATTATACTAAAGATATTGGAGCCATTAAGGATGTCATAACTACGCATTGGCATATCTTATTAGTTGACCCGAAGGTTAGAGAAGTGATAGGTGATAGACCTAGGTTCACATATAAAAACAAGATGAACCTTAAGAGGCTGTTATGCTATCCAAGCCTTTACATCTCGATGGACATGTTGGTCCAGCATGTACTGTACCATGTAACAACTGTAATTTTTGCTCCTATATAGATATAGATCCTACATTTATACACCCAGCAGGTCTACGTGACTTTATTTTTAGAGCACATGGAAACTGTATGACTACAGATGTTGTCTATATGGCTTCTTGCATAGGTTGTTCCGCATTCTACATAGGGAAAACTAATAGATGTCTTAGAGATAGAATGCGTGAACACCTTTATCATATTAGGATAGGTAGTGCCCACAATGCTCTAGCGAAGCATGTCCTTGACAGAGGTGATGGGCATTCTTTCAATTTTAAAATAGTCGAGACAATGTACAAAACTATTAGATGTGGAGACATCAAAACCTATACCGAAGCCAGGGAAACAAGTTGGATCAGCAAGCTTAGGTCCGACATGTTACCCGGTCTTAATGGTAAGGTTTCAATACAACCCTTCCTTAGAATGAGGAAGTTAAGACATTGATTTGTTTTTATTATTATATCTATTTCTAGGACCCGAGGGTGATGTACCTTCGTTTGTGATTGTTATTTATGAACAATAGTTATACATTTGATTTTATAGATTTTATAGCCATCAGGATTTACAATTTTTATATATTCATTTTTATATATTCATATTTCTATTAAATGTTTACTGTGTTTGTTTTATTTCTTGAAGTAAATGTTATTAGTATATATGTCACTTTAATAAGGGTTCACATTTTCCTGCCAAATAGAGTATTTAAACTCCTTGAAAATTAATTGTTTTCAGGTCTGATGAAGCTATTTTGCGAAAGTGCTAACCTGTTATTGCAATAAACTCATATATATACTTTTTATCTGACTTGGTCTTGCTATCTTCGAGTTCAGAGAGTTTTGGAGAGATTTTGTTTGTGGGACTTTGTATTGGCGTGATTTACCTCTTCATTGTTTTGCTCTTGTGCTATTATTTTCTATGTCCAAATCTCATGAGATACCTAGACAGTATTGCTCTTTTATCAGCTCACAAATCAGCATGATTATAGATGCATATCACATTACTTTAGCTGTCAAATGCTGATACTGTCTGGGTATTGTACCCATTTGAGCTATCCCAGTAAACCAAGGCAATACATTTTCCTTCATTGCCCAAAGTATAGCTTTGAGTTATAACAGAAAATGTTCTGAAAAACTATGCATACTATTATCAGGTTTAAGCTTCTGTTCAAATCCCCGACAGGCACATCTTTCCCCGCATGACATCTGCTCATTCCATTTGCCTTGTGAGCATCGGTTTCTTTACTTCTATCACTTCAGCCTTCCTGAACCACAGCACTGTGGGTTTGTCTGCAGACAAGCAGCAGTATGTCTGTCTATCTGTATGTCTGTCTCACACACACACACACACACACACACACACACACACACACACACACACACACACACACACACACACACACACACACACACACACACACACACACACACACACACACACACACACACACACACACACACACACACACACACACACACACACACACACACACACACACACACACACACGCACACACGCACGCACGCACACACACACACACACACACACACACACACACACACACACACACACACACACACACACAAACACACATGCATTTTCTAAGTCGCATATTGCTGTTGGTAGATCACGTCACACGTTAGATTCACTATTTATAGCTATGCCAGTTGAATTTTCCAGCATGCTGTCATAAACAAAAGGATTTAAAACCACTGCACTTTTAGAAATGACACTGACTAATGGTCTGCAATTTGATGACGCATGGCTATGTGTGGGCAGTGCTCTGATTTCATGTTAGACAGTTATCATCTGGAAATGCCCAAAGTCATGATGGCTCACCACACTAACCATATCTGGTAAACTGAAAAGCAGCAGCCAGACTTCCTGCATGCTCATATCATTTTATACTTAAATTCTTACTTTACTCCAGAATGACTACATTTGGCATATTATGTAAAAAGCTACTTAAATATTTTTTGTAAAGAAGACGTCCCTGTGGTTAGGGATGGGAGGTTAATCAAAAGTTAAATAAGGAACATCAATAATTGCACTGTTGCCCACACTAATGATTAAGAGATTAAGAATTTGCATGTATAAAATTATATAGTCTGTCAATGCTATGTAAGCACATTGTTCATTATTTGCTTATTATGTTTTTTATTTATTGCCTTTTGTTTACTGGGAAGGTCCAACTGGGCACCCAGGGCCATTTTCAGTGGAAACCCAGGGAGAAAATAAGTCAGTCTAGTAATTAACAATGAAATAAAAGAAGTGTTACATAACTGACATTTGACACTAAAAGATACAATTACAAAGGAGTGTTATACAGGAATACACATTTATGAAAAGTACACACATCAATTTTATTCATTATTTACAAGACAGTAGCAGGGAGAAAGAGATTTAGGTTGCAGGGTAGAAGTTGGAGAGAACTGATTCTACACTATTCATAGTATCGTATGCAAAAAAATAAAATAAAAAAACAGGTGAGGAGAAGGAAACAGAAGGAGAAAGGAGTCGCCCTGAATCAGGTAAGCAGTGGAGAACTGAAGGTGAGTGATAGAGGTCAGGTGGAGATAGAGAAAGACTCTGGGGATAAAAGAAGATAGTGAGAGAATGTTTGTCAGGGTGGGAACGTCCGATTCTTCCCTGACAGAAGCATTTGCAGTTTATGTGATTTTTCTGGAATGATTATTTAGGTATAATACATTTTCACTTTCCCTTTAAATTAATATAAGTTGGTTTTGTGTGTTGGGGGAGTTAGGTGAGCTATATGTCTTACTGTGGTTAGATCAATTTTTGGCATTATAAAGTATGTCTCTCTCTCTATAGCAAAAGGATAAAAAGCTGTGCAAGGTAAAGAAGGATCTGTGATACTATGCAAAACAAAGCAGGCTTTGTAATAAGTTATGTGGCTTTGTTGTATACATAGGTAACTGGACTCATGTCTGTATGCATTACATTTTATAAAACAGGTACTTCAAAAAAGGTATCTCTGACTGCAGATCAGCTTGTTAAACAAAACGTATCACTTGACCTAATAGTGCCTTCTGTGTAGATATTTTGCCAACCTCTGGCAGGGATGCCCTTAAACCTCATTCCAAGTTGTCACAGCTGAGAAAACACTGTTTTGCCAACAAATGTGCTGACCATGCAAAATAGGGTCCTTCATACACTACTGAGACTAACAAGGTTTAAGCAAGTCAAGAGGCTTTAAATACCAGTTCTGACCTGGAACTGATTAATTTATGTATTTAATTAGCTGAGTAAGATACATTACAAACAAGTGACTACTTCATAGATAAATCTAGAGCCAGATTTAATAAAGCTTACACTAAGTGCACACAATATATATTCAATAACATTTTTATCAAATTTTTGTGCTTTCTAGTCATGCAAAAAGATTACAATAAGTGCGCATGTAGTCTATGCTTTGTGGTAACCGTTATGAATCCCTGTCAGTATTTAAAGCTTCAAGAATATCAGTAGGAAAACTAAAATAAGGAGATATAAGGGGGAAGAAGGTATGCAATATGTCAGTGTTGTCTGTTCACTCAGAACGGTGAACACTTAGTATACACTTAGTGTACGTTATTGAATCCTGGGGCTAATAACTAACTCAGAGTTACATAGTGTGCAACTGCAGACCAAAAGCATCAAACTTTTGTTAGGGGATAAAAGTCAGAAACAGCTCATAGCCATACCCGTCTGTACTTCCCTGTCATGAAGAAATCTTTAGTGCTCTCCTACGGTGCTTCTCACTTCACATTCAGCTGTTGATATGTGAGCGCTGATATCACATCAACTATGTATTTCAATTAGTCTCCTAACTAACCATATGTAACATTTAACAAAATTGTTGTTTACTGTATTGTAATGCACAGAAGAGACATTTGAATCTGATTAATTGATAATAAATTGATAATTAAAACAAACTAATAACTACTTAATTTGCTAAGTCTAATGTGTATTGTTTTGTAGTGTTGAATCTGCTGGAAGGATATCTGCACTCCCACACTCACAGGTCTTTTACTGCTGAAGGTGAAGCTACATAAACACTTCAGCATATTTCACTCTTAAGTGTAATATATCCTTGGAAAGACATTTAAAAGCCCATAACTATAAAATTAGATGTTGTGACTCGAGTCAAGTATTTAGAGTTCAGACAGCTTGTCTTTGCATCCATGAACATCCTACCTCACTGACTGTTTATGGTAGGAAACCATCTATGAGGGTTCTTCCAACTCTGTTCGCTCGGCTCACTCTGCTCCCCTGCCCTTCCCCCATATCCCACCCTCCTCCAACACATCTACTCTTATTCTAAGCAAACCACTCCCCCCATTCCTGTGATCCATTAAAATACAACTCTACCTTGTACACACCCACATTTCATGCACAACTTACTTTATTTTATTTGGCCAAACTTATCTGTTGTCCCTTACATCCATCACCTTGAATTCACATGTCCTCTACTATAATTTTTTGCATCTTACTCTACTTTACCATCACAATACAATCACCACCTCAAACTATTTTACATCAGTTCCAGGCTTACCACCCTCTCTTCTACTATACACACACACTAGCATTGCACCATAATTTTACTACTAACCAATCACATCTGCCCCACCCATCCTTATCACAAACTGCAAGGTAAAACATCTAACCACATTGTCTAAGCCCACTCTGAGGTCAAAACATTCCAACATTACCTTCAGCTGAACACATATCACATGATAACAGTCTTTATTTACATCTGTACTACATTCAAACACACAAGTCCCACTTTTACTATTTTAAACCCGACCCACTATCACAGCTGACATGCTCCTCCTACCTTGCCTAGTCTATTTACTCTTAATTCTCAACCTCACTACAGCTATATGATCGCATACCCCCACACACCAGTACACATGAACAGCCTCGTCTAACCTTCTCCCCAATAAACAACACAGCTTCCCACATATCTCCTCCCAGCTTTTCCACATATCCTCCCATTTTATTCAGGTCACCGCCTATGAAACCACACTTGACATCAGTACTCTCACCTAGGAATAAAAAACACTTCCCATGGTACTCCTTCCTCATTACCTACCTACTCAAATGTGGAGACATACATCCTAACCCTGGCCCACCTTCTAATCCTAACCAAAATAGTAACCTCAGAAATGTAAACATACTTATGCTGAACCTTAGAAGTATATGTAATAAAATAGCTCCACTGCATGCCTGGGTTGATCAAAATAAACCTGACATACTAGCCCTCACTGAAACATGGCTACACCGCAATGTAAAACACTCAGAAATAATACAACCAAACTTTGCAATAACCAGAAGAGGTAGATCTAAAAAAAAGGGGGGAGGTATAGTACTTCTATATCCCTCTACACTCAGCATCACACCCTACACCAGTTATATACCCATCTTTTCCAGTGCTTATAGGTTCATAGGTAGGTGCTAAGATATCAGCCCAAGGGCCTACGTAAGCCCAGCCAACAAGGTTCCCTGGCTTATGCCACCCAAAAAAGTTATTTTCCTGTGCCACTGTTGAGCAGAGACACAGAAGTGATCCCGGGGGTGTATTTCCTATTTCCCATACACTCATCAAGATTTTTCTTGAAGAGTGCTAATGAAGAACTTCACTTGACATAGATGGGTAGCCTGTTCCAGACTATGGGAAGTCTCTGGGACAGGAATCTATCCCTCCAGCATGTCCTGTTTATTGTGGTGACAAAGTTTAGGTCCCTAGAGTGTGTAGCTTGGAGAGATTGCGATTTCTTTAGGTGTAGCATGTCCAACAGCTCTGGGTTTGACATAGCTTTATATGTTAGGCAGAGAACACCTTGGAGTAGGAGATATGCTACGGAATAAAGCTGGAGTTTTTTGAGGTGGTCAGTGTAGGGCATTTTTCTGAGGCCAGTAATCCTCTTTGTGAGGTACTTCTGTGGCCTTTCCATCTGCTGCAGATGTCTTGTGAGGTACATTCCAAAAGGGGCATTGTACTCTATAATGAGTCTAATGATTGTCGAGTAGAGGGGAACAATGACCTCTTTTTTCCTGGATGAGAACCCTTTTATGATGAAGTGTGCTACGTAGAAGGACTTCCTGACTATTGTGGAGATGTGACTATCAAAGGAGAGACTACTGTCCACCTGGGTCGCGAAGTCTCTTGTCACACTTTCGGTGTTAAGTAGATTGCTGCCTATGTGGTAGTTCATGGGTACAGAGTTTTTACCAAAGGGGATGACACTGCACTTTTGGCATTGAGCTTGAGGTCATGGCTCTGACACCAGGCATCTGTCTCAGCGAGGCCCTTCTGTAGGATGTCCACATCATTTGGGGACTTGACTATGGCTCCTAGTTTGCAGTCATCTGCAATACTAATCTCCTTTTTGTACCTCAATATATCAAAAATAATTTACATAATAGTAGTATATATCCCACCAGGTAAGAATATACCAGTTTTGGAAAATATTTTATCCTGGACATCCCAAACAATAAACCTTGAAACAATAATCTTAGGAGACATAAATATAGATTGGCAAACCATAGCTTCCATTCCCCCCTATAAATAGTATAAATCTGTATGTTTTTTCTCAGCTCCAACAAGATACAGCAAAGATCTTACTTGCCAATCCACCTTAGACTGGATTCTAGTATCCCACCCTACCAGTTACCCCTCTTCTGGTACACTGTCTAACTCCCTGAGTGATCATCTACCAGCTTATTCCCTTAGAACAAACTCCAAGCAACTAAGAGTACATGCCATAAAATCAGTTAGGAACTTAACTAATTTTTGTCAGCATAAATTCAACAATCTCCTACATGAAATAGACTGGACACCCCTTACATGAGTCTATATTACATCATCGAACTCACAAGAGTTTGAATGATGTAATTTAGAACCAGGAAATTCGAAAACCAAAAAGTACGAAAACACAGAACAGCGATTTTTTTTCCCCAGGGAAAAAAATGTCTGTTCCGGTACAAAAAAAAAAAACACCCCCCCCCACAAAATCCCCAACTCTCACACCTCCCTACATAAATATACCAACTCCAAGATCACACCACAGTGGAGGAAATAGCAAAGCCATGAAAACGGTCCACCGATTTTTTCCCCTGGGAAAACAATTGGTATTCTGTGTCTTCACTATTTTCTCATTTTGAGCATATGGGTTCGATATTACAGCGTTCAGACTCCTGTGAGTTTGACGTTTTAATATAGACCCCCTTAAACAACTACCCCTTAATGATGGTGTACTGTACTTTAATAACACCTTCCTTCACATATTTAATACCCCAGCTCCCATTCATATGAAAAGAATCAAAAAGAACTCAGCATCATGGCTCTCTAAGGTATGTAAACACCTGATGAAGCACCATGGCTCTCTAAGGAATGTAAACACCTGATGAAGCACCATGGCTCTCTAAGGAATGTAAACACCTGATGAAGCACCATGGCTCTCTAAGGAATGTAAACACCTGATGAAGCACCATGGCTCTCTAAGGAATGTAAACACCTGATGAAGCACCATGGCTCCCTAGGGAATGTAAACACCTGATGAAGCACCATGGCTCTCTAAGGAATGTAAACACCTGCTGAAGCAAAGGGACCGAGCCTGGTCAACCTGGAAACAAAACTAAAATGAACAAAATCATGTTAATTTCAAAACACTCCGTAACAAAACACTATGTAACAAAACACTACGTAACAAAACACTATGTAATGAAACACTCCATAACAAAACACTCCGTAACAAAACACTATGTAACAAAACACTACATAACAAAGTGACAAAACTAATCAACGGAGATAAGAAGTCAGATTATTCCCAGCTTCAACTCCAGCATAAAATCAACCCCAGTAAATTTTGGTACTCCATATCTTCTCTACTTAACCCTGGAAGAAATGGAGAGCACACCCCATCACCAGATACCCCTCCATCACAAATAGCTGAAAACTTTAACAAACACTTCATAAAATCTATTTCAGACCTACTAACTAACACCCCTAGTGCAGGACCACCCACCCTTCAACCTATTCAGACACTGACCCCAGGCCATCAGCTACTTCTAACCCTGTCATTACTAACCCCCCTACTCAACAAAACGTTGTACAAACTCCATTCTCATGTCAGCCCATACCCACTGACCCATTAAGAAACTGCTACAAAAACTAAAACCCTGCTCTACCTCAGCTGATAATCTTTCCTCCCATACTACCCCAAACTGGCTGCTAACTCAGTCGCCTACCCAATCAGTATCCTTATAAATAGGTCTTTACTGAATCAGAAGTACCCACCACATTGAAACAATCTCACATCACCCCCATTCACAAAGGAGGCAACTCTTTTGATCCATCCAATTTCCATCCTATATCCATCTTTGTCACCCATATCCAAAATTCTCGAGAGAGGTATCCATCAGCAGTTATCGCAATATCTATTGCAAAACAATCTTTTAACCAAAACCCAACATGGCTTCAGACCTAGACACAGAACAGCTACAGCCCTATTATCTTTTACATACACCGTGAACAAGGTCAGAGATGCAGGATGCTATACAACCTCAGTATTCCTTGATCTCTCCAAGGCCTTTGACACAGTATCTCACCCCTTACGTCTGAACACACTGTCTAACCTAGACCTCTCACATAACACAGTAAAATTATTTCAGAGCCACCTCAAGGATCGTAAACAAGCAGTGAAATGGTCAAGTGAACTCTCATCCTTCCTCCACAACCCTACTGGAGTCCCCTAAGGCTCCATCCTAGGACCCCTACTCTTCAACATTTTCACAAACAACCTTCACACTGCCTCTCACCCTGGGACCCTCATTCAATAGACTGATGATTCCACCATAATCTGCACTGCTCAATCACTACCAGAACTACTTTCAAAAACTCAACAGTCCTTTACAGCAGCTGAATCCTGGCTAAGAAATGCCCAACTCTTTCATAATCCAAAGAAGACAAAACTAGTATCCTTTCATCCCAAAAATACCTCCCCTGTCACTGATCATTTCAACATCCTTGCATCTGACAACACTGTCATAGAAATAGTGCAGGAAACCAAACGCTTAGGTGTTATCATTGACAATAAATTTCATGTGACCCCCATATACAGCAAAATATAAAGGAAACTCATCAAAAGCTGGGACACTTATATAGAAACAAACATTTCTTTATTGCAACAACCAAAGCTACCCTTGCAAAATAATTTTTACTTCCCTCCCTTCTTTATGGTGCCCCTATCCTAACTAACTTACAAACTTATACCCTATGCAAGTTGGAACACTGCTACAACAAAGTTGCAAAGTTTGCCACAAACAGTAAATATCACACACACCACTGTAAACCACTCCTATAATTAAACTGGCTTGAACTCCCCAACCAACTTGCCTTTATTCAGCTATCTGCCTTACACAACCTTATTTTCAATCCTGCTGCCTGCCCTGCACTAGTCAGTCTAGTCACACCTAACACATCAAATCAATCCCTACGATCAGAAGACAAAAATCTCTTAGCTATCTCAAAAGCCACAAGAAAACCTGGTCACTCTCTGTATTCATACTCTGTCTCTATACTTTGGAATTCACTACCTCTAGTTACCAGGTCTATGCCTGCCATAACCCATTTCAAAGCCTCTTTAAAAAAATCATCTCAAAAATACATGGCTCTCCTCCTGTATAAAGTCTGCCTAATGCTCAGGTCTTCCTGTTCTGTCACGTTTCAATCCCTCACAGACTGCGAGATCCTAAGGCTCTTCTAACTCCTTCTCTGCTCCTATACCATATCCTTAAGCTACTGCTCAGGCTTTATTGCTTCTGTTCTTCTTAACTCTCTCTCTTGCTATCTGTCTGCATCACTAACTCTCTGGCTGCTGTTTTTCTAACAAACTAACATTCCATTTTGCATGTACTAGAACAGTCAGTCTCACACACTGCACTACCTACGTACTACTTTTATGGGCACTGTCTGCATCATGTATGGTGAGAGTGACTATTACTGTCTGTAATGTTTTAACTCTATAGAACTGTCTAGCTGTGTAGTAATATATCTCAACATCTTGTAGCAGTTTGTTCTTTCAACTTATTTTTGTATAGTATTTCTGATGTAATTTGTATTGTATTGGATGATACTGTATTTGTATTGTACTGTATGTGGAGCTTTTCTCCCCGGGCCTCTGCTGAAAACAGGTTCTGTAGACCCAGTCAGACCACCCCAGTAAACAAATGTCAAATAAATAAAAGTAAATAATAAATTGTTTACCAGAAAAGTCCACTGGGCTGGAGTGACCCATTTTTTAGTGGAAGAAAAGCTTCAACATAAGTACATACAATATAAACAATGAAAGTAACTAAACATATGAAAATTACATAAAAATTACAATACGAGTACAAACAATAAGGAATACAATATATGTACATTCAGGTACAAAGAAACAAAAACATTTGCAGTTTTAGTTAATATCATTTTACTCTGAAAGAATTGCTTTCTCTTTCTTCCAAAGTGCAGTTGATGCAGAGGGATAAAGCTAGAAGCTGCAGTACTGGCTTTGACTCCTTCAATACTCATTTGCCAGTTGTTTGACCTTGAGCAAGTCAGTTAACCAGACATTGTTCCTGAGATGCCCTTGAAAAAGGATTGTGTATTCAGTGGGCCTATATGGTTAACAAATGAGTATTATTATTATTAAACACATGAGTATTAATGAGTATTATTATTAAACACATGCAGTATTAATGAGTATTATTATTAAACACATACAGTATTAATGATTATTATTATTAAACCCATGCAGTATAAATGAATATTATTATTAAACACGAGAATTAATGAGTATTATTATTAAACACAAGAGTGTTAATGAGTATTATTATTAAACACATGAGTATTAATGACTAGTATTATTAACACATGCAGTGTCAATGAGTATTATAGGGAGAGAAGCTGGCATAATGGTTAAGGTCTTTACCCTACAAATACAAGGTACAGGGTTTGATTCTCACACAGGGTAGCTGGATAGGCTTAAAATGCCTCACAAAATCAGTTAGCCTAGTACTAATCTATGAACCTATGAGCTTATTAAACACATGCATTATCAATGTAGAATGCTAAATTTCTTCCACCCTGCTTATTACAAAGTCGAAATCACTTACTCTAACATGAAGTTAAAGATACACTCACTCAGCTCCCCACCCTGCCGCCATCCCCACCCTTCCCCTTAATATCAAGCTTATACCTAGCCTGACCCCTCCCACACCTCTCTCCCACCTATCCCATAATCCCTTAATTATTCCCCTAGTCATAACATAACTCCTAACTACTCTCCCTCCTCACCCATTCTAAATAGGGCCATATAGTGCTGCATCCCCTAGCCTATTGCTATCCTGCTCATATTCAGTCTATCACACTCACTCAACCACCATCATGTTCTTTGGTACTAGTACTGTCATCTGACTTCTCTCACTTGCACTCTCTCTCCTAACAATAATCACAACTTTCCAAACACCCAACCTACCTCCTGCACCCACCTGTACAACCACCACACATAGCCCACATTTATCAAGTTACTCAGACATCCATCCTAGCTTATCCACAGCTAATACCTCTGTACTATCCAAAGTAAAAATTATACCTCTCCAAAGACACCTCCATTATCACACCACCAGCAGCAACTATACCATGTTTAGGAAAAAAAACTGATAAGTATAGCCCACACAATTTGCCAAAGCGTTATATCCCAGTGCAGTGTACAACCCAAGCCAGGCCCAATCCCCCAGCCCCAGCAAACCTAGCAAATCATTCATGCTATAACGTAAATCTCCAAAGCCTTAGAAACAAGATACCTGAACTCCAAGTATGGATTTCACAGTACAACCTGGATGTTATAAAAGGTACCAGAACCTGATTGTCATATGTAAAAGATACTAAATTTCTTCCCCCCAGGCTACTCATTCCTGAAAGCCTTTCGGCCCCACAAGAGAGGAGGAGGAGTAGCAATACTCTTCCCTAGCAACTATACATCAATTCCCTACTCAAAACCAGCACCCAACTTCTCTCCAGCCGAAGTACTAATCTCTATATTAAAACTTAACAACCATAAAAAACATTTTCATAATTGCTCTGTGCATTCCTCCAAGAAACAACATACCAATATTAGAAAACATACTTGCCTGGACTTCCCAAAATATAATGAAACCATCATTTTAGGTGATGTAAACACTGATTGGCTAGACATTGCCCACAACAAGCCCTCAAAAAACATAAACCTTTGCAACTTCTCCCAACTAATTGAAGACATCACTAGACCCCACAAAAATAACAATTCAGGCTCTACAATAGACTGGATATCAGTGTCCCACCCTAACCATGTCATCACTGCAGGTATACTACCTAATACCATTAGTGACCACCAGCCAGCATATATCCTATGCAAAACCACCCCAACCCCAGCCCAACATCAATACAAATTAACCAGAAGTTTTACTAAGTTCCAACCATCCATATTTAATGAAACCTTAGCTAAAATAAAATGGGAACTCCTCAAATCCCTACCACTTAATGAGACTGTTGAATTATTTAACCCAACATTCCTAGACTTTCTAAATAGGCAAGAACCCACCCACCAAAAATGAATAAAACATAACCATGCAAGCTGGCTATCAAACTCCACCAAAGAAGTCATGTCCACAAGGGATACAATCTGGAAATCATGGTAGAAAAACAAAGACCCATCAACTCTAATACAATACAATACAAACAACTCTGTAACCAGACAAAATGTCTAATAACCATTGGCAAAAAAGACCACTACCTCCACCTATAATGCCAACATAAAAATAATCCTCAAAAATGCTGGTCCTCCATCAGCCAACTATTACACCCAGGCTCTCAAAGCAACCCATCCCCTGACCCACACAAACCCGTACCAAACTTGCCCCCCCCTCTTCAATTGACACCATCATTAACCTAACCGCCACCTTTCCTACAGTTAACAGCACCACCACCAAGGTAGCTGATGACCAAACCATCCCAGAAAACAATCCTACCCTTAATTCAAACCTAAAATTCTCCCCCATACCCACCGCCACAATAATAAAACTTTTACTTAAGCTAAAACCCTGTACTCTGGCCCCTAACAATCTACCCCCACACTTCCTGCAGCTAGCTGCAAACTCTATAACTTATCCCATCAGTATACTTATTAACTGATCGATTAAAGAATCCCTTGTCCCAGACGTGGAAAAAAGCATTCATTCTCCCCTTACACAAAGGCGACACCAACACTGACACCACAAACTTTCGATCCATAGCAATGCTCTCACCCCTCATTAAAATACTGGAAAATGCATCCATGCCCAATTCCTCAACCACCTGCTTGAAATCAAATTCTATCACCCACTCAGCATGGTTTCAGACCAGGACAAAACACCACTACTGCCTTCCTATCCTTCCTTGATACAGTTAACAGGCATGGGACTCTGGTAAAATAATTGTTTCACTTTTCCTCAATCTCTCCAAATCTTGTGATAGCATTTCCCACACTATCCTCCTTTGTAAACTATCCACCCTCCACATTTCCCCACCTACCCTATAATGGTCCAATAGCTATCGTTCCAATAGGTAGCAATCCACCAAATGGCAACAATCTTACTCTCCCTTCCTCAATACCTCCACAGGGGTACCCCAAGGTTACATACTTGGCCCTCTCTTATTTAGCATCTTTGTTAGCAACTTTCACTCTCCCATAATGCTCAGCAATCCAATATGCTGATGACTCTACAATAATATGCACTGCAAATTCCAGCAAATCACCTAGAAGGCTCACCTCTACAGAATCTTGAATGCTTAGCAATCATCTTGCCCTAAATCCAAAAAAAACTAAACTAGTACTTTTTACCCCTAAGAAAACCACTCCCCTAGATACAAATATCTTGACTATACAAGCCCAAGACAATACCACTATAGAACTCATCCCACACACTAAATTACTAAGCATTATTATAGATGAAAACCTTAACTTTGACCTACATATAAACAATAACATAACAAAACACCAAAAGTTCAGTATGCTCTACAGGCACCGACACTTTCTTAGCCTCTCTACTAGACAAACCCTTGCAACTCCCTTTTTATTACTCTCCCTCCTTCATGGCGCCCCTCTCCTCACTAATATCCAAAATTCTACAAACTCCAAACTTCATATGTGTTACAACAGAATAGCCAAATTTGCCACCAAGGCCAAATTATGATCCCACCACTGTAACTCACTGAAGCAATTAGGCTGGCTGGAACTCCCCCACCATCACTCATTCACCCAGCTAACTACAGCACAGAAAATAATCACAGACCCACAGGCTGTCCTGATCTCTCAACTCTACTTGACAAATACCAACCCAGCAGGCAAGTACGATCTGAAAATCATCTACTTCTAAAAGTAGAAAAGTCCACATTACCTGCTGGTCAACTGCTCTACTCCTTCACTGTCGCCAAACTATGGAACTCACTTCCTCCTTCTGTAAGAAACATGGACAGCACCACCACCTTCAAACAAACACTGAAAAATCATCTCAACTCTTCCAGGCTCTGTACCAGCTCTATAACAACCTTTCTTGGGTATGTACCTGCTCTATAACAACCCTTCCTGGCTGTGTACCTGCTCTATAACAACCTTTCTTGGGTATGTACCTGCTCTATAACAACCCTTACTGGCTATGTACCTGCTCTATAACAACCCTTCCTGGCTCTGTACCTGCTCTATAACAACCCTTCCTGGCTATGTACCTGCTATATAACAACCCTGCCTGGCTCTGTACCTGCTCTATAACAACCCTTCCTGGCTCTGTACCTGCTCTATAACAACCCTTCCTGGCTCTGTACCTGCTCTATAACAACCTTTCCTGGCTATGTACCTGCTCTATAACAACCCTTCCTGGCTCTGTAGCTGCTCTATAACAACACTTCCTGGGTATGGACCTGCTCTATAACAACCCTTCCTGGCTTTGTACTTGCTCTATAACAACACTTCCTGGGTATGTATCTGCTCTATAACAACTCCTCCTGGCTAGGTACCTGCTCTATAACAACCTTTCCTGGCTATGTACCTGCTCTATAACAACCCTTCCTGACTCTGTACCTGCTCTATAACAAAATTCCTGGCTATGTACCTGGTCTATAACAACCCTTCCTGGCTATTTACCTGCTCTATAACAACCCTTCCTGGCTATGTTCCTACTCCATAACAAATTTTCCAGACTGTGTACCTGCTCTATAACCACTCTTCTTGGCTATGTACCAGTTCTGTAACAACTCTTCCAGACTGTGTACCTGCTCTGTAACAATCCTTTCTGGCTATGTACCTGCTCTATAACAACCCTTCCTGGCTATGTACCTGCTCTATAACAACATTTCCTGGCTATGTTCCTGTTCTATAACAGCTCTTCCAGACTGTGTACCTGCTCTATAACAACCCTTACTGGCTATGTACTTGCTCTATAACAACTCTTTCTGGCTATGTTCCTGCTCTATAACAACTCTTCCAGACTGTGTACCTGCTCTATAACAACCCTTCCTGGCTATGTACTGGCTCAATAACAACTCTTCCAGACTGTGTACCTGCTCTATAACAAACCTTCCTGACTATGTGCCTGCTCTATAACAACCCTTCCCGGGTATGCATCTGCTCTATAACAACTCCTCTTGGCTATGTACCTGCCCTATAACAACCTTTCCTGGCTATGTACCTGCTCCATAACAACCCTTCCTGGCTCTGTATCTGCTCTATAACAACCCTTTCTGGCTATGTACCTGCTCTATAACAACCCTTCCTGGCTCTGTACCTGCTCTATAACAACCTTTCCTGGCTATGTACCTGCTCTATAACAACACATCCTGGCTCTGTAGCTGCTCTATAACAACCCTTCCTGGCTATGGACCTGCTCTATAACAACCCTTCCTGGCTCTGTACCTGCTCTATAACAACACTTCCTGGGTATGTATCTGCTCTATAACAACTCCTCCTGGCTAGGTACCTGCTCTATAACAACCTTTCCTGGCTATGTACCTGCTCTATAACAACCCTTCCTGGCTCTGTACCTGCTCTATAACAAAACTTCCTGGCTATGTACCTGCTCTATAACAACCCTTCCTGGCTATGTACCTGCTCTATAACAACCCTTCCTGGCTATGTTCCTACTCCATAACAAATTTTCCAGACTGTGTACCTGCTCTATAACCACCCTTCCTGGCTATGTTCCAGTTGTGTAACAACTCTTCCAGACTGTGTACCTGCTCTGTAACAACCCTTTCTGGCTATGCACCTACTCTATAACAACCCTTCCTGGCTATGTACCTGCTCTATAACAACCTTTCCTGGCTATGTTCCTGTTCTATAACAGCTCTTTCAGACTGTGAACCTGCTCTATAACAACCCTTACTGGCTATGTACTTGCTCTATAGCAACTCTTCCTGGCTATGTTCCTGCTCTATAACAACTCTTCCAGACTGTGTACCTGCTCTATAACAACCCTTCCTGGCTATGTACTTGCTCTATAACAACTCTTCCAGACTGTGTACCTGCTCTATAACAAACCTTCCTGACTATGTACCTGCTCTATAACAACCCTTCCCGGGTATGCATCTGCTCTATAACAACTCCTCTTGGCTATGTACCTGCTCTATAACAACCTTTCCTGGCTATGTACCTGCTCTATAACAACCCTTCCTGGCTCTGTATCTGCTCTATAACAACCCTTTCTGGCTATGTACCTGCTCTATAACAACCCTTCCTGGCTCTGTACCTGCTCTATAACAACCCTTCCTGGGTATGTATCTGCTCTACAACAACTCCTGCTGGCTATGTACCTACTCTATAACAACCTTTCCTGACTATGTACCTGCCTTCCTGGGTATGTATCTGCTCTGTAACAACTCCTCCTGGCTATGTACCTACTCTATAACAACGTTTCCTGGCTATGAACCTGCTCTATAACAACCCTTCCTTGCTACGTACCTGCTCTATAACAACCCTTCCTGGCTACGTACCTGCTCTATAACATCCCTTCCTGGCTATGTACCTGCTCTATAACAACACTTCCTGGCTATGTTCCTGCTCTATAACAACTCTTCCAGACTGTGTACCTGCTCTATAACAACCCTTCCTGGCTATGTTCCTGTTCTATAACAACTGTTACAGACTGTGTACCTGCCCTATAACAATCCTTGCTGGCTATGTACCTGCTCTATAACAACCCTTCCTGGGTATGTACCTGCTCTATAACAACCCTTCCTGGCTCTGTGCCTGCTCTATAACAACTCTTCCTGGCTATATACTTGCTCTATAACAACCCTTATTGGCTAAGTACCTGCTCTATAACAACCCTTTATGGCTATGTACCTGCTCTATAACAACCCTTCCTGGCTCTCTACGTGTTGTATAACAACTCTTCCTGACTATGTACCTGCTCTATAACAATCCTTCCTGGCTATGTACCTGCTCTATAACAACCCTTCATGGCTCTGTACCTGCTCTATAACAACTCTTCCTGGCTATGTACCTGCTCTATAACAAACCTTCCTGGGTATGTACCTGCTCTATAACAACTCTTCCTGGTTATGCACCTGCTCTATAACAACCCTTCCTGGCTCTGTACCTGCTCTATAACAACCCTTCCTGGCTCTGTACCTGCTCTATCACAACTGATCCTGGCTATGTACCTTCTCTATAACCTATCCTCTTCCTGGCTATGTACCTGCTCTATAACAACTCTTCCTGTCTATGTACCTGCTCTATAATAACCCTTCCTGGCTATGTACCTTCTCTATAAAAACCTTTCCTGGCTAGGTATCTGCTCTATAACAACCCTTCCTGGCTATGTACCTGCTCTATAACAACCCTTCCTGGCTATGTACCTGCTCTATAACAACCCTTCCTGGCTATGTACCTGCTCTATAACAACCATTCCTGGCTATGTACCTGCTCTATAACAACCCTTCCTGGCTATGTTCCTGCTCTATAACAACCCTTCCTGGCTATGTACCTGCTCTATGACAACCCTTTCTGGCTATGTACCTGCTCTATATCAACCCTTCCTGGATATGAACCTGCTCTATAACAATGCTTCCTGGCTCTGTACCTTCTCTATAACAACCCTTCCTGGCTCTGTGCCTGCTTTATAACAACTCTTCCTGGCTATGTACCTGCTCTATAACAACCCTTCCTGGCTATGTACCTGCTCTATAACAACCCTTTGTGGCTATGTACCTGCTCTATAACAACCCTTCCTGGCTCTGTATGTGCTCTATAACAACTCTTCCTGGCTATGTACCTGCTCTATAACAACCCTTGCTGGCTATGTACCTGCTCTATAACAACCCTTCATGGCTATGTTCCTGCTCTATAACTACCCATCCTGGCTATGTACCTGCTCTATAACAACCCTTCCTGGCTATGTACCTGCTCTATAACAAACCTTCCTGGGTATGTACATGCTCTATAACAACTCTTCCTGGTTATGTACCTGCTCTATAACAACCCTTCCTGGCTCTGTACCTGCTCTATAACAACCCGTCCTAGCTATTTACCTGCTCTATAACAAACCTTCCTGGCTATGTACCTGCTCTATAACAAACCTTCCTGGCTATGTACCTGCTCTATAACAACCCTTCCTGGCTCTGTTCCTGCTCTATAACAACTCTTCCAGACTGTGTACCTGTTCTATAACAACCCTTCCTGGCTCTGTACCTGCTCTATGACAACCCTTCTTGGCTATGTTCCAGCTCTATCACTCTTCCAGACTGTGTACCTGCTCTATAACAAACCTTCCTGACTATGTACATGCTCTATAACAACCCTTCCTGGCTATGTACCTGCTCTATAACAACTGTTCCTGGCTATGTACCTTCTCTATAACCTATCCTCTTCCTGGCTATGTACCTGCTCTATAATAACCCTTCCTGGCTATGTACCTTCTCTATAAAAACCTTTCCTGGCTAGGTATCTGCTCTATAACAACCCTTCCTGGCTATGTACCTGCTCTATAACAACCCTTCCTGGCTATGTACCTGCTCTATAACAACCCTTCCTGGCTATCCACCTGCTCTATAACAACCCTTCCTGGGTATTTACCTGCTCTATAACAACCATTCCTGGCTATGTACCTGCTCTATAACAACCCTTCCTGGCTATGTTCCTGCTCTATAACAACACTTCCTGGCTATGTACCTGCTCTATTACAACCCTTTCTGGCTATGTACCTGCTCTATAACAACCCTTCCTGGGTATGAACCTGCTCTATAATAATGCTTCCTGGCTCTGTACCTTCTCTATAACAACCCTTCCTGGCTCTGTGCCTGCTCTATAACAACTCTTCCTGGCTATGTACCTGCTCTATAACAACCCTTCCTGGCTATGTACCTGCTCTATAACAACCCTTCGTGGCTATGTACCTGCTCTATAACAACCCTTCCTGGCTCTGTACGTGCTCTATAACAACTCTTCCTGGCTATGTACCTGCTCTATAACAACCCTTGCTGGCTATGTACCTGCTCTATAACAACCCTTAATGGCTATGTTCCTGCTCTATAACTACCCATCCTGGCTATGTACCTGCTCTATAACAAACCTTCCTGGCTATGTACCTGCTCTATAACAAACCTTCCTGGCTATGTACCTGCTCTATAACAACCTTTCCTGGCTATGTACCTGCTCTATAACAACCATTCCTGGCTAGGTACCTGCTGTATAACAGCCCTTCCGGGCTATTTACCTGCTCTATAACAATCATTCCTGGCTATGTACCTGCTCTATAACAACCCTTCCTGGCTATGTACCTGATCTATAACAACCCTTCCTGGAGCAGGTACCTGCTCTATAACAACCCTTCCTGGCTATGTACCTGCTCTATAACAACCTTTGCTGGCTATGTGCCTGCTCTATAACAACCCTTCCTGGCTCTGTACCTGCTCTATAACAACCTTTCCTGGCTGTGTACCTGGCTATGTACCTGCTCTATAACAACCCTTCCTGGCTATGTACCTGCTCTATAACAACCCTTCCTGGTTATGTACCTGATCTATAACAACCCTTCCTGGAGCAGGCACCTGCTCTATAACAACCCTTCCTTGCTCTGTACCTGCTCTATAACAACTCTTCCTGGCTCTGCACCTGCTCTATAACAACCCTTCCTGGCTATGTACCTGCTCTATAACAACCTTTCCTGGCTATGTGCCTGCTCTATAACAACCCTTCCTGGCTCTGTACCTGCTCTATAACAACCCTTCCTTTCTATGTACCTGCTCTATAACAACCCTTCCTGGCTATGTACCTGCTCTATAACAACCCTTCCTTGCTCTGTACCTGCTCTATAACAACCCTTCCTGGCTGTGTACCTGCTCTATAACAACCCTTCCTGGCTATGTACCTGCTCTATAACAACCCTTCCTGGCTATGTACCTGATCTATAACAACCCTTCCTGGAGCAGGTACCTGCTCTATAACAACCCTTCCTGGCTATGTACCTGCTCTATAACAACCCTTCCTGGCTCTGCACCTGCTCTATAACAACCCTTCCTGGCTATGTACATGCTCTATAACAACCTTTCCTGGCTATGTGCCTGCTCTATAACAACCCTTCCTGGCTTTGTACCTGCTCTATAACAACATTTCCTGGCTGTGTACCTGCTCTATAACAACCCTTTCTGGCTATGTACCTGCTCTATAACAACCCTTCCTTGCTCTGTACCTGCTCTATAACAACCCTTCCTGGCTGTGTACCTGCTCTATAACAACCCTTCCTGGCTATGTACCTGCTCTATAACAACCCTTCCTGGCTATGTACCTGATCTATAACAACCCTTCCTGGCTATGTACCTGCTCTATAACAACCCTTCCTGGCTATGTACCTGCTCTATAACAACCCTTCCTGGCTCTGTACCTGCTCTATAACAACCCTTCCTGGCTATGTACCTGCTCTATAACAACCCTTCCTGGCTCTATACCTGCTCTATAACAACCCTTCCTGGCTCTGTACCTGCTCTATAACAACCTTTCCTGGCTGTGTACCTGCTCTATAACAACCCTTTCTGGCTATGTACCTGCTCAATAACAACCCTTCCTGGCTATGTGCCTGCTCTATAACAACCCTTCCTTGCTCTGTACCTGATCTATAACAACCCTTCCTGGAGCAGGTACCTGCTCTATAACAACCCTTCCTGGCTATGTACTTGCTCTATAACAACCCTTCCTGGCTATGTGCCTGCTCTATAACAACCCTTCCTGGCTCTGTACCTGCTCTATAACAACCCTTCCTGACTATGTACCTGCTCTATAACAACCCTTCCTGGCTATGTACCTGCTCTATAACAACCCTTCCTGGCTATGTACCTGATCTATAACAACCCTTCCTGGAGCAGGTACCTGCTCTATAACAACCCTTCCTGGCTATGTACTTGCTCTATAACAACCCTTCCTGGCTATGTGCCTGCTCTATAACAACCCTTCCTGGCTCTGTACCTGCTCTATAACAACCCTTCCTGGCTCTGTACCTGATCTATAACAACCCTTCCTGGCTCTGTACCAGCTCTATAACCTAACTTCCTCCTTCTCCTTATATGGTAACTAAACTCCTGTGCTTTTTTGCTACTAATGACTGATGATACTTTCTCCATATTTATTTTTATCACTTGTTTATACTGGTGCAATAATACTGATTTAATATATCGATGTTTATAACTCTGAATTCATCTGGCAACCAACTAAATTCCTGCTTTTATGAGTATATTCTGTATATATTACTGTAGTCAAACCAACTAAATTCCTGCTTTTATGTATATATTCTGTATATATTACTGTAACCACTATGTGTAACACTGTTTCTACTTCTGTACCAATTAATGTTTAATTTTTTCTGTATCTATGTTCTTGGAGTTTTTTTCCCTGGGCCTCTACTGAAAATGGGCTCTTTTCGGCCCAGTTGACTTTCCTGGTAAACAAATAAATAACTAAATAAATATTTCATCTTCTTTTTGCTGCACATTTAGGTTAGAACCTCATGGAGCAGTGAATGACTTGATTAGTCAGAACTGAATTACGTAGTATTTATGTAAAACAACATGCTATTTTTATCTGTTTGATAGCTGGACAAAGTGTTCCTTTTAAGGGGCAACCCACAAGCACTGTCTGGTTAGATGATTTGCTCAGAGACACTCAGGTAGCAAATGAAAATGGAGGTAATAAAACCTTGTACCCTAGACCAGAGGGATACACTTATTAACAGGTCAGAACCTCGATCCTCTACACACTACCAGATCTCAAGTGACCAGGCTAACCCATACCTCTCAACTTTTTTGTGCAAAAAATCTGGACAAAGCCTAAATTAATGGGGATATAAAGGTCCAAAAAATAGGGACAGATTTTAAATATTGCTCATATAAACTTAGAAGATTGCTAGAATAACAGGTTTTGCATTAGCTTGTCATTACTTAGTGACTTCAATCCTTAGTGATTTGTCAGAAACCCACAACTTTTATGAGGGACAGACTAAAAATATGAGGCAAAAATCTGGACATTCTGTGAAAAATTTGTACAGTTGAGAGGTATAGGCTAACCCCCAGAGAGAGTAGTTTAAGGATGGCCCCTGAAATGTTCCCTTGGAATTATCACATCATAATGCTCAGATGCAGTCACACCTTTTACTATCTGAATTAGGTTTTAGGCTACTATATTTCCATTTAATCTGTAACAAGAGAAGAGTTTTACTTAGCGGAAAGGACTGCGGCCAAGTCTGGGTTGCAGGTTCCACACCCTGCTTTTAGAATTAACATGCAATGTCATTGCCTTAAGCCTTTTATTACATCATTTTGAAGGTGTCTCTGAATGGAAAACATAAGTACAGAAACAAATGTAAGGCATAAACATATACCGCGGATGTGATTCACAGAAAGCGATAATTAGCATTTAGTGCAGCCATGGGCAGGATGTGGGTGGTCCTTAGAGAGTGCTATTAACAAGGATAAGTACCTGGGGCTACCCCACCCAGCACATTCCTTGAATATTAGTGCTGGACAGGCATACAGCACTCATCCATAAATCTAAGGCATAAAAATATACCGCGGATGTGATGCACAGAAAGCGATAATTAGCATTTATTGCAGCCATGGGCAGGATGTGGGTGGTCCTTAGTGCTATTAACAAGGATAAGTACCTGGGGCTACCCCACCCAGCACATTCCTTGAATATTAGTGCTGGACAGGCATACAGCACTCATCCATAAATCTCAGGCTATATTTTTCTACAAAATAAATTGGTGTTTCAACACATAACACACAACTCAGAATAAATATTAGCTTAAAGCATATATTCACAGAAAGATGATTTAATAAAGTTTAACAGTTTGTCGGGGTGTCTGAAAACAGAAAGAACAGTAGATTATAACAGTATTGTACAACACAACTAAAACTGCCACTTTAACAGAACAAGCAAGCTGCATCGATGTAATCTTTATGCAACTAGAGGTACAACCACTAACTGAAATAGAGTTTGCTGATGAAAAGCACTTCTGAAAATATGTCCATTGTCCAAATGCAGACTGATGAGGTCTGATCCTAACAATTTTTATCAGTATTCTAAGAATACAGAAGGTTTTCAAATGAAAGGAATTAGAAACACAAACACTAAACGGAAAAAGTTCAGTTGAATGTACAAATCGGTGTTTTCTTTATTTTATTCATCACTACATGCATGTATTGGGATCATTAGAACTCGAGGAGTGTAAACACCTAGCCATATACACCATTAAGAAGACACACATAAAAGTTCATGCTTCCCTTTTCAAGCACTTAAGACTGATTTCCTCCGTAATGCTGTACATTAAATTATATGTAAATCATAAAGAGCTGTACATTAAATTATATGTAAATCATAAAGAGCTGCACATTAAATTATATGTAAATCATAAAGAGCTGTACATTAAATTATATGTAAATCATAAAGAGCTGTACATTAAATTATATGTAAATCATAAAGAGCTGCACATTAAAATAAAGAGCTGCACATTAAATTATATGTAAATCATAAAGAGCTGTACATTAAATTATATGTAAATCATAAAATGGAGTTAAAATGTGACAAGCCTGTATGATTCTGCATCTCTGGAGGTGTTTAATCCATGCCAACTTTTTAAAATTTGCCTTTGTGGTTATACCCCATCAGTAACGGAACACACTACATTATCATTAATTCATGGGCAGTATTGTATGTCCATTGTATACTTTTATACTTGAATGGCACAGTCTTTGTTCATTTGCAAAAGGGGCTACTTCAAATAACTGCTACAACAGTAAATGTAAATAATTTTGATAGACGAGACAGTTAAACTGGTTACAATATTATAATGAAAGTTGCTTGGATACTGCCTAATATAAAAGGGAATAAAATCATAGCTACCCATAACACGGGAAAAATAGATCCTGCTGTTGAGGTGGACAGCCCCAGATATTTCAGTCCCAAAATAAAATAAAACAACAGTTTCCAATTATTTAAAACTTGAGACATTTTTTTGACAATCTATTGAAGTTGAAGGCTTTTTCTCCTGTTAGTGGATATACTTGTTTCCCTTGTAATTAATAATCAAAGTGTTCATAAAACTTATTACAAAAAAAGCCATTTTTCAGAGTTCTATATTTGTCAGTGACACTAGTTTATTTGATAGCTGGCAACAACTTCCTAACCACAAATTATAATAAAACAGGTACATTTATAGCTTTTTCTATTAAAGAAAATGGTGCACAGATCTTTTAAAGATTATATAAAAACATTCAGCATTAACCATTGGGAAGCAGATGGGGGAGATTTAATGTTAGGGATCAGGAGAGGTGTTTATGGTTAGAGATCAGTCAGGAAGTTTAGGGTTAGGGAGTGACTGCAGAGTTTAGGTTTAGGGAGGGTTA
The DNA here is from genome assembly GCF_019279795.1 of Protopterus annectens. Taxonomy (NCBI): domain Eukaryota; kingdom Metazoa; phylum Chordata; order Ceratodontiformes; family Protopteridae; genus Protopterus; species Protopterus annectens. The sequence continues at coordinate 1,841,874,393 of NC_056729.1, read as the reverse complement.
GCTTTAAGGAGGAATTGGGAACTTTTGTTTAAAAAGGTGGAGTGGAGTTTCAGGTTTGAGGAGTGATTGGGGATTTTAGGTTTAGGGAGAAGAAAACAAAGTTTTTGGTTTACAGAACAATCTCGGATTTTCAGTTTAGGAGGAGGTGGTATGGAGTTTTGGGTGTAGGGAACCAGCACTTGAGTTAGGAACGGATTGTGAGTTTTAGGGTTAAAGACAGGCCTATGGCAGCCTATACAGTTTTATAGGGTTGGGTGTTGGGTGGGCTAAGTATTTAGTAAAATCAGGTTAAAGGAAGTCAGAGCACTTGACTTTTTGAACAAGGGGCAGTGAGAAAGTCTGTCATGATCTTTGTTAACAATTTCAGAATTTTGTACTTATTGTTATTGTCTCATTTTTTTTACATTACACTATATGTTATTTCTCTTTGTGTAATTTTATGAGGCTTTTGGAATGGATTATGCCTAAAAAGAGTACTCAAACCAATGCATTTACCCAGTTAATAAATATAATAAATGAAACATAAAAACTAGTACAGACCTACTCTTTGTACTAACTGTGTTTATTAACAAACCATCTGGTATGGAAAATGCTGGAAAATGTTCTTTATGTGTCTTGGAAAAATAATTGGCTTCACGGAATGAAGTGAAAGGACTGTACAGAACAAGATTCTTGTACACTACAGGTTCATGTGTGTATTCACCGACACACGCAAACACGGACTCACACACCTGCATGTTGTAAATGTAAAACACACAGAATATTCATAGTTGTTAGATGCAGCAGAGACAGGCAAAATATTTGCTGAGCAATTAGATGTAATTGTTGTCAAAGGGCTTTGTAGCATGTCTGCATTCCACACTGGGCCCCACTGTGCTACAGACTTTTAAATAAAGCAAGACAGACTTTCTTCTCAGGAGAAAAGAGAACTGTGCCCTGACAGCTGGGGAGGCCAAAGGTTATCCAAAAAGAAAAAAAACAAACATCTGGTATGACATATTTTATTAGCTAAATGTCCCTGTAACAACACTTCAGCACTACTCAGAGTGAAAAGTGGAAAAAAAACGTTTTAGTTTTACTGGCTGCAGCAGTATCCACGAAGGTGTTTATTGAAGTGAAGACATGCAGACTGCACATATGCAAGAAATGATAATACTACCCTGCCATGCTTGACAGTGTGTTTAAGTTATGAATTTATTTTACTGTATGCGTACCTCTCAACTTCTTGGTGCAAGAAATCTGGATGAAGCCTAAAATAATGGTGGACAAAGGTACAAAATTAGGGACAGATTTTAAATATTGCTCTTATGAACTTAGAAAGTTGTTAGAATAACAGGATTTGTGTGAGCATGCATTTTTCTGAAGGATATAAAATCTGAAACTCAAATGTATATTGTCATCTAGTGACTTTATTCCTCAGTGATTTGCCTGAAAACCATATATTTTTTTCTGAGTAACGGCCCAAAAATATGAGGCAAAAATGTAGACAGTAGAGAGGTATGATTGTATGTTCACTGGGTAAGATCACTGAAACACACATTTTTTTTCCAGAATTAACCCACCCAGGAACTGTGGTCTGCTTCCTGGACTTGTGAGAATCAAATTAAGGACTGAAAGAGTGTGGTTATTAGACCTGCATCTCTGGATGAGCATCAAACGTACAAATAGTGACAAGATAAAATGAGTTCTCTGCTTACATCAATTCAAATGAAATTTCCCAGTACAAGAAAAAAAATCAAAACAGCTATTGCAGATGTGCAATTCTGTTTAATAATTACTCGGGTTTTCACCTCTAATATGCTGCCATCAGGCATTAAGGATCAACTAATCACATATCTCCAAGACAAAATGACTACCCTAAAAATGAAAGATGTGTAAGCAGACATTCAACAATATTAACACAAGGATGGTCCTAATTTTCCCACAGGTTTTTAAAGTTAAAAGCGTGTGCTGACATTTGTTCCAATGAGAAACATTTGGAAAATCTATGCCTTATTCTAATATCAGAAGTTCTTTAGAATAGCTCTTAAGGATCTTGCATTATTTATCATAAACAGTGAAGAACGAAGTTATAAAACTATTTGCAGTTATTTATTTATATCCTCTGCTTTCTCTTATTTGTTTAATACTATGGAATAGATTGATTTGGTGATTTTTCCAGAATGCCATTAGTTTTGTATGTGTGTGTGTGTGTGTGTGTGTGTGTGTGTGTGTGTGTGTGTGTGTGTGTGTGTGTGTGTGTGTGTGTGTGTGTGTGTGTGTGTGTGTGTGTGTGTGTGTGTGTGTGTGTGTGTGTGTGTGTGTGTGTGTGTGTGTGTGTGCAGGCACATGTGACTAAGGCACTTGCATTCCTTGACAACATCTTGTCCAGAATGAGCTACAATGGCTTGTTCCCACTGGCTGCAGGGATAGGCTCCAGTGCTCCATGACCCTATAAGCGATAAAGCAGGTCTACCACAAGTGGTCACATATCAGTAACGTGTGGCACACTTCCTAGCTGCTCCTAGCTCTAAAAGACAAGTACCTTAACTCCCACTAGTCCAATCCTAATTGATTACCTACCCTTCCCACCATCCGACACCACTAAATTCCACAGCCCTAACTCTAACCCTAAAAGTCTCACATGATCCTAACCCTAACCTTAACCCCGACCCTAACCCTAACCCTAACCCTTAATCCTAACCCTAACCCTGATCCTGAACCTAACTCTAACCATAATGCTAACCCTGACCCTGACTCTGACCCTAACCATAAGACCTTCTGTCACTAATTGCTCCATAAACCTAAACCTTCCCTCCTGCTTCCTAAGGCAAAACTCCCATCTGCTCCCTAATCCTAAAACTCCCATCTGCTCCCTAATCCTAAAGTTCTTGATCACTGCCTAATCCTAAACTCCCATCTGCTCCTTATTCATACAAATCCCCCACCCCCTAAACCTACCTCACTCTTCTGATCACTGCCTGAAACCCTAACCTGCACTCCCAACTCCACCTATTCCCTCACCATGGCTGCCACAACTACCTTGCTTGAATTTGGCTACTATATTCAGTTGAAGTGTGGCAGCTCTTCTGTCTACATATGTTGCTGCACTTGCCCAAACATGTCATCAAGTTGGAGTATAAGTGGGATTTCATCTGACCTACAAGATGCCTAAGTCCCGAGTTTCACAGCAGTGGCCTTCGAGTGCCTGGTATTTGGGCACTTAGACTAGACACAGATAAAGTGGGTTTTCAGATCAAGGATGGTACGATGTATTATCAGGTGGATGAGAGGCATTCAGACGTCCCTTTTCATCCATAAACGCAGGCACACACAAGGCAAGGGTAAACACTACATACATACATACATACATACATAAGCCAGACTCCACTAGCTATAGACATGTTTCACTCTTTTTAAGTTCTTTTGTACAACATAAGTGAAAAATCTAAACAGCTTTGAAATGCATTATTGGAGGAGTGGGCCCCAAATAGAATCCAAACCCCAAAAATGTCTTGCAGCATATGCATATAATACCAAACCAAAATTACTCTGGAAATCACAGTACCACTTGTGAAAAAAATAAAAATACAAACTTCCCTCGTGCAAGGTATCATGGAAAAGATGCAAAGTGTCTCTTAATTTATTATTATTTATTAACATTTCTTAACTGGGAAAGTCCAATTTGGAACAAAGCCAGTTTTCAGCAGAGTCCCTGGGAGAAACACTCCAGATGCATGTCTTTGAAACATGGGAGGAAACCGGAGCACCCAGAAGAAACCCACATGAACACAGTGAGGACATGCAGACTCCGCACAGAAGGCACTCCCACGAAGAATGAAACCAGAGAACCTCTTTATGTGAGGTGACAATACTACCGCTGTACCACTGTGCTGTCCATAATGATATAGAAACATTCTAACAGATGGCTGTTCAATGCGCAATACATTATAGATGGGACGAAAAAGACCCTACAATAAATGCATATAGTACCAAACCAGAAAGTCCTTGAGAGAACACACACACACACACACACACACACACACACACACACACACACACACACACACACACACATATATATATATATATATATATATGCATACATACACTCTTCCCTCATTAGGCCAGTCATCAAGTACAATGCACCATTTGGCATGTACCTCACTAGACACCTGAAACAACTGGAGAGGCCACAAAAGTACCTCACAAAGAGGATCCTAGGCCTTAAACACTTGTCCTATATGGACATACTAAAAAAACTCCAACTATTCTCTGTCTCATATCACCTACTTAGAGGCAATCTCTGCTTGACTTACAAGGCCATGTCTGACCCAGCTCTGTTAGAAATGTTACATCTAAAAAAATCCCAATCCCTCTGCACTACGCACTCCAGAGACCTCAACCTCATTACCAAAATCAACAAAACAAGCTGGAGGGACAGGTTCATAACCCAGAGACTGCCCATGCTATGGAATAGACTTCCCATACATGTCAAGCGGAGTGCCTCACTGGCTGTCTTCAAGAGAAATCCTGATGAGTGGATGGGAAATAGAAAATTCACATCGGGGATCACTCCAGTGGCTCTAGTTGACAGAGGTACTGGGATTGGAACTAAGGTCGGGTGGCATGATGCCAGGGTAATCCTATGAGCTAGGCTTGTAAAGGCTCCAGGGCCATTAGCCTAGTACACACCGATGAACCTATGAAAGTCCAATTGGACACAGGTCCTTTTTCAGCAAAGGCCCGGAGAGAAAAGCTCCATGAGGGGTGGGAGGTTGGCATAATGGTTAAGGTATTTGCCTTATAAACCAAAGATGCAGGGTTTGATTCTCATATTGGGTAATTGGCTATCCTTGAAATGGCCCACAAAGGCAGTTAGCCTCGTACTAACTTATGATACTATGATTAGTAACAGTAAATTTTCATGCAAACATTACAATAATCGATAAAGTATAAAGTAAACAAAATGTAGTATACATAATAACATACAAATTTGTTACATCTTGACAACAAAACCTGGGCTTTGAACATAGCTAGAACTATTTGTAGGTATGATGTATGTCAAGATATAAGGTTAAGACAGGTCGGTAGGAACAAAGGATTAAACACCAGGGGAGAAGTTGAATATGTTTTGGGTACACTGTGATGTATCAGCGCAGTCATGAGGGGTCAGTACAGGAACATAGCCACTTAGTTTTTAGATAAGCTTTAAGTGATGGTTTAAAGTGGTTAGTGGATGAGATTGAGAGAATGGAGTTAGGAAGGGAGTTCCATATATGAGATATATAGCTGAAAAATAAAGATTTTCCTGCAGTGTTGTTGGCCTTGGAGATGGTGAGTAAGTTCTTGTAAGAGCGAAGTGGTCTGCTGGAACTGTAAGGAAGGATGAGATTTTGTAGCACAGGGGTTCTAGTTAGTTGTTTTACAATTTTGTGAGTTAGAGAGAGTTGGTCATAAAGAATAATGTTGGGAAGCTCAAGCCAGTCTAGTATCCTTAAAGCTGTACAATGATGTGTTCTATATGGGCAGTCAGATGCAAACTTAGCAATTTTATTATAACATGTTTTTAGCTTAGATAAGTCAGTTTTCCTTAGATTAGTTAAAATTGAAGAGGCATATAGTAGAGTGGAGAGCAGATGGGTTTGCGTTAATGTAATTTTGGCCATTGTGGTCAGGACCCTTTTGTGCCTATATAGATTTCCAAACTTCTTATGGACATTTTTTTTTAGTTAGGGAGACATGCAAGTCAAATTTTAGGTTATTGTCAATTTCCACAAAAATAAACTTTGTTTGGGTAGTTGGGGAGATCACAGTATTGTATTTGGCTATTATGTTAAATGGTGGGCATGTGATAGACATCTTGTTAGGTTGGAAGAGTAATAATCTAGTTTTGTTTGGGTTCAGGATTAGATGGGCATTGGCTAACCATGTTTCAGCAGAAGTGAAAGATTCCTGTGTTTGAGAATGAAGAGTTGATAGAGAAGTGACAGCACAGATAAGTGTTGAATCATCTGCAGACTGTATTATAGAACCATGTGGAGTAGGTGTGTGTAGATTATTAGTCACAGATAAGTGTTGAATCATCTGCAGACTGTATTATAGAACCATGTGGAGTAGGTGTGTGTAGATTATTAGTCACAGATAAGTGTTGAATCATCTGCAGACTGTATTATAGAACCATGTGGAGTAGGTGTGTGTAGATTATTAGTCACAGATAAGTGTTGAATCATCTGCAGACTGTATTATAGAACCATGTGGAGTAGGTGTGTGTAGATTATTAGTCACAGATAAGTGTTGAATCATCTGCAGACTGTATTATAGAACCATGTGGAGTAGGTGTGTGTAGATTATTAGTCACAGATAAGTGTTGAATCATCTGCAGACTGTATTATAGAACCATGTGGAGTAGGTGTGTAGATTATTAGTCACAGATAAGTGTTGAATCATCTGCAGACTGTATTATAGAACCATGTGGAGTAGCTGTGTATAGATTATTAGTCACAGATAAGTGTTGAATCATCTGCAGACTGTATTATAGAACCATGTGGAGTAGGTGTGTGTAGATTATTAGTCACAGATAAGTGTTGAATCATCTGCAGACTGTATTATAGAACCATGTGGAGTAGGTGTGTGTAGATTATTAGTCACAGATAAGTGTTGAATCATCTGCAGACTGTATTATAGAACCATGTGGAGTAGGTGTGTGTAGATTATTAGTCACAGATAAGTGTTGAATCATCTGCATATTGTATTATAGAACCATGTGGAGTAGGTGTGTGTAGATTATTAGTCACAGATAAGTGTTGAATCATCTGCAGACTGTATTATAGAACCATGTGGAGTAGGTGTGTGTAGATTATTAGTCACAGATAAGTGTTGAATCATCTGCAGACTGTATTATAGAACCATGTGGAGTAGCTGTGTGTAGATTATTAGTCACAGATAAGTGTTGAATCATCTGCAGACTGTATTATAGAACCATGTGGAGTAGGTGTGTGTAGATTATTAGTCACAGATAAGTGTTGAATCATCTGCAGACTGTATTATAGAACCATGTGGAGTAGGTGTGTGTAGATTATTAGTCACAGATAAGTGTTGAATCATCTGCATATTGTATTATAGAACCATGTGGAGTAGGTGTGTGTAGATTATTAGTCACAGATAAGTGTTGAATCATCTGCAGACTGTATTATAGAACCATGTGGAGTAGGTGTGTGTAGATTATTAGTCACAGATAAGTGTTGAATCATCTGCAGACTGTATTATAGAACCATGTGGAGTAGCTGTGTGTAGATTATTAGTCACAGATAAGTGTTGAATCATCTGCAGACTGTATTATAGAACCATGTGGAGTAGCTGTGTGTAGATTATTAGTCACAGATAAGTGTTGAATCATCTGCAGACTGTATTATAGAACCATGTGGAGTAGGTGTGTGTAGATTATTAGTCACAGATAAGTGTTGAATCATCTGCATACTGTATTATAGAACCATGTGGAGTAGGTGTGTGTAGATTATTAGTCACAGATAAGTGTTGAATCATCTGCATACTGTATTATAGAACCATGTGGAGTAGGTGTGTGTAGATTATTAGTCACAGATAAGTGTTGAATCATCTGCAGACTGTATTATAGAACCATGTGGAGTAGCTGTGTGTAGATTATTAGTCACAGATAAGTGTTGAATCATCTGCAGACTGTATTATAGAACCATGTGGAGTAGGTGTGTGTAGATTATTAGTCACAGATAAGTGTTGAATCATCTGCAGACTGTATTATAGAACCATGTGGAGTAGGTGTGTGTAGATTATTAGTCACAGATAAGTGTTGAATCATCTGCAGACTGTATTATAGAACCATGTGGAGTAGGTGTGTAGATTATTAGTCACAGATAAGTGTTGAATCATCTGCAGACTGTATTATAGAACCATGTGGAGTAGGTGTGTGTAGATTATTAGTCACAGATAAGTGTTGAATCATCTGCAGACTGTATTATAGAACCATGTGGAGTAGGTGTGTGTAGATTATTAGTCACAGATAAGTGTTGAATCATCTGCAGACTGTATTATAGAACCATGTGGAGTAGGTGTGTGTAGATTATTAGTCACAGATAAGTGTTGAATCATCTGCAGACTGTATTATAGAACCATGTGGAGTAGGTGTGTGTAGATTATTAGTCACAGATAAGTGTTGAATCATCTGCAGACTGTATTATAGAACCATGTGGAGTAGGTGTGTGTAGATTATTAGTCACAGATAAGTGTTGAATCATCTGCAGACTGTATTATAGAACCATGTGGAGTAGGTGTGTGTAGATTATTAGTCACAGATAAGTGTTGAATCATCTGCAGACTGTATTATAGAACCATGTGGAGTAGGTGTGTGTAGATTATTAGTCACAGATAAGTGTTGAATCATCTGCAGACTGTATTATAGAACCATGTGGAGTAGGTGTGTGTAGATTATTAGTCACAGATAAGTGTTGAATCATCTGCAGACTGTATTATAGAACCATGTGGAGTAGGTGTGTGTAGATTATTAGTCACAGATAAGTGTTGAATCATCTGCAGACTGTATTATAGAACCATGTGGAGTAGGTGTGTGTAGATTATTAGTCACAGATAAGTGTTGAATCATCTGCAGACTGTATTATAGAACCATGTGGAGTAGCTGTGTGTAGATTATTAGTCACAGATAAGTGTTGAATCATCTGCAGACTGTATTATAGAACCATGTGGAGTAGGTGTGTGTAGATTATTAGTCACAGATAAGTGTTGAATCATCTGCAGACTGTATTATAGAACCATGTGGAGTAGGTGTGTGTAGATTATTAGTCACAGATAAGTGTTGAATCATCTGCAGACTGTATTATAGAACCATGTGGAGTAGGTGTGTGTAGATTATTAGTCACAGATAAGTGTTGAATCATCTGCAGACTGTATTATAGAACCATGTGGAGTAGGTGTGTGTAGATTATTAGTCACAGATAAGTGTTGAATCATCTGCAGACTGTATTATAGAACCATGTGGAGTAGGTGTGTGTAGATTATTAGTCACAGATAAGTGTTGAATCATCTGCAGACTGTATTATAGAACCATGTGGAGTAGGTGTGTGTAGATTATTAGTCACAGATAAGTGTTGAATCATCTGCAGACTGTATTATAGAACCATGTGGAGTAGCTGTGTGTAGATTATTAGTCACAGATAAGTGTTGAATCATCTGCAGACTGTATTATAGAACCATGTGGAGTAGGTGTGTGTAGATTATTAGTCACAGATAAGTGTTGAATCATCTGCAGACTGTATTATAGAACCATGTGGAGTAGGTGTGTTGATTATTAGTCACAGATAAGTGTTGAATCATCTGCAGACTGTATTATAGAACCATGTGGAGTAGGTGTGTGTAGATTATTAGTCACAGATAAGTGTTGAATCATCTGCAGACTGTATTATAGAACCATGTGGAGTAGCTGTGTGTAGATTATTAGTCACAGATAAGTGTTGAATCATCTGCAGACTGTATTATAGAACCATGTGGAGTAGGTGTGTGTAGATTATTAGTCACAGATAAGTGTTGAATCATCTGCAGACTGTATTATAGAACCATGTGGAGTAGCTGTGTGTAGATTATTAGTCACAGATAAGTGTTGAATCATCTGCAGACTGTATTATAGAACCATGTGGAGTAGGTGTGTGTAGATTATTAGTCACAGATAAGTGTTGAATCATCTGCAGACTGTATTATAGAACCATGTGGAGTAGGTGTGTGTAGATTATTAGTCACAGATAAGTGTTGAATCATCTGCAGACTGTATTATAGAACCATGTGGAGTAGCTGTGTGTAGATTATTAGTCACAGATAAGTGTTGAATCATCTGCAGACTGTATTATAGAACCATGTGGAGTAGGTGTGTGTAGATTATTAGTCACAGATAAGTGTTGAATCATCTGCAGACTGTATTATAGAACCATGTGGAGTAGCTGTGTGTAGATTATTAGTCACAGATAAGTGTTGAATCATCTGCAGACTGTATTATAGAACCATGTGGAGTAGGTGTGTGTAGATTATTAGTCACAGATAAGTGTTGAATCATCTGCAGACTGTATTATAGAACCATGTGGAGTAGCTGTGTGTAGATTATTAGTCACAGATAAGTGTTGAATCATCTGCAGACTGTATTATAGAACCATGTGGAGTAGGTGTGTGTAGATTATTAGTCACAGATAAGTGTTGAATCATCTGCAGACTGTATTATAGAACCATGTGGAGTAGCTGTGTGTAGATTATTAGTCACAGATAAGTGTTGAATCATCTGCAGACTGTATTATAGAACCATGTGGAGTAGGTGTGTGTAGATTATTAGTCACAGATAAGTGTTGAATCATCTGCAGACTGTATTATAGAACCATGTGGAGTAGGTGTGTGTAGATTATTAGTCACAGATAAGTGTTGAATCATCTGCAGACTGTATTATAGAACCATGTGGAGTAGCTGTGTGTAGATTATTAGTCACAGATAAGTGTTGAATCATCTGCAGACTGTATTATAGAACCATGTGGAGTAGGTGTGTGTAGATTATTAGTCACAGATAAGTGTTGAATCATCTGCAGACTGTATTATAGAACCATGTGGAGTAGGTGTGTGTAGATTATTAGTCACAGATAAGTGTTGAATCATCTGCAGACTGTATTATAGAACCATGTGGAGTAGGTGTGTGTAGATTATTAGTCACAGATAAGTGTTGAATCATCTGCAGACTGTATTATAGAACCATGTGGAGTAGGTGTGTGTAGATTATTAGTCACAGATAAGTGTTGAATCATCTGCAGACTGTATTATAGAACCATGTGGAGTAGGTGTGTGTAGATTATTAGTCACAGATAAGTGTTGAATCATCTGCAGACTGTATTATAGAACCATGTGGAGTAGCTGTGTGTAGATTATTAGTCACAGATAAGTGTTGAATCATCTGCAGACTGTATTATAGAACCATGTGGAGTAGGTGTGTGTAGATTATTAGTCACAGATAAGTGTTGAATCATCTGCAGACTGTATTATAGAACCATGTGGAGTAGGTGTGTGTAGATTATTAGTCACAGATAAGTGTTGAATCATCTGCAGACTGTATTATAGAACCATGTGGAGTAGGTGTGTGTAGATTATTAGTCACAGATAAGTGTTGAATCATCTGCAGACTGTATTATAGAACCATGTGGAGTAGCTGTGTGTAGATTATTAGTCACAGATAAGTGTTGAATCATCTGCAGACTGTATTATAGAACCATGTGGAGTAGGTGTGTGTAGATTATTAGTCACAGATAAGTGTTGAATCATCTGCAGACTGTATTATAGAACCATGTGGAGTAGCTGTGTGTAGATTATTAGTCACAGATAAGTGTTGAATCATCTGCAGACTGTATTATAGAACCATGTGGAGTAGGTGTGTGTAGATTATTAGTCACAGATAAGTGTTGAATCATCTGCAGACTGTATTATAGAACCATGTGGAGTAGGTGTGTAGATTATTAGTCACAGATAAGTGTTGAATCATCTGCAGACTGTATTATAGAACCATGTGGAGTAGGTGTGTGTAGATTATTAGTCACAGATAAGTGTTGAATCATCTGCATACTGTATTATAGAACCATGTGGAGTAGGTGTGTGTAGATTATTAGTCACAGATAAGTGTTGAATCATCTGCAGACTGTATTATAGAACCATGTGGAGTAGGTGTGTGTAGATTATTAGTCACAGATAAGTGTTGAATCATCTGCAGACTGTATTATAGAACCATGTGGAGTAGGTGTGTGTAGATTATTAGTCACAGATAAGTGTTGAATCATCTGCAGACTGTATTATAGAACCATGTGGAGTAGGTGTGTAGATTATTAGTCACAGATAAGTGTTGAATCATCTGCAGACTGTATTATAGAACCATGTGGAGTAGGTGTGTGTAGATTATTAGTCACAGATAAGTGTTGAATCATCTGCAGACTGTATTATAGAACCATGTGGAGTAGGTGTGTGTAGATTATTAGTCACAGATAAGTGTTGAACCATCTGCATACTGTATTATAGAACCATGTGGAGTAGCTGTGTGTAGATTATTAGTCACAGATAAGTGTTGAATCATCTGCAGACTGTATTATAGAACCATGTGGAGTAGGTGTGTGTAGATTATTAGTCACAGATAAGTGTTTGCTCATCTGCAGACTGTATTATAGAACCATGTGGAGTAGGTGAGTGTAGATTATTATGCACAGATAAGTGTTGAATCATCTGCAGACTGTATTATAGAACCATGTGGAGTAGGTGTGTATAGATTATTAGTCACAGATAAGTATTTGTTCATAGGTTCATAGGTTCATAGGTTCATACTAGGCTATCTGCCCTAGTGCATTTATAAGCCTAGCCAGAATGTGTTTGGCTTTCGCCACCCATTTTAAATTTATTTTGCTATGCCCTTTTTTGAGGTTAGTATACTGTGCCTCTGTCTAACAGTGACACAGAAGTGATACCCGGGGTAAACCTACGATCTCCCATCCACTCATCAAGATTCCTCTTGAAGAGAGTCAATGAGGGACTCTGCCTAACCTGGACTGGGATTTTATTCCAGAGTGAAGGGATCCTCTGGGTTATGAAACTGTCCCTCCAGCATGTCCTATTTATTTCAGTGCTGAGGTTCAAGTCTCTCGAGCGCGTAGCTCGATGGGATTTGGATTTTCTGAGGTGCAGCATGTCCATTAATTCCGGGTTGGACATAGCTGTATACGTCATGCACAGATCGCCTCTGAACAGGCGGTATGCCACTGAGTAGAGCTGGAGTTTCTTTAACTGGGCAGCATATGGCATCTGTTTGAGCCCTTTGATCCTCTTGGTGAGGTACTTTTGGGGTCTTTCCAGTTGCTGCAGGTGTCTGGTAAGGTACATCCCAAAAGGGGCATTGTACTCAATTATGGGCCTGATGAGAGATGACTAATGAGGCACGATGACCACCCCTGATCTAGATGTGAATCCCTTCATGATTAGGTGGGCTATATAAAATGTTTTTCTAACCACTTTGGCCACGTGGTTGTCAAATGAGAGATTGCTATCAACTTGGGTCCCCAGGTCCCTAATTACTTCTTCTGTACTTAATGGATTACCACCTATGTGGTAATTTCTGGGCACTTTATTTTTGGCAGAGGGGATGACTATACACTTTTTGGCATTTAGCTTGAGGCCATGGCTCTGGCACCAGTTGTCTGTTTCTATGAGTCCCTTTTGGAGGATGCTTGTGTCGGCTGGAGAGTCGATTATGGAGCCCAGTTTGCAGTCATCTGCGAACTTGGTCAGCCACAGTCCTTTCTGTACCTCCAAGAAATATATACCGAACAAGAGAGGTCCCAGGACTGAGCCTTGTGGGACACCACTTGTAACTGGTTTGGAGTCTGACATGGCTCCAGATATTCTAACCATGTGGGTTCTGTCCTTGAGCCAGTTTGCAATCCATGTAATGACATAGGGGTTTATATTTAAGCTTGTGAGCTTATCTATAATGACCGAGTGGGGTATTGTATCAAAGGCTTTTGCGAGGTCCAGGTAGGCTGTGTGGCCCACCTTCCCTCAATGGCCTTGGTGACTGTTTCAAAGAAATCAACCAGGTTTAAGAGGCAGGATCTGCCCTTAACAAAGCCGAACTGGGTAGGATCCAGTGTCTGTAGGTCCCCAATATCTTTATTTATGAGGTCCATGATGATCCTTTCCATAGCTTTGCAGACCAAGCTTGTCAGGCTTATGGGGTGATAGTTTCCAGGATCCGTTGAGGCACCACCTTTATGGAGAGGGACCACTGTTGCTGTACGCCACTCTTTGGGCACATATCCTGTAGTAAGGCTGAGATTGAACAGTAGTTTTATGTTTGGGTTTAGCTCTTCTTGGAGTTCATGTAGGATGCAGCCCGGGACACTGTCAGGTCTCATTGATACTGTGTTTTTTGCTTTGGAGAGGGCGGCTCTTACCTGAGCATCTGAGATGTCTGGGGGGCAGCACTCTGCTGGGATAGATATTTGCCCTTTTGTTGGGGGGAGGGAGAAGTTTGCGCTGAACCTGTCAGCTAGGATGTTGGCAATGTCTGTGGGTTCAGTGTATTTTTTGTCATTTTGGACTAATTCTGAGCATATCTGTGAATTACCACCCAGGTTCCTAACATAACTAAAGAAAGCCTTGTGATTATCCTTAGTGTCCTGTGCAATTTTTCTCTCAAAGCTGGCCTTAGACAATTTTATGAGTGCCCGTAGTTTTTTGCTAATACTGATCAGTGATGCCTTCCCTTTTTGGGATTTTGCTCTATCATTTAGTAGCTTCCTCCTTCTATTGTATAGTTTGTTTATGGCTGGGGTCCACCAGACAGGATGTCTGCCTTTGGAGGATTGGGTCTTGGTTTTATTTGGGATTGCATGATCCGTGCATTCCTGAAGGTGTTCATAGAATACGTTTATAAGGGATTCTGTGGTCTGTGCCGTATTTTCCACAGGCCCGGGGGCTTTGAAGGATTCCACCTCAGTTTTGAGGAGTGTGAAATTTGCTTTAGAGTAGTTTTTCACTGTGGTTTTCTGGGCAGGGGGTGGGGTTGGGATGTGAATATCCAGTGAGATTAGTTTATGGTCTGATCTTACCAATGAGGGATACACTTCTGGTCTGGAGCATAGAGTCCCCATGTTGGTGATGATCAGGTCCAGTATATTTTCCCCTCTTGTGGGAGTGGTAACAAGTTGTTCCATAGCATTTGAGTTTATAAATTCTAGGAATCTTTGTGCTAGGGTGTTGGAGCTAGAGTAATGCTCCCAGTCTGTGTTTGGGTAGTTGAAGTCGCCCAATATAATGGTGTTTGGAGAGACCTTCATATTTTCCAGTGTTCTGAGGAAGGCCAAGTGGGGTTCCTGGGTTTGGGAGGGTGGTCTGTAGCAGGCTATAAGCTGGAAGGCAGTTTTACCCACTGTTAGTTGTACATGGATAGTCTCTGATGCTTCGTGCTTTGCCACCAACCTGGAGGTGTGGGTATCTTTGATGAATATCGATACTCACCCTCTTTTTGTGGTTTGGTCCAAGTTTTGGGGCAGAAAAGAATGGTCTGAGGTATAACCTGGTAGTGCCGGGGTGGTCTCGGGAGCCATGGACCAGGTTTCTGTTACTGCACAGATATCAATGTTCTCCATGCTAAGGAGAGTTTCGAGTGCGTGCATCTTGAGGTTTAGACTTCTGGCGTTGAGTAGCATTACTCTTAGTTTCTTATCCCTTGTGATACCTATGGAGGTGGGTTTGTCTTTTGAGCCTTGCCTAAAAAAGGCACTATGGGGGTAGCAAGAGCCTTTGCCAATATCCGAAAGCTCATGGGTGACAGGTGCAAGCCGTCCCTAGAGAAGCATTGTGGCTTGTCGAGCATATCATCCCAAGCTGACAGGCATTGGATCCCCTTTGAATGACACCAGTACTTAAGCCAAATGTTGAAATTGATCATCTTGTCTTCATATTGTGGCATCATTCTTGGTGAGGGTAAGATGATACTCAAGGTCAGGGTCATACCGGCCTGGGCTACATGCTCAGAGAGCTCCTTTATGTCTCTTTTCATATAGTCCAGGGAGGTACGTCTCAGGTCATTCACACCAGCATGGACAATGACTGAGTCATATTTGTAATTGCCTTGGAGTGACCTGAGTGCTTGTGTTATGTGGCGGATCCTAGCGCCCGACAGGCTACTCACCATGACCTTCTCCTTGTTCAGCCTGGTGAGCGGGACGTCAGTGTGCCTGACCATAGAGTCACCTATTACAAGTGTATCAGGTGTGTTGTTTAGCCTTAAGGGCTGTGACTGTTCGGCACACTGGCTTTGTGAGCTATGTGTTGCACGTGTTTTGTTTTGGGGTAGCGGTTGCTTGATTGTCTGCTTTGGAGGTCTCTGCTGCTTAGGCAGATCTTTATTTAGAGCCTCCAAGTATGTTTTTGTGTGATTATGTGTTTGGTTTGCTATCGTGGTAGGTCTATGTGAGACTGGAATTGTAGTGAGTGTGGTTTCCTTCTCCTCCTGACTGGTTATGCCAGTACTGAGTTGAGAGAGCTTAGCCTCCAGTTTGGCTATATGGTTGCATCTCTCACATGTGTTGGAATTTGTTGGGAGGAGGAGAGGGTTGTCTGTGTACATGAGGCAGTTGTAACATTGCCTCAAGATTCCCAGATTCACCAGCTGGACCGGAGAGGAGATTGACAACTGACCTTCTGACATGCTAGAATAATATTGGAAATCCCTTAATAATTGAAAACAAGGGCCAGTGGGGGGTGAGGGTGTAGTGCTTTTAATTATTAGTGCTGACTTATATAATTGCTTTAGCGAGCAAGTGCCAGGTAACTTAAGTGCAATGTGTTACAGGTAACTTAAATGCAAAAACGACAAACAGTAACTTTCTTTAAAGTGAAACAAGGAAATAAGTACAGTAAGCAATGCAGATATCACTAGTGATCCACAGAAGCGCTGAGAAGCCATGTATTAGGTGGAATTAGCGTTCCAGGGAAATAACAAGCAAACAAACAACAAGCATATAATCATCTGCAGACTGCATTATAGAACCATGTGGAGTAGGTGAGTGTAGATTATTAGTCACAGATAAGTGTTTATTCATCTGCAGACTGTATTATAGAACCATGTGGAGTCGGTGTGTGTATGTTATTAGTAACAGATAAGTGTTGGATCATCTGCATACTGTATTATAGAACCATGTGGAGTAGGTGTGTGTAGATTATTAGTCACAGATAAGTGTTGAATCATCTGCAGACTGTATTATAGAACCATGTGGAGTAGCTGTGTGTAGATTATTAGTCACAGATAAGTGTTGAATCATCTGCATACTGTATTATAGAACCATGTGGAGTAGGTGTGTGTAGATTATTAGTCACAGATAAGTGTTGAATCATCTGCAGACTGTATTATAGAACCATGTGGAGTAGCTGTGTGTAGATTATTAGTCACAGATAAGTGTTGAATCATCTGCAGACTGTATTATAGAACCATGTGGAGTAGGTGTGTGTAGATTATTAGTCACAGATAAGTGTTGAATCATCTGCAGACTGTATTATAGAACCATGTGGAGTAGGTGTGTAGATTATTAGTCACAGATAAGTGTTGAATCATCTGCAGACTGTATTATAGAACCATGTGGAGTAGGTGTGTGTAGATTATTAGTCACAGATAAGTGTTGAATCATCTGCAGACTGTATTATAGAACCATGTGGAGTAGGTGTGTAGATTATTAGTCACAGATAAGTGTTGAATCATCTGCAGACTGTATTATAGAACCATGTGGAGTAGGTGTGTGTAGATTATTAGTCACAGATAAGTGTTGAATCATCTGCATACTGTATTATAGAACCATGTGGAGTAGGTGTGTGTAGATTATTAGTCACAGATAAGTGTTGAATCATCTGCAGACTGTATTATAGAACCATGTGGAGTAGGTGTGTGTAGATTATTAGTCACAGATAAGTGTTGAATCATCTGCAGACTGTATTATAGAACCATGTGGAGTAGCTGTGTGTAGATTATTAGTCACAGATAAGTGTTGAATCATCTGCATACTGTATTATAGAACCATGTGGAGTAGGTGTGTAGATTATTAGTCACAGATAAGTGTTGAATCATCTGCATACTGTATTATAGAACCATGTGGAGTAGGTGTGTGTAGATTATTAGTCACAGATAAGTGTTGAATCATCTGCAGACTGTATTATAGAACCATGTGGAGTAGGTGTGTGTAGATTATTAGTCACAGATAAGTGTTGAATCATCTGCAGACTGTATTATAGAACCATGTGGAGTAGGTGTGTGTAGATTATTAGTCACAGATAAGTGTTGAATCATCTGCAGACTGTATTATAGAACCATGTGGAGTAGGTGTGTGTAGATTATTAGTCACAGATAAGTGTTGAATCATCTGCAGACTGTATTATAGAACCATGTGGAGTAGGTGTGTGTAGATTATTAGTCACAGATAAGTGTTGAATCATCTGCATACTGTATTATAGAACCATGTGGAGTAGCTGTGTGTAGATTATTAGTCACAGATAAGTGTTGAATCATCTGCAGACTGTATTATAGAACCATGTGGAGTAGGTGTGTGTAGATTATTAGTCACAGATAAGTGTTGAATCATCTGCAGACTGTATTATAGAACCATGTGGAGTAGGTGTGTGTAGATTATTAGTCACAGATAAGTGTTGAATCATCTGCAGACTGTATTATAGAACCATGTGGAGTAGGTGTGTGTAGATTATTAGTCACAGATAAGTGTTGAATCATCTGCAGACTGTATTATAGAACCATGTGGAGTAGCTGTGTGTAGATTATTAGTCACAGATAAGTGTTGAATCATCTGCAGACTGTATTATAGAACCATGTGGAGTAGGTGTGTATGGATTATTAGTCACAGATAAGTGTTGAATCATCTGCAGACTGTATTATAGAACCATGTGGAGTAGGTGTGTGTAGATTATTAGTCACAGATAAGTGTTGAATCATCTGCAGACTGTATTATAGAACCATGTGGAGTAGCTGTGTGTAGATTATTAGTCACAGATAAGTGTTGAATCATCTGCAGACTGTATTATAGAACCATGTGGAGTAGGTGTGTACAGATTATTAGTCACAGATAAGTGTTGAATCATCTGCAGACTGTATTATAGAACCATGTGGAGTAGGTGTGTGTAGATTATTAGTCACAGATAAGTGTTGAATCATCTGCAGACTGTATTATAGAACCATGTGGAGTAGGTGTGTGTAGATTATTAGTCACAGATAAGTGTTGAATCATCTGCAGACTGTATTATAGAACCATGTGGAGTAGGTGTGTGTAGATTATTAGTCACAGATAAGTGTTGAATCATCTGCAGACTGTATTATAGAACCATGTGGAGTAGGTGTGTGTAGATTATTAGTCACAGATAAGTGTTGAATCATCTGCAGACTGTATTATAGAACCATGTGGAGTAGCTGTGTGTAGATTATTAGTCACAGATAAGTGTTGAATCATCTGCAGACTGTATTATAGAACCATGTGGAGTAGGTGTGTGTAGATTATTAGTCACAGATAAGTGTTGAATCATCTGCAGACTGTATTATAGAACCATGTGGAGTAGCTGTGTGTAGATTATTAGTCACAGATAAGTGTTGAATCATCTGCAGACTGTATTATAGAACCATGTGGAGTAGGTGTGTGTAGATTATTAGTCACAGATAAGTGTTGAATCATCTGCAGACTGTATTATAGAACCATGTGGAGTAGGTGTGTGTAGATTATTAGTCACAGATAAGTGTTGAATCATCTGCAGACTGTATTATAGAACCATGTGGAGTAGGTGTGTGTAGATTATTAGTCACAGATAAGTGTTGAATCATCTGCAGACTGTATTATAGAACCATGTGGAGTAGGTGTGTGTAGATTATTAGTCACAGATAAGTGTTGAATCATCTGCAGACTGTATTATAGAACCATGTGGAGTAGGTGTGTAGATTATTAGTCACAGATAAGTGTTGAATCATCTGCAGACTGTATTATAGAACCATGTGGAGTAGCTGTGTGTAGATTATTAGTCACAGATAAGTGTTGAATCATCTGCAGACTGTATTATAGAACCATGTGGAGTAGCTGTGTGTAGATTATTAGTCACAGATAAGTGTTGAATCATCTGCAGACTGTATTATAGAACTATGTCGAGTAGGTGTGTAGATTATTAGTACAGATAAGTGTTGAATCATCTGCAGACTGTATTATAGAACATATAGAGTAGGGGTGTGTAGATTATTAGTCACAGATAAGTGATGAATCATCTGCAGACTGTATTATAGAACCATGTGGAGTAGGTGTGTGTAGATTATTAGTCACAGATAAGTGTTGAATCATCTGCAGACTGTATTATAGAACCATGTGGAGTAGCTGTGTGTAGATTATTAGTCACAGATAAGTGTTGAATCATCTGCAGACTGTATTATAGAACCATGTGGAGTAGCTGTGTGTAGATTATTAGTCACAGATAAGTGTTGAATCATCTGCAGACTGTATTATAGAACCATGTGGAGTAGGTGTGTAGATTATTAGACACAGATAAGTGTTGAATCATCTGCAGACTGTATTATAGAACCATGTGGAGTAGCTGTGTGTAGATTATTAGTCACAGATAAGTGTTGAATCATCTGCAGACTGTATTATAGAACCATGTGGAGTAGCTGTGTGTAGATTATTAGTCACAGATAAGTGTTGAATCATCTGCAGACTGTATTATAGAACCATGTGGAGTAGCTGTGTGTAGATTATTAGTCACAGATAAGTGTTGAATCATCTGCAGACTGTATTATAGAACCATGTGGAGTAGGTGTGTGTAGATTATTAGTCACAGATAAGTGTTGAATCATCTGCAGACTGTATTATAGAACCATGTGGAGTAGGTGTGTGTAGATTATTAGTCACAGATAAGTGTTGAATCATCTGCAGACTGTATTATAGAACCATGTGGAGTAGGTGTGTGTAGATTATTAGTCACAGATAAGTGTTGAATCATCTGCAGACTGTATTATAGAACCATGTGGAGTAGCTGTGTGTAGATTATTAGTCACAGATAAGTGTTGAATCATCTGCAGACTGTATTATAGAACCATGTGGAGTAGCTGTGTGTAGATTATTAGTCACAGATAAGTGTTGAATCATCTGCAGACTGTATTATAGAACCATGTGGAGTAGGTGTGTGTAGATTATTAGTCACAGATAAGTGTTGAATCATCTGCAGACTGTATTATAGAACCATGTGGAGTAGGTGTGTAGATTATTATTCACAGATAAGTGTTGAATCATCTGCAGACTGTATTATAGAACCATGTGGAGTAGCTGTGTGTAGATTATTAGTCACAGATAAGTGTTGAATCATCTGCAGACTGTATTATAGAACCATGTGGAGTAGGTGTGTAGATTATTAGTCACAGATAAGTGTTGAATCATCTGCAGACTGTATTATAGAACCATGTGGAGTAGGTGTGTGTAGATTATTAGTCACAGATAAGTGTTGAATCATCTGCAGACTGTATTATAGAACCATGTGGAGTAGGTGTGTGTAGATTATTAGTCACAGATAAGTGTTGAATCATCTGCAGACTGTATTATAGAACCATGTGGAGTAGCTGTGTGTAGATTATTAGTCACAGATAAGTGTTGAATCATCTGCAGACTGTATTATAGAACCATGTGGAGTAGCTGTGTGTAGATTATTAGTCACAGATAAGTGTTGAATCATCTGCAGACTGTATTATAGAACCATGTGGAGTAGGTGTGTGTAGATTATTAGTCACAGATAAGTGTTGAATCATCTGCAGACTGTATTATAGAACCATGTGGAGTAGGTGTGTGTAGATTATTAGTCACAGATAAGTGTTGAATCATCTGCAGACTGTATTATAGAACCATGTGGAGTAGGTGTGTGTAGATTATTAGTCACAGATAAGTGTTGAATCATCTGCAGACTGTATTATAGAACCATGTGGAGTAGGTGTGTGTAGATTATTAGTCACAGATAAGTGTTGAATCATCTGCAGACTGTATTATAGAACCATGTGGAGAAGGTGTGTAGATTATTAGTCACAGATAAGTGTTGAATCATCTGCAGACTGTATTATAGAACCATGTGGAGTAGGTGTGTGTAGATTATTAGTCACAGATAAGTGTTGAATCATCTGCAGACTGTATTATAGAACCATGTGGAGTAGGTGTGTGTAGATTATTAGTCACAGATAAGTGTTGAATCATCTGCAGACTGTATTATAGAACCATGTGGAGTAGGTGTGTAGATTATTAGTCACAGATAAGTGTTGAATCATCTGCAGACTGTATTATAGAACCATGTGGAGTAGGTGTGTGTAGATTATTAGTCACAGATAAGTGTTGAATCATCTGCAGACTGTATTATAGAACCATGTGGAGTAGCTGTGTAGATTATTAGTCACAGATAAGTGTTGAATCATCTGCAGACTGTATTATAGAACCATGTGGAGTAGCTGTGTGTAGATTATTAGTCACAGATAAGTGTTGAATCATCTGCACACTGTATTATAGAACCATGTGGAGTATGTGTGTGTAGATTATTAGTCACAGATAAGTGTTGAATCATCTGCAGACTGTATTATAGAACCATGTGGAGTAGCTGTGTATGGATTATTAGTCACACATAAGTGCTGAATCATCCGCAGACTGTATTATAGAACCATGTGGAGTAGCTGTGTGTAGATTATTAGTCACAGATAAGTGTTGAATCATCTGCATACTGTATTATAGAACCATGTGGAGTAGGTGTGTGTAGATTATTAGTCACAGATAAGTGTTGAATCATCTGCATACTGTATTATAGAACCATGTGGAGTAGGTGTGTGTAGATTATTAGTCACAGATAAGTGTTGAATCATCTGCAGACTGTATTATAGAACCATGTGGAGTAGGTGTGTGTAGATTATTAGTCACAGATAAGTGTTGAATCATCTGCAGACTGTATTATAGAACCATGTGGAGTAGGTGTGTGTAGATTATTAGTCACAGATAAGTGTTGAATCATCTGCAGACTGTATTATAGAACCATGTGGAGTAGCTGTGTGTAGATTATTAGTCACAGATAAGTGTTGAATCATCTGCAGACTGTATTATCGAACCATGTGGAGTGTGTGTAGATTATTAGTCACAGATAAGTGTTGAATCATCTGCAGACTGTATTATAGAACCATGTGGAGCAGGTGTGTGTAGATTATTAGTCACAGATAAGTGTTGAATCATCTGCATACTGTATTATAGAACCATCTGGAGTAGCTGTGTAGATTATTAGTCACAGATAAGTGTTGAATCATCTGCAGACTGTATTATAGAACCATGTGTAGTAGCTGTGTGTAGATTATTAGTCACAGATAAGTGTTGAATCATCTGCTTACTGTATTATAGAACCATGTGGAGTAGCTGTGTGTAGATTATTAGTCACAGATAAGTGTTGAACCATCTGCACACTGTATTATAGAACCATGTGGAGTAGGTATGCATAGATTATTAGTCACAGATAAGTGTTGAATCATCTGCAGACCGTATTATAGAACCATGTGGAGTAGGTGTGTGTAGATTATTAGTCACAGATAAGTGTTGAATCATCTGCAGACTGTATTATAGAAACATGTGGAGTAGGTGTGTGTAGATTATTAGTCACAGATAAGTGTTGAATCATCTGCAGACTGTATTATAGAACCATGTGGAGTAGGTGTGTGGATTATTAGTCACGGATAAGTGTTGAATCATCTGCAGACTGTATTATAGAACCATGTGGAGTAGGTGTGTGTAGATTATTAGCCACATATAAGTGTTGAATCATCTGCGTACTGTATTATAGAACCATGTGGAGTAGCTGTGTGTAGGTTATTAGTCACAGATAAGTGTTGAATCATCTGCATACTGTATTATAGAACCATGTGGAGTAGGTGTGTGTAGATTATTAGTCACAGATAAGTGTTGAATCATCTGCAGACTGTATTATAGAACCATGTGGAGTAGCTGTGTGTAGATTATTAGTCACAGATAAGTGTTGAATCATCTGCAGACTGTATTATAGAACCATGTGGAGTAGCTGTGTGTAGATTATTAGTCACAGATCAGTGTTGAATCATCTGCAGACTGTATTAGAGAACCATGTGGAGTAGGTGTGTGTAGATTATTAGTCACAGATAAGTGTTGAATCATCTGCAGACTGTATTATAGAAACATGTGGAGTAGGCGTGTGTAGATTATTAGTCCCAGATTAGTGTTGAATCATCTGCAGACTGTATTATAGAACCATGTGGAGTAGGTGTGTGTAGATTATTAGTGACAGATAAGTGTTGAACCATCTGCAGACTGTATTATATAATCATGTGGGGTAGGGGTGTGTAGATTATTAGTCAGAGATAAGTGTTGGATCATCTGCGTACTGTATTATAGAACCATGTGGAGTAGGTGTGTGTAGATTATTAGTCACAGATAAGTGTTGAATCATCTGCTGACTGTATTATAGAACCATGTAGAGTAGGTGTGTGTAGATTATTAGTCACAGAGAAGTGTAGAACCATCTGCAGACTGTATTATAGAACCATGTGGAGTAGCTGTGTGTAGATTATTAGTCACAGATAAGTGTTGAATCATCTGCATACTGTATTATAGAACCATGTGGAGTACATGTGTGTAGATTATTAGTCACAGATAAGTGTTGAATCATCTACATACTGTATTATATAACCATGTGGAGTAGCTGTGTGTAGATTATTAGTCACAGATAAGTGTTGAATCATCTACATACTGTATTATATAACCATGTGGAGTAGCTGTGTGTAGATTATTAGTCACAGATAAGTGTTGAATCATCTGCAGACTGTATTATAGAACCATGTGGAGTAGCTGTTTGTAGATTATTAGTCACAGATAAGTGTTGGATCATCTGCAGACTGTATTACAGAACCATGTGGAGTAGCTGTGTGTAGATTATTAGTCACAGATAAGTGTTGAGTCATCTGCAGACTGTATTATAGAACCATGTGGAGTAGCTGTGTGTAGATTATTAGTCACAGATAAGTGTTGAATCATCTGCATACTGTATTATAGAACCATGTGGAGTAGGTGTGTGTAGATTATTAGTCACAGATAAGTGTTGAACCATCTGCAGACTGTATTATAGAACCATGTGGAGTAACTGTGTGTAGATTATTAGTCACAGATAAGTGTTGAACCATCTGCAGACTGTATTATAGAACCATGTGGAGTAGTTGTGTGTAGATTATTAGTCACAGACAAGTGTTGAATCATCTGCTTACTGTATTATAGAACCATGTGGAGTAGCTGTGTGTAGATTATTAGTCACAGATAAGTGTTGAATCATCTGCTTACTGTATTATAGAACCATGTGGAGTAGCTGTGTAGATTATTAGTCACAGATAAGTGTTGAATCATCTGCAGACTGTATTATAGAACCATGTGGAGTAGGTGTGTGTAGATTATTAGTCACAGATAAGTGTTGAATCATCTGTAGACTGTATTATAGAACCATGTGGAGTAGGTGTGTGTAGATTATTAGTCACAGACAAGTGTTGAATCATCTGCTTACTGTATTATAGAACCATGTGGAGTAGCTGTGTGTAGATTATTAGTCACAGATAAGTGTTGAATCATCTGCATACTGTATTATAGAACCATGTGGAGTAGGTGTGTGTAGATTATTAGTCACAGATAAGTGTTGAACCATCTGCAGACTGTATTATAGAACCATGTGGAGTAGGTGTGTGTAGATTATTAGTCACAGATAAGTGTTGAACCATCTGCAGACTGTATTATAGAACCATGTGGAGTAACTGTGTGTAGATTATTAGTCACAGATAAGTGTTGAACCATCTGCAGACTGTATTATAGAACCATGTGGAGTAGGTGTGTGTAGATTATTAGTCACAGATAAGTGTTGAATCATCTGCGTACTGTATTACAGAACCATGTGGAGAAGGTGTGTGTAGATTATTAGTCACAGATAAGTGTTGAATCATCTGCAGACTGTATTATAGAACCGTGTGGAGTAGCTGTGTGTAGATTATTAGTCACAGATAAGTGCTGAATCATCTGCAGACTGTATTATAGAACCATGTGGAGTAGCTGTGTAGATTATTAGTCACAGATAAGTGTTGAATCATCTGCAGACTGTATTATAGAACCATGTGGAGTAGCTCTGTGTAGATTATTAGTCACAGATAAGTGTTGAATCATCTGCAGACTGTATTATAGAACCACGTGGAGTAGGTGTGTGTAGATTATTAGTCACAGATAAGTGTTGAATCATCTGCAGACTGAATTATAGAACCATGTGGAGTAGCTGTGTGTAGATTATTAGTCACAGATAAGTGTTGAATCATCTGCAGACTGTATTATAGAACCATGTGGAGTAGGTGTGTGTAGATTATTAGTCAAAGATAAGTGTTGAATCATCTGCAGACTGTATTATAGAACCA
Organism: Protopterus annectens; assembly: GCF_019279795.1. Taxonomy (NCBI): domain Eukaryota; kingdom Metazoa; phylum Chordata; order Ceratodontiformes; family Protopteridae; genus Protopterus; species Protopterus annectens. The sequence goes on along the minus strand of NC_056729.1, from coordinate 1,841,848,352 downwards.
CGTGGAGTAGGTGTGTAGATTATTAGTCACAGATAAGTGTTGAATCATCTGCAGACTGAATTATAGAACCATGTGGAGTAGCTGTGTGTAGATTATTAGTCACAGATAAGTGTTGAACCATCTGCTGACTGTATTATAGAACCATATGGAGTAAGTGTGTGTAGATTATCAGTCACAGATAAGTGTTGAATCATCTGCAGACTGTATTATAGAACCATGTGGAGTAGCTGTGTGTAGATTATTAGTCACAGATAAGTGTTGAATCATCTACAGACTGTATTATAGAACCACGTGGAGTAGGTGTGTGTAGATTATTAGTCACAGATAAGTGTTGAACCATCTGCATACTGTATTATAGAACCATGTGGAGTAGGTGTGTGTAGATTATTAGTCACAGATAAGTGTTGAACCATCTGCATACTGTATTATAGAACCATGTGGAGTAGGTGTGGGTAGATTATTAGTCACAGATAAGTGTTGAATCATCTGCATACTGTATTATAGAACCATGTGGAGTAGGTGTGTAGATTATTAGTCACAGATAAGTGTTGAACCATCTACATACTGTATTATAGAACCATGTGGAGTAGGTGTGTGTAGATTATTAGTCACAGATAAGTGTTGAACCATCTGCATACTGTATTATAGAACCATGTGGAGTAGGTGTGTGTAGATTATTAGTCACAGATAAGTGTTGAATCATCTGCATACTGTATTATAGAACCATGTGGAGTAGGTGTGTGTAGATTATTAGTAACAGATAAGTGTTGAATCATCTGCATATTGTATAATAGAATCATGTGGAGTAGCTGTGTGTAGGTTATTAGTCACAGATAAGTGTTGAATCATCTGCAGACTGTATTATAGAACCATGTGGAGTAGCTGTGGGTAGATTATTAGTCACAGATAAGTGTTGAACCATCTGCAGACTGTATTATAGAACCATGTGGAGTAGCTGTGGGTAGATTATTAGTCACAGATAAGTGTTGAATCATCTGCATACTGTATTATAGAACCATGTGGAGTAGGTGTGTGTAGATTATTAGTCACAGATAAGTGTTGAATCATCTGCAGACTATATTATAGGACCATGTGGAGTAGGTGTGTGTAGATTATTAGTCACAGATAAGTGTTGAACCATCTGCAGACTGTATTATAGAACCATGTGGAGTAGCTGTGTGTAGATTATTAGTCACAGATAAGTGTTGAATCATCTGCAGACTGTATTATAGAACCATGTGGAGTAGCTGTGTGTAGATTATTAGTCACAGAAAAGTGTAGAAGCATCTGCAGACTGTATTATAGAACCGTGTGGAGTAGCTGTGTGTAGATTATTAGTCACAGATAAGTGTTGAGCCATCTGCAGACTGTATTATAGAACCATGTGGAGTAGGTGTGTGTAGATTATTAGTCACAGATAAGTGTTGAATCATCTGCATACTGTATTATAGAACCATGTGGAGTAGCTGTGTGTAGGTTATTAGTCACAGATAAGTGTTGAATCATCTGCAGACTGTATTATAGAACCATGTGGAGTAGGTGTGTGTAGATTATTAGTCACAGATAAGTGTTGAATCATCTGCAGACTATATTATAGGACCATGTGGAGTAGCTGTGTGCAGATTATTAGTCACAGATAAGTGTTGAATCATCTGCAGACTGTATTATAGAACCATGTGGAGTAGGTGTGTGTAGATTATTAGTCACAGATAAGTGTTGAATCATCTGCATACTGTATTATAGAACCATGTGGAGTAGGTGTGTGTAGATTATTAGTAACAGATAAGTGTTGAATCATCTGCATATTGTATAATAGAACCATGTGGAGTAGCTGTGTGTAGGTTATTAGTCACAGATAAGTGTTGAATCATCTGCAGACTGTATTATAGAACCATGTGGAGTAGCTGTGTGTAGATTATTAGTCACAGACAAGTGTTGAATCATCTGCAGACTGTATTATAGAACCATGTGGAGTAGCTGTGTGTAGATTATTAGTCACAGAAAAGTGTAGAAGCATCTGCAGACTGTATTATAGAACCGTGTGGAGTAGCTGTGTGTAGATTATTAGTCACAGATAAGTGTTGAGCCATCTGCAGACTGTATTATAGAACCATGTGGAGTAGGTGTGTGTAGATTATTAGTCACAGTTAAGTGTTGAATCATCTGCAGACTGTATTATAGAACCATGTGGAGTAGGTGTGTGTAGATTATTAGTCACAGATAAGTGTTGAACCATCTGCAGACTGTATTATAGAACCATGTGGAGTAGGTGTGTGTAGATTATTAGTCACAGATAAGTGTTGAACCATCTGCAGACTGTATTATAGACCATGTGGAGTAGCTGTGTGTAGATTATTACTCACAGATAAGTGTTGAATCATCTGCATATTGTATTATAGAACCATGTGGAGTAGCTGTGTGTAGATTATTAGTCACAGATAAGTGTTGAATCATCTGCATACTGTATTATAGAACCATGTGGAGTAGGTGTGTGTAGATTATTAGTCACAGATAAGTGTTGAATCATCTGCAGACTGTATTATAGAACCATGTGGAGTAGGTGTGTGTAGATTATTAGTCACAGATAAGTGTTGAATCATCTGCAGACTGTATTATAGAAACATGTGGAGTAGTTGTGTGTAGATTATTAGTCAAAGATAAGTGTTGGATCATCTGCAGACTGTATTATAGAACCATGTGATGTAGGCGTGTGTAGATTATTAGTCCCAGATAAGTGTTGAATCATCTGCAGACTGTATTATAGAACCATGTGGAGTAGCTGTGTGTAGATTATTAGTCACAGAAAAGTGTTGAATCATCTGCATACTGTATTATAGAACCATGTAGCGTAGGTGTGTGTAGATTATTAGTCACAGATAAGTGTTGGATCATCTGCATACTGTATTATAGAACCATGTGGAGTAGGTGTGTGTAGATTATTAGTCACAGATAAGTGTTGAATCATCTGCAGACTGTATTACAGAACCATGTGAAGTAGGTGTGTTTAGATTATTAGTCACAGATAAATGTTGAATCATCTACAGACTGTATTATAGAACCATGTGGAGTAGGTGTGTGTAGATTATTAGTCACAGATAAGTGTTGAATCATCTACAGACTGTATTATAGAACCATGTGGAGTAGGGGTGTGTGTAGATTATTAGTCACAGATAAGTGTTGAATCATCTGCAGATTGTATTATAGAACCATGTGGAGTAGGTGTGTGTAGGTTATTAGTCACACAGGAGTGTGAAATTTACTTTAGAGAAGTTTGTCACTGTGGTTTTCTGGGCAGGGGGTGGGGTCGGGATGTGAATATCCAGTGAGATTAGTTTATGGTCTGATCTTACCAATGAGGGATACACTTCTGGTCTGGAGCATAGAGTCCCCATGTTGGTGATGATCAGGTCCAGTATATTTTCCCCTCTTGTGGGAGTGGTAACAAGTTCTTCCATAGCATTTGAGTTTATAAATTCTAGGAATCTTTGTGCTAGGGTGTTGGAGCTAGAGTAATGCTCCCAGTCTGTGTTTGGGTAGTTGAAGTCGCCCAATATAATGGTGTTTGGAGAGACCTTCATATTTTCCAGTGTTCTGAGGAAGGCCAAGTGGGGTTCCTGGGTTTGGGAGGGGGGTCTGTAGCAGGCTATAAGCTGGAAGGCAGTTTTACCCACTGTTAGTTGTACATGGATAGTCTCTGATGCTTCGTGCTTTGCCACCAACCTGGAGGTGTGGGTATCTTTGATGAATATCGATACTCACCCTCCTTTTGTTGTTCGGTCCAAGTTTTGGGGCCGAAAAGAATGGTATGAGGTATAACCTGGTAGTGCTGGGGTGCTCTCGGGAGCCCTGAACCAGGTTTCTGTTACTGCACAGATATCAATGTTTTCCATGCTAAGGAGAGTTTCGAAAAGGCCCATCTTGAGGTTTAGACTTCTGGCATTGAGTAGCGTTACTCTTAGTTTCTTATCCCTTGTGATACCTATGGAGGTGGGTTGTTCTTTTGAGCCTTGCCTAAAAAAGGCACTATGGGGGTAGCAAGAGCCTTTGCCAATATCCGAAAGCTCAGGGGTGACAGGTGCAAGCCATCCCTAGAGAAGCATTGTGGCTTGTCGAGCATATCATCCCAAGCTGACAGGCATTGGAACCCCTTAGAATGACACCAGTACTTAAGCCAAATGTTGAAATTGATCATCTTGTCTTCATATTGTGGCATCATTCTTGGTGAGGGTAAGATGATACTCAAGGTCAGGGTCATACCGGCCTGGGCTACATGCTCAGAGAGCTCCTTTATGTCTCTTTTCATGTAGTCCAGGGAGGTACGTCTCAGGTCATTCACACCAGCATGGACAATGACTGAGTCATATTTGTACTTGCCTTGGAGTGACCTGAGTGCTTGTGTTATGTGGCGGATCCTAGCGCCCGACAGGCTGCTCACCATGACCTTCTCCTTGTTCAGCCTGATGAGCGGGATGTCAGTGTGCCAGACGATAGAGTCACCTATTACAAGTGTATCAGGTGTGTTGTTTAGCCTTAAGGGCTGTGACTGTTTGGCACACTGGCTTTGTGAGCTATGTGTTGCACGAGTTTTGTTTTGGGGTAGCGGTTGCTTGATTGTCTGCTTTGGAGGTCTCTGCTTAGGCAGATCTTTATTTAGAGCCTCCAAGTATGTTTTTGTGTGATTATGTGTTTGGTTTGCTATCGTGGCAGGTCTATGTGAGACTGGAATTGTAGTGAGTGTGGTTTCCTTCTCCTCCTGACTGGTTATGCCAGTACTGAGTTGAGAGAGCTTAGCCTCCAGTTTGGCTATATGGCTGCATCTCACGTCACGTGCTGGAATTTGTTGGGAGGAGGAGAGGGTTGTCTGTGTACATGAGGCAGTTGTAACATTGCCTCAAGATTCCCAGATTTACCAGCTGGACCAGAGAGGAGATTGACAACTGACCTTCTGACATGCTAGAATAATATTGGGAATTCCTTAATAATTGAAAACAAGGGCCAGTGGGGAGTGAGTGTGTAGTGCTTTTAATTTTTAGTGCTGACTTATATAATTGCTTTAGCGAGCAAGTGCCAGGTAACTTAAGTGCAATGTGTTACAGGTAACTTAAATGCAAAAACGACAAACAGTAACTTTCTTTAAAGTGAAACAAGGAAATAAGTACAGTAAGCAATGCAGATATCACTAGTGATCCACAGAAGCGCTGAGAAGCCACGTATTAGGTGGAATTAGCGTTCCAGGGAAATAACAAGCAAACAAACAACAAGCATATAACCCTCTGCAGACTGTATTATAGAACCATGTGGAGTAGGTGAGTGTAGATTTTTAGTCACAGATAAGTGTTTATTCATCTGCAGACTGTATTATAGAACCATGTGGAGTCGGTGTGTGTATATTATTAGTAACAGATAAGTGTTGGATCATCTGCATACTGCATTATAGAACCATGTGGAGTAGGTGTGTGTAGATTATTAGTCACAGATAAGTGTTGAATCATCTGCAGACTATATTATAGGACCATGTGGAGTAGGTGTGTAGATTATTAGTCACAGATAAGTGTTGGATCATCTGCAGACTGTATTATAGAACCATGTGGAGTAGGTGTGTGTAGATTATTAGTCACAGATAAGTGTTGAATCATCTGCAGACTGTATTACAGAACCATGTGGAGTAGGTGTGTGTAGATTATTAGTCACAGATAAGTGTTGAATCATCTGCAGGCTGTATTATAGAACCATGTGGAGTAGCTGTGTGTAGATTATTAGTCACAGATAAGTGTTTAATCATCTGCATATTGTATTATAGAACCATGCGGAGTAGCTATGTGTAGATTACTACTCACAAATAAGTGTTGAATCATCTGCAGACTGTATTATAGAACCATGTGGAGTAGGTGTGTGTAGATTATTAGTCACAGATAAGTGTTGAACCATCTGCAGACTGTATTATAGAACCATGTGGAGTCGGTTTGTGTAGGTTATTAGTCACAGATAAGTGTTGAATCATCTGCAGACTGTATTATAGAACCATGTGGAGTAGGTGTGTGTAAATTATTAGTCACAGATAAGTGTTAAAACATCTGCAGACTGTATTATAGAACCATGTGGAGTAGGTATGTATAGATTATTAGTCACAGATAAGAGTTGAATCATATGCAGACTGTATTATAGAACCGTTTGGAGTAGCTGTGTGTAGGTTATTGGTCACAGATAAGTGTTGAATCATCTGCAGACTGTATTATAGAACTATGTGGAGTAGCTGTGTGTAGATTATTAGTCACATTGAAGTGTTGAATCATCTGCAGACTGTATTATAGAACCATGTGGAGTAGGTGTGTGTAGATTATTAGTCACAGATAAGTGTTGGATCAAATGCAGACTGTATTATAGAACCATGTGGTGTAGGTGTTTGTAGATTATTAGTCACAGATAAGTGTTGAGTCATATGCAGACTGTATTATAGAACCATGTGGAGTAGCTGTGTGTAGATTATTAGTCACAGATAAGTGTTAAATCATCTGTAGACTGTATTATAGAACCATGTGGAGTAGGTGTGTCTAGATTATTAGTCACAGATAAGTGTTGAATCATCTGCGTACTGTATTATAGAACCACGTGGAGTAGGTGTATGTAGATTATTAGTCACAGATAAGTGTTGGATCAACACCCATGCAGACAGGAACTGAAAGTTCAACTGCTGAATCCTACACTACGGCACTGTACGAGCACATCCACTCATGCATGAATCGTGCCATCCCAAATAGAACCAAAATGCTCTCATCCAAAAAAAGGAAGCCAATCTGGTTGTCCCCTGCCATAAACAAACTTTACAACAAAAAGAAGAAACTTTTGCAGAAAAGTGGAAAATCCCAGGATGCAAAAAACTCCCTTACTAGCCTCAGTAAGAAACTGAGATGCCTCATAAAATCCTCCAAAGCTAGTTACGAAAATAAAATTGCCAAAGATTCCAAAGACAACCACAAAGCATTCTATAATTATTTCAAGAATCTAAATGGCAATGCTCAGATCTGCTCTGAGCTAAAACAGAATGGCATTAAATATACTGATCCGAAGGATATTGCCAATATCCTGGCAGATCGATTCAGTGCCAACTTCACCCCTCTCACCCCTAAATGGGCCATCACAATAACAGAAGATTGCCAAATTCCAGTAATAACGGCCACACAGGTACAAAACGCACTGTCTAAAGCCAAGAATACAGCATGCATGGGACCAGATGACATCCCGGGCTGTGTACTACATGAACTACAATATGAACTGGCACCTCACCTAAGTGTCATGTTTAATCATAGCCTCACCTCAGGTTTCGTGCCCACTGAGTGGTGCAGAGCTATAGTTATCCCAATCCACAAGGGGGGGATCCACCTTGGATCCCGGAAACTACCGTCCCATCAGTCTGACAAGCCTTATCTGCCAGGCCATGGAGCGTATTATCATGGAACTTATAAACAAAGACATTGGCAACGTTCAAACACTGGACCCCACCCAGTTTGGGTTTGTGAAGGGCCGATCTTGTCTCCTGAACCTGATTGACTTCTTTGAATCAGTCTCCAGAGCCATGGACAAGGGTAAGGTGGTCCACACAGCCTATCTAGACCTTGCCAAGGCCTTTGACACCATCCCCACTCTGGAATCATAGATAAACTTACTAAGTTGGGCATTAATCCCTATGTCACCCAATGGGTTGCTAAATGGCTTACTGATAGAACCCACACTGTAAAAGTAGCCGACTCCAAATCCAGCTCCAGACAAGTGACAAGTGGAGTACCTCAGGGTTCAGTCCTGGGGCCGCTTTGTTTGGCATCTACTTCTCTGAAGTACTGGTCAACACTAAGGGACTCTGGCTAACAAAGTTTGCAGATGACTGCAAACTGGGAGCCATTATTGAATCCCCAAATGATGTGGATACTCTACAAAAGGGCCTTACAGAAACAGATGCTTGGTGCCAGAGCCATGGGCTCAAGCTCAATGCCAAGAAATGTATTGTTATCCCTTTGGGAAAAACATGTATCCATGAATTACCATATAGGTGGCAGTACACTAAACACAGAAAGTGTGATAAGAGACTTAGGGACACAGGTGGACAGTGGTCTCACCTTCGATAACCACATCGCCACAACAGTCAGGAAATCCTTCTATGTGGCACACCACATCACGAAGGGCTTTTCATCCAGAAAAAAGGAGGTCATTGTCCCACTGTACTCATCCCTCATTAGACCCATTATAGAATGCAATGCCCCATTTGGTGTGTACCTCTCAAGACATCTGCAACAACTGGAAAAGCCTCAGAAATACCTCACTAAAAGAATCACAGGCCTAAAGCAGATGCCCTATGCTGACCGCCTTAAAAAACTCCAGCTATACTCTGTCGCATATCATCTACTCAGAGGCGATCTCTGCTTAACATACAAGGCCATGTCAAACCCAGAGCTGTTGGACATGCTACACTTAAAGAAATCCCAATCCCTCAGAGCTACATGCTCCAGGGATCTAAACCTTGTCATCACAATAAACAAAACATGTTGGAGGGATAGGTTCCTGACCCAGAGACTCCCCAGACTCTGGAATAGATTGCCCATACATGTCAAGCAGAGTGCCTCTTTGGACCTCTTCAAGAGGAACCTTGACGATTGGATGGGAGAAAGGAAATTCACCCCAGGGATCACGTCAGTCGCCCTGCTAGACAGGGGTCCAGGAAAGTAAATAATGTTGGAAGAAATATTCAGGGAATTGTTATGGCTAGGCTTGTATAGGCCCTAGGGCTGATAGCCTAGTACTAACCTATGAACCTATGAACCTATGTGGAGTAGATTTGTGTAGACTATTAGTCACAGATAAGTGTTGAATCATCTGCATACTGTATTATAGAACCATGTGGAGTAGGTGTGTGTAGATTATTAGTCAGAGATAAGTGTTGAATCATCTGCAGACTGTATTATAGAACCAAGTGGTGTAGGTGTGTGTATATTATTAGTCACAGATAAGTGTTGAATCATCTGCAGACTGTATTATAGAACCATGTGGAGTAGGTGTGTGTAGATTATTAGTCACAGATAAGTGTTGAATCATCTGCAGACTGTATTATAGAACCGTGTGGAGTAGCTGTGTGTAGATTATTAGTCACAGATAAGTGTTGAATCATCTGCATCTGTATTATAGAACCATCTGGAGTAGCTGTGTATAGATTATTAGTCACAGATAAGTGTTGAACCATCTGCAGACTGTATTATAGAACCATGTGTAGTAGCTGTGTGTAGATTATTAGTCACAGATAAGTGTTGAACAATCTGCAGACTGTATTATAGAACCATGTGTAGTAGCTGTGTGTAGATTATTAGTCACAGATAAGTGTTGAATCATCTGCTTACTGTATTATAGAACCATGTGGAGTATCTGTGTGTAGATTATTAGTCACAGATAAGTGTTGAACCATCTGCACACTGTATTATAGAACCATGTGGAGTAGGTATGCGTAGATTATTAGTCACAGATAAGTGTTGAATCATCTGCAGACTGTATTATAGAACCATGTGGAGTAGGTGTGTAGATTATTAGTCACGGATAAGTGTTGAATCATCTGCAGACTGTATTATAGAAACATGTGGAGTAGGTGTGTGTAGATTATTAGTCACAGATAAGTGTTGAATCATCTGCAGACTGTATTATAGAACCATGTGGAGTAGGTGTGTAGATTATTAGTCACGGATAAGTGTTGAATCATCTGCAGACTGTATTATAGAACCATGTGGAGTAGGTGTGTGTAGATTATTAGCCACAGATAAGTGTTGAATCATCTGCGTACTGTATTATAGAACCATGTGGAGTAGGTGTGTGTAGATTATTAGTCACAGATAAGTGTTGAACCATCTGCAGACTGTATTATAGAACCATGTGGAGTAGCTGTGTGTAGATTATTAGTAACAGATAAGTGTTGAATCATCTGCAGACTGTATTATAGAACCATGTGTAGTAGCTGTGTGTAGATTATTAGTCACAGATAAGTGTTGAACCATCTGCAGACTGTATTATAGAACCATGTGGAGTAGCTGTGTGTAGATTATTAGTCACAGAAAAGTGTAGAAGCATCTGCAGACTGTATTATAGAACCATGTGGAATAGCTGTGTGTAGATTATTGGTCACAGATAAGTGGTGAATCATCTGCAGACTGTATTATAGAAACATGTGGAGTAGGTGTGTGTAGATTATTAGTCAAAGATAAGTGTTGGATCATCTGCAGACTGTATTATAGAACCATGTGATGTAGGCGTGTGTAGATTATTAGTCCCAGATAAGTGTTGAATCATCTGCAGACTGTATTATAGAACCATGTGGAGTAGGTGTGTGTAGATTATTAGTCACAGATAAGTGTTGAACCATCTGCATATTGTATTATAGAACCATGTGGAGTAGGTGTGTGTAGATTATTAGTCACAGATAAGTGTTGAATCATCTGCAGACTGTATTATAGAACCATGTGGAGTAGGTGTGTGTAGATTATTAGTCACAGATAAGTGTTGAATCATCTGCATACTGTATTATAGAACCAGGTGGAGTAGCTGTGTGTAGATTATTACTCACAGATAAGTGTTGAATCATCTGCATACTGTATTATAGAACCATGTGGAGTAGGTGTGTGTAGATTATTAGTCACAGATAAGTGTTGAATCATCTGCAGACTGTATTACAGAACCATGTGGAGTAGGTGTGTGTAGATTATTAGTCACAGATAAATGTTGAACCATCTGCAGACTGTATTATAGAACCATGTGGTGTAGCTGTGTGTAGATTATTAGTCACAGATAAGTGTTGAATCATCTGCATACTGTATTATAGAACCATGTGGAGTAGGTGTGTGTAGATTATTAGTCACATATAAGTGTTGGATCATCTGCATACTGTATTATAGAACCATGTGGAGTAGCTGTGTGTGGATAATTAGTCAAAGATAAGTGTTGGATCATCTGCTGACTGTATTATAGAACCATGTGGAGTAGGTGTGTGTAGATTATTAGTTACAGATAAGTGTTGGATCATCTGCTGACTGTATTATAGAACCATGTGGAGTAGGTGTGTGTAGATTATTAGTCAAAGATAAGTGTTGGATCATCTGCTGACTGTATTATAGAACCATGTGGAGTAGGTGTGTGTAGATTATTAGTCACAGATAAGTGTTGAATCATCTGCAGACTGTATTATATAACCATGTGGAGTAGGTGTGTGTAGATTATTAGTCACAGATAAGTGTTGAATCATCTGCAGACTGTATAATAGAACCATGTGGAGTAGGTGTGTGTAGATTACTAGTCACAGATAAGTGTTGAATCATCTGCAGACTGTATTATAGAACCATGTGGAGTAGCTGTGTGTAGATTATTAGTCACAGATAAGTGTTGAATCATCTGCATACTGTATTATAGAACCATGTGGAGTAGCTGTGTGTAGATTATTAGTCACAGACAAGTGTTGAATCATCTGCATACTGTATTATAGAACCATGTGGAGTAGGTGTGTGTAGATTATTAGTCACAGATAAGTGTTGAATCATCTGCATATTGTATTATAGAACCATGTGGAGTAGGTGTGTGTAGATTATTAGTCACAGATAAGTGTTGAATCATCTGCAGACTGTATTATAGAACCATGTGGAGTAGCTTTGTGTAGATTATTACTCACAGATAAGTGTTGAATTATCTGCATACTGTATTATAGAACCATGTGGAGTAGGTGAGTGAAGATTATTAGTCACAGATAAGTGTTGAATCATCTGCAGACTGTATTATAGAACCATGTGGAGTAGGTGTGTGTAGGTTATTAGTCACACAGGAGTGTGAAATTTACTTTAGAGAAGTTTTTCACTGTGGTTTTCTGGGCAGGGGGTGGGGTCGGGATGTGAATATCCAGTGAGATTAGTTTATGATCTGATCTTACCAATGAGGGATACACTTCTGGTCTGGAGCATAGAGTCCCCATGTTGGTGATGATCAGGTCCAGTATATTTTCCCCTCTTGTGGGAGTGGTAACAAGTTGTTCCATAGCATTTGAGTTTATAAATTCTAGGAATCTTTGTGCTAGGGTGTTGGAGCTAGAGTAATGCTCCCAGTCTGTGTTTGGGTAGATGAAGTCGCATATAATGGTGTTTGGAGAGACCTTCATATTTTCCAGTGTTCTGAGGAAGGCCAAGTGGGGTTCGTGGGTTTGGGAGGGTGGTCTGTAGCAGGCTATAAGCTGGAAGGCAGTTTTACCCACTGTTAGTTGTACATGGATAGTCTCTGATGCTTCGTGCTTTGCCACCAACCTGGAGGTGTGGGTATCTTTGATGAATATCGATACTCACCCTCCTTTTGTGGTTCGGTCCAAGTTTTGGGGCCGAAAAGAATGGTATGAGGTATAACCTGGTAGTGCTGGGGTGCTCTCGGGAGCCCTGAACCAGGTTTCTGTTACTGCACAGATATCAATGTTTTCCATGCTAAGGAGAGTTTCGAAAAGTGCATCTTGAGGTTTAGACTTCTGGCATTGAGTAGCATTACTCTTTGTTTCTTATCCCTTGTGATACCTATGGAGGTGCGTTGTTCTTTTGAGCCTTGCCTAAAAAAGGCACTATGGGGGCAGCAAGAGCCTTTGCCAATATCCGAACGCTCAGGGGTGACAGGTGCAAGCCGTCCCTAGAGAAGCATTGTGGGTTGTCGAGCATATCATCCCAAGCTGACAGGCATTGGAACCCCTTAGAATGACACCAGTATTTAAGCCAAATGTTGAAATTGATCATCTTGTCTTCATATTGTGGCATCATTCTTGGTGAGGGTAAGATGATACTCAAGGTCAGGGTCATACCGGCCTGGGCTACATGCTCAGAGAGCTCCTTTATGTCTCTTTTCATGTAGTCCAGGGAGGTACGTCTCAGGTCATTCACACCAGCATGGACAATGACTGAGTCATATTTGTACTTGCCTTGGAGTGACCTGAGTGCTTGTGTTATGTGGCGGATCCTAGCGCCCGACAGGCTGCTCACCATGACCTTCTCCTTGTTCAGCCTGATGAGCGGGACGTCAGTGTGCCAGACGATAGAGTCACCTATTACAAGTGTATTAGGTGTGTTGTTTAGCCTTAAGAGCTGTGACTGTTTGGCACACTAGCTTTGTGAGCTATGTGTTGCACGAGTTTTGTTTTGGGGTAGCGGTTGCTTGATTGTCTGCTTTGGAGGTCTCTGCTTAGGCAGATCTTTATTTAGAGCCTCCAAGTATGTTTTTGTGTGATTATATGTTTGGTTTGCTATCGTGGCAGGTCTATGTGAGACTGGAATTGTAGTGAGTGTGGTTTCCTTCTCCTCCTGACTGGTTATGCCAGTACTGAGTTGAGAGAGCTTAGCCTCCAGTTTGGCTATATGGCTGCATCTCTCACGTGTGCTGGAATTTGTTGGGAGGAGGAGAGGGTTGTCTGTGTACATGAGGCAGTTGTAACATTGCCTCAAGATTCCCAGATTTACCAGCTGGACCGGAGAGGAGATTGACAACTGACCTTCTGACATGCTAGAATAATATTGGGAATTCCTTAATAATTGAAAACAAGGGCCAGTGGGGAGTGAGGGTGTAGTGCTTTTAATTTTTAGTGCTGACTTATATAATTGCTTTAGCGAGCAAGTGCCAGGTAACTTAAGTGCAATGTGTTACAGGTAACTTAAATGCAAAAACGACAAACAGTAACTTTCTTTAAAGTGAAACAAGGAAATAAGTACAGTAAGCAATGCAGATATCACTAGTGATCCACAGAAGTGCTGAGGAGCCACGTATTAGGTGGAATTAGCGTTCCAGGGAAATAACAAGCAAACAAACAACAAGCATATAACCATCTGCAGACTGTATTATAGAACCATGTGGAGTAGGTGTGTGTAGATTATTAGTCACAGATAAGTGTTTATTCATCTGTAGACTGTATTATAGAACCATGTGGAGTCAGTGTGTGTATGTTATTAGTAACAGATTAGTGTTGCATCATCTGCATACTGTATTATAGAACCATGTGGAGTAGGTGTGTGTAGATTATTAGTCACAGATAAGTGTTGAATCATCTGCAGACTATATTATAGGACCATGTGGAGTAGGTGTGTGTAGATTATTAGTCACAGATAAGTGTTGGATCATCTGCAGACTGTATTATAGAACCATGTGGAGTAGGTGTGTGTAGATTATTAGTCAAAGATAAGTGTTGAATCATCTGCAGACTGTATTATAGAACCATGCGGAGTAGCTATGTGTAGATTATTAGTCACAAATAAGTGTTGAATCATCTGAAGACTGTATTATAGAACCATTTGGAGTAGGTGTGTGTAGGTTATTAGTCAAAGATAAGTGTTGAATCATCTGCAGACTTTATTATAGAACCATGTGGAGTAGGTGTGTGTAGATTATTAGTCACAGATAAGAGTTGGATCATCTGCAGACTGCATTATAGAACCGTTTGGAGTAGCTGTGTGCAGGTTATTAGTCACAGATAAGTGTTGAATCATCTGCAGACTGTATTATAGAACTATGTGGAGTAGCTGTGTGTAGATTATTATTCACATTGAAGTGTTGAATCATCTGCAGACTGTATTATAGAACCATGTGGAGTAGGTGTGTGTAGATTATTAGTCACAGATAAGTGTTTAACCATGTGCAGACTGTATTATAGAACCATGTGGAGTAGGTGTGTGTAGATTAATAGTCACAGATAAGTGTTGTATCATCTGAAACTGTATTATAGAACCATGTCGAGAAGGTGTGTGTAGATTATTAGTCACAGATAAGTGTTGAATCATCTGAAGACTGTATTATAGAACCATGTGGAGTAGGTGTGTGTAGATTATTAGTCACAGATAAGTGTTGAACCATCTGCAGACTGTATTATAGACCATGTGGAGTAGCTGTGTGTAGATTATTAGTCACAGATAAGTGTTGGATCATCTGCAGACTGTATTATAGAACCATGTGGAGTAGGTGTGTGTAGATTATTAGTCACAGATAAGTGTTGAACCATCTGCAGACTGTATTATAGACCATGTGGAGTAGGTGTGTAGATTATTAGTCACAGATAAGTGTTGGATCATCTGCAGACTGTATTATAGAACCATGTGGAGTAGCTGTGTGTAGATTATTAGTCACAGATAAGTGTTGAATCATCTGCATACTGTATTATAGAACCATGTGGAGTAGGTGTGTGTAGATTATTAGTCACAGATAAGTGTTGAATCATCTGCAGACTGTATTATAGAACCATGTGGAGTAGGTGTGTGTAGATTATTAGTCACAGATAAGTGTTGAACCATCTGCAGACTGTATTATAGAACCATGTGGAGTAGGTGCCTGTAGATTATTAGTCACAGATAAGTGTTGAATCATCTGCAGACTGTATTATAGACCATGTGGAGTAGCTGTGTGTAGATTATTAGTCACAGATAAGTGTTGGATCATCTGCAGACTGTATTATAGAACCATGTGGAGTAGCTGTGTGTAGATTATTAGTCACAGATAAGTGTTGAATCATCTGCATACTGTATTATAGAACCATGTGGAGTAGGTGTGTGTAGATTATTAGTCACAGATAAGTGTTGAATCGTCTGCATATTGAATTATAGAACCATGTGGAGTAGGTGTGTGTAGATTATTAGTCACAGATAAGTGTTGAATCATCTGCAGACTGTATTATACAACCATGTGGAGTAGGTGTGTGTAGATTATTAGTCACAGATATGTGTTGAATCATCTACGTACTATATTATAGCACCATGTGGAGTAGCTGTGAGTAGATTATTAGTCACAGATAAGTGTTGAATCATCTGCAGACTGTATTATAGAACCATGTGGAGTAGGTGTGTGTAGATTATTAGTCACAGATAAGTGTTGAACCATCTGCAGACTGTATTATAGAACCATTTGGAGTAGGTGTGTGTAGATTATTAGTCACAGATAAGTGTTTGCTCATCTGCAGACTGTATTATAGAACCATGTGGAGTAGGTGAGTGTAGATTATTATGCACAGATAAGTGTTGAATCATCTGCAGACTGTATTATAGAACCATGTGGAGTAGATGTGTGTAGATTATTAGTCACAGATAAGTATTTGTTCATAGGTTCATAGGTTCATACTAGGCTATCTGCCCTAGTGCATTTATAAGCCTAGCCAGAATGTGTTTTGCTTTCGCCACCCATTTTAAATTTATTTTGCTATGCCCTTTTTCGAGGTTAGTATACTGTGCCTCTATCTAACAGTGACACAGAAGTGATACCCGGGTAAACCTACGATCTCCCATCCACTCATCAAGATTCCTCTTGAAGAGAGTCAATGAGGGACTCTGCCTAACCTGGACTGGGATTTTATTCCAGAGTGAAGGGAGCCTCTGGGTTATGAATCTGTCCCTCCAGCATGTCCTATTTATTTCAGTGCTGAGGTTCAAGTCTCTCAAGCACGTAGCTCAATGGGATTTGGATTTTCTGAGGTGCAGCATGTCCATTAATTCCGGGTTGGACATAGCTTTATACGTCAGGCACAGATCGCCTCTGAACAGGCGGTATGCCACTGAGTAGAGCTGGAGTTTCTTTAACTGGGCAGCATATGGCATCTGTTTGAGCCCTTTGATCCTCTTGGTGAGGTACTTTTGGGGTCTTTCCAGTTGCTGCAGGTGTCTGGTAAGGTACATCCCAAAAGGGGCATTGTACTCAATTATGGGCCTGATGAGAGATGAGTAAAGAGGCACGATGACCTCCCCTGATCTAGATGTGAATCCCTTCATGATTAGGTGGGCTATATAAAATGTTTTTCTAACCACTTTGGCCACATGGTTGTCAAATGAGATTGCTATCAACTTGGGTCCCCAGGTCCCTAATTACTTCTGTACTTAATGGATTACCACCAATGTGGTAATTTGTGTGCACTTTATTTTTGCCAAAGGGGATGACTATTCACTTTTTGGCATTTAGCTTGAGGCCATGGCTCTGGCACCATTTGTCTGTTTCTATGAGGCCCTTTTGGAGGATGCTTGTGTCGGCTGGAGAGTCGATTATGGCGCCCAGTTTGCAGTCATCTGCTAACTTGGTCAGCCACAGTCCTTCCGTGTTCGCCTGTACCTCCGAGAAATATATACCGAACAAGAGAGGTCCCAGGACTGAGCCTTGTGGGACACCACGTGTAACTGGTTTGGAGTCTGACATGGCTCCAGATATTCTAACTATGTGGGTTCTGTCCTTGAGCCAGTTTGCAATCCGTCTAGTGACATAGGGGTTTATATTTAAGCTGGTGTGCTTATCTATAATGCCCGAGTGGGGTATTGTATCGAAGGCTTTTGCGAGGTCCAGGTAGGCTGTGTGGACCACCTTCCCTCAATGGCCTTGGTGACTGTTTCAAAGAAATCAACCAGGTTTAAGAGGCAGGATCTGCCCTTAACAAAGCGGAACTGGGTAGGATCCAGTGTCTGTACGTCCCCAATATCTTTATTTATGAGGTCCATGATGATCCTTTCCATAGCTTTGCAGACCAAGCTAGTCAGGCATATGGGGCGATAGTTTCCAGGATCCGTTGAGGCACCACCTTAATGGAGAGGGACCACTGTTGCTGTACGCCACTCTTTGGGCACATATCCTGTAGTAAGGCTGAGATTGAACAGTAGTTTTATGTTTGGGTTTAGCTCTTCTTGGAGTTCATGTAGGATGCAGCCCGGGACACTGTCTGGTCCCATTGATGCTGTGTTTTTTGCTTTGGAGAGGGCGGCTCTTACCTGAGCATCTGAGATGTCTGGGTGGCAGCACTCTGCTGGGATAGATATTTTCCCTTTTGGTGGGGAGGAGGGGAAAAGTTTGTGCTGAACCTGTCAGCTAGGATGTTGGCAATGTCTGTGGGTTCAGTGTATTTTTTGTCATTTTGGACTAATTCTGAGCATATCTGTGAATTACCACCCAGGTTTCTAACATAACTAAAGAAAGCCTTGTGATTATCCTTAGTGTCCTGTGCAATTTTTTTCTCGAAGCTGGCCTTAGACAATTTTATGAGTGCCCGTAGTTTTTAGCTAATACTGATCAGTGATGCCTTCCCTTTTTGGGATTTTACTCTATCATTTAGTAGCTTACTCCTTCTATTGTATAGTTTGTTTATGGCTGGGGTCCACCAGACAGGATGTCTGCCTTTGGAGGATTGAGTCTTGGTTTTATTTGGGATCGCATGATCCGTGAATTCCTGAAGGTGTTCATAGAATACGTTTATAAGGGATTCTGCAGTCTGGGCCGTATTTTCCACAGGCCCGGGGGCTTTGAAGGATTCCACCTCAGTTTTGAGGAGTGTGAAATTTGCTTTAGAGAAGTTTTTCACTGTGGTTTTCTGGGCAGGGGGTGGGGTCGGGATGTGAATATCCAGTGAGATTAGTTTATGGTCTGATCTTACCAATGAGGGATACACTTCTGGTCTGGAGCATAGAGTCCCCATGTTGGTGATGATCAGGTCCAGTATATTTTCCCCTCTTGTGGGAGTGGTAACAAGTTGTTCCATAGCATTTGAGTTTATAAATTCTAGGAATCTTTGGGCTAGGGTGTTGGAGCTAGAGTAATGCTCCCAGTCTATGTTTGGGTAGTTGAAGTCACCCAATATAATAGTGTTTGGAGAGACCTTCATATTTTCCAGTGTTCTCAGGAAGGCCAAGTGGGGTTCCTGGGTTTGGGAGGGTGGTCTGTAGCAGGCTATAAGCTGGAAGGCAGTTTTACCCACTGTCAGTTGCACATGGATAGTCTCTGATGCTTCGTGCTTTGCCACCAACCTGGAGGTGTGGGTATCTTTGATGAATATCGATACTCACCATCCTTTTGTGGTTTGGTCCATGTTTTGGGGTCGAAAAGAATGGTATGAGGTATAACGTGGTAGTGCTGGGGTGCTCTCGGGATCCCTGAACCAGGTTTCAGTTACTGCACAGATATCAATGTTCTCCATGCTAAGGAGAGTTTTGAGTGCGTGCATCTTGAGGTTTAGACTTCTGGCGTTGAGTAGCATTACTCTTAGTTTCTTATCCCTTGTGATACCTGTGGAGGTGGGTTTGTCTTTTGAGCCTTGTCTAAAAAAGGCACTATGGGGGTAGCAAGAGCCTTTGCCAATATCTGAAAGCTCAGGGTTGACAGGTGCAAGCCGTCCCTAGAGAAGCATTGTGGCTTGTCGAGCATATCATCCCAAGCTGACATGCATTGGATCCCCTTTGAATGACACCAGTACTTAAGCCAAATGTTGAAATTGATCATCTTGTCTTCATATTGTGGCATCATTCTTGGTGAGGGTAAGATAATACTCAAGGTCAGGGTCATACCGGCCTGGGCTACATGCTCAGAGAGCTCCTTTATGTCTCTTTTCATATAGTCCAGGGAGGTATGTCTCAGGTCATTCACACCAGCATGGACAATGACTGAGTCATATTTGTACTTGCCTTGGAGTGACCTGAGTGCTTGTGTTATGTGGCGGATCCTAGCGCCCGACAGGCTACTCACCATGACCTTCTCCTTGTTCAGCCTGGTGAGCGGGACGTCAGTGTGCCTGACGATAGAGTCACCTATTACTAGTGTATCAGGTGTGTTGTTTAGCCTTAAGGGCTGTGACTGTTCAGCACACTGGCTTTGTGAACTATGTGTTGC
Organism: Protopterus annectens; assembly: GCF_019279795.1. Classification (NCBI taxonomy): domain Eukaryota; kingdom Metazoa; phylum Chordata; order Ceratodontiformes; family Protopteridae; genus Protopterus; species Protopterus annectens. The sequence continues at coordinate 1,841,828,702 of NC_056729.1, read as the reverse complement.
ACGTGTTTTGTTTTGGGGTAGCGGTTGCTTGAGTGTCTGCTTTGGAGGTCTCTGCTGTTTAGGCAGATCTTTATTTAGAGCCTCCAAGTATGTTTTTGTGTGATTATGTGTTTGGTTTGCTATCGTGGCAGGTCTATGTGAGACTGGAATTGTAGTGAGTGTGGTTTCGTTCTCCTCCTGACTGGTTATGCCAGTACTGAGTTGAGAGAGCTTAGCCTCCAGTTTGGCTATATGGTTGCATCTCTCACATGTGTTGGAATTTGTTGGGAGGAGGAGAGGGTTGTCTGTGTACATGAGGCAGTTGTAACATTGCCTCAAGATTCCCGGATTCACCAGCTGGACCAGAGAGGAGATTGACAACTGACCTTCTGACATGCTAGAATAATATTGGGAATTCCTTAATAATTGAAAACAAGGGCCAGTGGGGAGTGAGGGTGTAGTGCTTTTAATTATTAGTGCTGACTTATATAATTGCTTTAGCGAGCAAGTGCCAGGTAACTTAAGTGCAATGTGTTACAGGTAACTGAAATGCAAAAACAACAAACAGTAACTTTCTTTAAAGTGAAACAAGGAAATAAGTACAGTAAGCAATGCAGATATCACTAGTTATCCACAGAAGTGCTGAGAAGCCACGTATTAGGTGGAATTAGCGTTCCAGGGAAATAACAAGCAAACAAACAACAAGCATATAATCATCTGCAGACTGTATTATAGAACCATGTGGAGTAGGTGTGTGTAGATTATTAGTCACAGATAAGTGTCGAATCATCTGCGGAGTGTATTATAGTAACATGTGGACTAGCTGTGTGTAGATTCTTAGTCACAAATAAGTGTTGAATCATCTGCATACTGTATTATAGAACCATATGGAGTAGCTGTGTGTAGATGATTAGTCACAGATAACTGTTGAATCATCTGCAGACTATATTATAGCACTATGTGGAGTAGGTGTGTGTAGTTTATTAGTCAAAGACAAGTGTTGAATCATCTGCGTACTGCATTACAGAACCATGTGGAGTAAGTGTGTGTAGATTATTAGTCACAGATAAGTGTTGAATCATCTGCAGACTGTATTACAGAACCATGTGGAGTAGGTGAGTGTAGATTATTAGTCACAGATAAGTGTTGAATCATCTGCGTACTTTATTACAAAACCATGTGGAGTAGCTGTGTGTGTAGATTATTAGTCACAGATAAGAGTTGAATCATCTACAGACTGTATTATAGAACCATGTGGAGTAGGTGTGTGTAGAGTATTATTCACAGATGAGTATTGAATCATCTGCAGACTGTATTATATAATCATGTGGAGTAGGTGTGTGTAGATTATTAGTCACAGATAAGTGTTGAATCATCTGCAGACTGTATTATAGAACCATGTGGAGTAGGTGTGTGTACATTATTAGTCACAGATAGGTGTTGGATCATCTGCATACTGTATTTTAGAACCTTGTGGAGTAGGTGTGTGTAGATTATTAGTCACAGATATGTGTTGAATCTTTTGCATACTGTATTATTGAACCATGTGGAGTAGGTGTGTGTAGATTATTAGTCACAGATAAGTGTTAAACAATCTGCACACTGTATTATAGAACCATGTGGTGTAGGTCTGTGTAGATTATTAGTCACAGATAAGTGTTGAATCATCTGCAGACTGTATTATAGAACCATGTGGAGCATCTCTGTGATAGGTACAGATGGAGAAAAGGAGAGGGTCCAAGATAGATCCTTGGGGAACACCAATGGATAAACGAAGGCATGGAGGTCGGTCACCTTGCCATAGAACAGATTGTTGATGGCCAGATAAATAGTTATGAAACCATGCTGTGGCAGATGGTGAGAAGGATAGTTCAGTTAGTACATCTATTAGTTTGGAATGGGAGATCATATCAAAAGCTTTTGATAGGTTTAGAAAGATGGCAGATACAAAGTTGTTGTTATTACTGTGATGGGTTATGGTATTATTGAAGGATAAGAGAACTGTAGTGGTACTATGTGATGGGCGAAACCCATGCTGAGTGTTTGCGAGAAGGTTAATTGTTAGTAACAATTTCATGACCTGGAGATGAATACACCTTTCGTGTATCTCAGAAAGAGCTGAAAGGATAGCAATTGGCCAATAGTTTGTCAGTTCTGTGGAAGGTCTTCCTTTATGAAGTGGGATTACATGGGAAATTTTCCACAGTTGAGGGACCTTGTTTTCGAGGATGGATCTATTGATAAGGATTGATACTGGGAATTCTATAGATTCAGCTGCAATTTTGAGGTATTCACTGGGTAAGTTATCTTTGGCAACTCTAGTAGGGTTTAGTTTCTGGAGTAGTTGTTTTATAGTAGCTGTAGGAACTGGGAAGAAATAGAATGAGGCATTGCTAGTTGTAGACTTGGCTTGTTTGCTATCAGGAGGAGGGTTTTGCTGCTTGGAAACGGCAATTATAGATTCAGTAAAATGTTTGTTAAAAATTGTAGCTTTGCTATCAAAATAGTTGTGGATGTTTGGCGTTGGTGTAGTAGATTTTCCTGGGTGAAGGACTGAGTTAATAGCTGTCCAGAATTTTTGAGGGGTTTTTTGATGTGTATTTTGAATGTTAGGATAGAAATTTATTTTATCCTGTTTTATTTGTTGTTTTGCCTTATTTCTAAGTTCTTGATACTGTTGTTTAGAAACAACTGTGTTAGTCTTATGCCATAGTTCCCAGGCTTTATCTCTAGTTTTCAGAAGAGCCCTAGTGTCTCTGCTAAGCCAGGGGCATAGTTTGATTTTACTCTGATGGTTGTCACAGGGTAATGTGCATTTAGTATATTTAAGAAAGATTTAATAAAGTGGTTCACTGCATCATCTAGGTCAATGCAAGTGGAATCCAATTGCACCTGTGTAGGTCAGCAAGAAAGTTGACAAGATTAAAGTTATGAGTTGTTTAAATGTAGTAGGTTTTGGTGGGAATATGTGTTGTCATAAGAAATGTGGGTAGGTGGTCACTCAGACCACCAGGAAGGCAGCCTGATTGAATGAGTGAGAGGAGTTATTTAATAATATCCAATCCGAGGTGGATTGTTTTTTACCAGCTTTATCTATTCAGGTAGGTTCTTCAATAGTTTGTGTAAAACCATGCAAGTTTATGTGATGGATGGGGTGATCTGTATCACATGCAAACCAGTCTAAATTAAAATCACCCAGTATGAATGTCTCCTGACTAAGGGTGCAAACCAGTTAAATTAAAATCACCCAGTATGAATGTCCCCCTACTAAGGGAACAAACCAGTCTAAATTAAAATCACCCAATATGAATGTCTCCTGACTAAGGCTGCAAACCAATCTAAATTAAAATCAGCCAGTATGAATGTCTCCTGACTAAGGGTGAAAACCAGTTTAAATTAAAACCACCCAGTATGAAAGTGTCCCTCTGACTAAGGGTACAAACCAGTCTAAATTAAAAACACCTTATATGAATGTCTCCTGACTAAGGGTGCAAACCAGTCTAAATTAAAGTCACCCAGTATGAATGTCTCCTGACTAAGGGTGCAAACCAGTTTAAATTAAAATCACCCAGTATGAATGTCCCCTTACTAAGGGTACAAACCAGTCTAAATTAAAATCACCCAGTATGAATGTCTCCTGACTAAGGGTGCAAACCAGTCTAAATTAAAATCACCCAGTATGAATGTCTCCTGACTAAGGGTACAAACCAGTCTAAATTAAAATCACACAGTATGAATGTCTCCTGACTAAGGGTACAAAGCAGTCTAAATTAAAATCACCCAGTATGAATGTCTCCAGACTAAGGATACAAACCAGTCTAAATTAAAATCACACAGTATGAATGTCTCCTGACTAAGGGTACAAACCAGTCTAAATTAAAATCACCCAGTATGAATGTCTCCTGACTAAGGTTAAAAAACAATCTAAATTAAAATCACCCAGTATGAATGTCTCCTGACTAAGGGTACAAACCAGTCTAAATTAAAATCACCCAGTATGAATGTCTCCTGACTAAGGGTACAAACCAGTCTAAATTAAAATCACCCAGTATGAATGTCTCCTGACTAAGGGTGAAAAGTAGTCTAAATTAAAATCACCCAGTATCAATGTCTCCTGACCAAGGGTACAAACCAGTCTAAATTAAAATCACCCAGTATGAATGTGTCCTAAGGGTACAAACCAGTCTAAATTAAAATCACCCAGTATGAATGTCTCCTGACTAAGGGTGAAAAGTAGTCTAAATTAAAATCACCCAGTATATGAATGTCTCCGGACTAAGGCTGCAAACCAGTCTAAATTAAAATCACCCAGTATGAATGTCTCCTGACTAAGGGTGCAAACCAGTTTAAATTAAACTCACCCAGTATGAATGTCCCTCTACTAAGGGTACAAACCAGCCTAAATTAAAATCACCCAGTATATGAATGTCTCCTGACTAAGGGTGCAAACCAGTCTAAATTAAAATCACCCAGTATAAATGTCTCCTGACTAAGGGTGCAAACCAGTTTAAATTAAAATCAGCCAGTATGAATGTCCCCTTACTAAGGGTACAAACCAGTCTAAATTAAAATCACCCAGTATGAATGTCTCCTGACTAAGGGTGCAAACCTGTTTAAATTAAAATCACCCAGTATGAATGTCCCCTGACTAAGGGTACAAACCAGTCTAAATTAAAAACACCTTATATGAATGTCTCCTGACTAAGGGTGCAAACCAGTCTAAATTAAAATCACCCATTATGAATGTCTCCTGACTAAGTATACAAACCAGTCTAAATTAAAATCACCCAGTATGAATGTCTCCTGACTAAGGGTGAAAAGTAGTCTAAATTAAAATCACCCAGTATCAATGTCTCCTGACCAAGGGTACAAACCAGTCTAAATTAAAATCACCCAGTATGAATGTCTCCTGACTAAGGGTACAAACCAGTCTAAATTAAAATCACCCAGTATGAATGTCTCCTGATTAAGGGTGAAACGTAGTCTAAATTAAAATCACCCAGTATCAATATCTCCTGACCAAGGGTGCAATCCAGTCTAAATTAAAATCACCCAGTATGAATGTCTCCTGACTAAGGGTACAAACCAGTCTAAATTAAAATCACCCAGTATGAATGTCTCCTGACTAAGGGTGAAAAGTAGTCTAAATTAAAATCACCCAGAATGAATGTCCCCTGACAAAGGGTACAAACCAGTCTAAATTAAAATCACCCAATATGAATGTCTCCTGACTAAGGGTACAAACCAGTCTAAATTAAAATCACCCAGTATGAATGTCTCCTGACTAAGGGTGCAAAGCAGTCTAAATTAAAATCACCCAATATGAATGTCTCCTGACTAAGGCTGCAAACCAGTCTAAATTAAAATCAGCCAGTATGAATGTCTCCTGACTAAGGGTGCAAACCAGTTTAAATTAAAATCACCCAGTATGAATGTCCCTCTACTAAGGGTACAAACCAGCCTAAATTAAAATCACCCAGTATATGAATGTCTCCTGACTAAGGGTGCAAACCAGTCTAAATTAAAATCACCCAGTATAAATGTCTCCTGACTAAGGGTGCAAACCAGTCTGAATTAAAATCACCCTGTATGAATATCTCCTGACTAAGGGTACAAACCAGTCTACATTAAAATTACCCAGTATGAATGTCTCCTGACTAAGGGTGCAAACCAGTTTAATATTAAGTCACCCAGTATGAATTCCCCCTGACTAAGGGTACAAACCAGTCTAAATTAAAATCACCCAGTATGAATGTCTCCTGACTAGGGGTGCAAACCAGTCTAAATTAAAATCACCCAGTATGAATGTCTCCTGACTAAAAATACAAACCAGTCTAAATTAAAATCACCCAGTATGAATGTCTCCTGACTAAGGGTACAAACCAGTCTAAATTAAAATCACCCAGTATGAATGTCTCCTGTCTAAGGGTACAAACCAGTCTAAATTAAAATCGCCCAGTATGAATGTCTCCTGACTAAGGGTACAAACCAGTCTAAATTAAAATCACCCAGTATGAATGTCTCCTGACTAAGGGTGAAAAGTAGTCTGAATTAAAATCACCCAGTATTAATGTCTCCTGACCAAAGGTACAAACCAGTCTAAATTAAAATCACCCAGTATGAATGTCTCCTGACTAAGGGTACAAACCAGTCTAAATTAAAATCACCCAGTATGAATGTCTCCTGACTAAGGGTGAAACGTAGTCTAAATTAAAATCACCCAGTATCAATGTCTCCTGACTAAGGGTGCAAACCAGTCTAAATTAAAATCACCCAGTATGAATGTCTCCTGATTAAGGGTACAAACCAGTCTAAATTAAAATCACCCAGTATGAATGTCTCCTGACTAAGGGTGAAAAGTAGTCTAAATTAAAATCACCCAGTATCAATGTCTCCTGACCAAGGGTACAAACCAGTCTAAATTAAAATCACCCAGTATGAATGTCTCCTGACTAAGGGTAAAAACCAGTCTAAATTAAAATCACCCAGTATGAATGTCTCCTGACTAAGGGTGAAAAGTAGTCTAAATTAAAATCACCCAGTACGAATGTCTCCTGACTAAGGTTGCAAACCAGTCTAAATTAAAATCACCCAGTTTGAATGTCTCCTGACTAAGGGAGGAAAGCAGTCTAAATTAAAATCACACAGTATGAATGTCTCCTGACTAAGGGTAAAAACCAGTCTAAATTAAAATCACCCAGTATGAATGTCTCCAGACTAAGGGTACAAACCAGTCTAAATTAATATCACAGAGTATGAATGTCTCCTGTCTAAGGGTGAAAACCACTCTAAATTAAAATCACCCAGTATGAATGTGTCCTGACCAAGGGTACAAACCAGTCTAAATTAAAATCACCCAGTATGAATGTCTCCTGACTAAGGGTACAAACCAGTCTAAATTAAAATCACCCAGTATGAAGATCTCCTGACTAAGGGTGAAAAGTAGTCTAAATTAAAATCACCCAGTATCAATGTCTCCTGACCAAGGGTACAAACCAGTCTAAATTAAAATCACCCAGTATGAATGTCTCCTGACTAAGGGTACAAACCAGTCTAAATTAAAATCACCCAGTATGAATGTCTCCTGACTAAGGGTGAAAAGTAGTCTAAATTAAAATCACTCAGTATGAATGCCTCCTGACCAAGGGTGCAAACCAGTCTAAATTAAAATCACCCAGTATGAATGTCTCCTGACCAAGGGTGCAAACTAGTCTGAATTAAAATCACACAGTATCAATGTCTCCTGACCAAGGGTACAAACCAGTCTAAATTAAAATCACCCAGTATGAATGTCTCCTGACTAAGGGTGCAAACCAGTCTAAATTAAAATCACCCAGTATGAATGTCTCCTGACTAAGGGTGAAAACCAGTCTAAATTAAAATCACCCAGTATGAATGTCTCCTGACTAATGGTAAAAACCAATCTAAATTAACATCACCCAGTATGAATGTCTCCTGACTAAGGGTAAAAACCACTCTAAATTAAAATCACCCAGTATGAATGTGTCCTGACTAAGGGTGAAAAGTAGTCTAAATTAAAATCACCCAGTATGAATGTCTCCTGACTAAGGGTGCAAACCAGTTTAAATTAAAATCACCCAGTATGAATGTCCCCCTACTAAGGGTACAAACCAGTCTAAATTAAAATCACCCAGTATATGAATGTCTCCTGACTACGGGTGCAAACCAGTCTAAAGTAAAATCACCCAGTATGAATGTCTCCTGACTAAGGATGCAAACCAGTTTAAATTAAAATCAGCCAGTATGAATGTCCCCTTACTAAGGGTACAAACCAGTCTAATTTAAAATCACCCAGTATGAATGTCTCCTGACTAAGGGTGCAAACCTGTTTAAATTTAAATCACCCAGTATGAATGCCCCCTGACTAAGGGTACAAACCAGTCTAAATTAAAATCACCCAGTATGAATGTCTCCTGACTAAGGGTGCAAACCAGTCTAAATTAAAATCACCCAGTATGAATGTCTCCTGACTAAGGATACAAACCAGTCTAAATTAAAATCACCCAGTATGAATGTCTCCTGACTAAGGGTACAAACCAGTCTAAATTAAAATCACCCAGTATGAATGTCTCCTGACTAAGGGTATAAACCAGTCTAAATTAAAATCGCCCAGTATGAATGTCTCCTGACTAAGGGTACAAACCAGTCTAAATTAAAATCACCCAGTATGAATGTCTCCTGACTAAGGGTACAAACCAGTCTAAATTAAAATCACCCAGTATGAATGTCTCCTGACTAAGGGTGAAAAGTAGTCTAAATTAAAATCACCCAGTATCAATGTCTCCTGACCAAGGGTACAAACCAGTCTAAATTAAAATCACCCAGTATGAATGTCTCCTGACTAAGGGTACAAACCAGTCTAAATTAAAATCACCCAGTATGAATGTCTCCTGACTAAGGGTGAAACGTAGTCTAAATTAAAATCACCCAGTATCAATGTCTCCTGACCAAGGGTGCAATCCAGTCTAAATTAAAATCACCCAGTATGAATGTCTCCTGACTAAGGGTACAAACCAGTCTAAATTAAAATCACCCAGTATGAATGTCTCCTGACTAAGGGTGAAAAGTAGTCTAAATTAAAATCACCCAGTATCAATGTCTCCTGACCAAGGGTACAAACCAGTCTAAATTAAAATCACCCAGTATCAATGTCTCCTGACTAAGGGTACAAACCAGTCTAAATTAAAATCACCCAGTATGAATGTCTCCTGACTAAGGGTGAAAAGTAGTCTAAATTAAAATCACCCAGTATGAATGTCTCCTGACCAAGGGTGCAAACCAGTCTAAATTAAAATCACCCAGTATGAATGTCTCCTGACTAAGGGTGAAAAGTAGTCTAAATTAAAATCACCCAGTATCAATGTCTCCTGACCAAGGGTACAAACCAGTCTAAATTAAAATCACCCAGTATGAATGTCTCCTGACTAAGGGTACAAACCAGTCTAAATTAAAATCACCCAGTATGAATGTCTCCTGACTAAGGGTGAAACGTAGTCTAAATTAAAATCACCCAGTATCAATGTCTCCTGACCAAGGGTGCAAACCAGTCTAAATTAAAATCACCCAGTATGAATGTCTCCTGACTAAGGGTACAAACCAGTCTAATTTAAAATCACCCAGTATGAATGTCTCCTGACTAAGGGTGAAAAGTAGTCTAAATTAAAATCACCCAGTATCAATGTCTCCTGACCAAGGGTGCAAACCAGTCTAAATTAAAATCACCCAGTATGAATGTCTCCTGACCAAGGGTGCAAACTAGTCTGAATTAAAATCACCCAGTATCAATGTCTCCTGACAAAGGGTACAAACCAGTCTAAATTAAAATCACCCAGTATGAATGTCTCCTGACCAAGGGTGCAAACCAGTCTAAATTAAAATCACCCAGTATGAATGTCTCCTGACTAAGGGTGAAAAGTAGTCTAAATTAAAATCACGCAGTATGAATGTCTCCTGACCAAGGGTGCAAACCAGTCTAAATTAAAATCACCCAGTATGAATGTCTCCTGACCAAGGGTGCAAACTAGTCTGAATTAAAATCACCCAGTATCAATGTCTCCTGACCAAGGGTACAAACCAGTCTAAATTAAAATCACCCAGTATGAATGTCTCCTGACCAAGGGTACAAACCAGTCTAAATTAAAATCACCCAGTATGAATGTCTCCTGACTAAGGCTACTCCTTGCCCAGTGCAATAGACATTCTATAAATGGGACATTATTTCCAGGTGGCATATAGCAGTCAATTATATTGTGTTTTTCTTGAATTTATGGTTAGTGTGGTATAGATGATTTCTGCACTGTCCAGTTGTGGGGTTTTGCATTCAAGGAAAGTTAAAGTGAGATGGTCTTTAAAGAGGATAGCAACTCCACCTCCTCTTTTGTTGAGTGTATCCACCCATAGTATGGAGTAACCTGGGGATAGTATTTCATTATCCTTTGTACTTGGTTTTAACCATGTTTTGGTGATTATGATGATGTCTGGGGAGTATATAGCTAGTGTGGTATGGAGGATGTCCAATTTTTGGCTATACTTCTAATATTAATGTTCCTTAGCAATATGTCTGATTTCCTTCTGTTTAGGTTTGGATGTGTGTGTTTGTTGAGACTAGAGTGATTAGATGGGTTGGTGTTATCTGAGAGTGGTCCAGGGTTTGCGTGGATGTCTCCACTAAGCAGTATCCTACAGGCAATGCTGGTAATTAGTTTCAATCATTTGATAAGTTCACTGTTGAATAACTGAGGATTATAGTGACCATCTTTAGTAGGTATTAATTTAAATGGAAAATATTGGAGGCTAGTAATATTGACAAGTGTAGGACTGATGGTGAGATATGTACATGGAGTAGTATGGTAAGGTGGGTTTGTGGTGTGATGAAAAGTGGGTGTCTGGAATGTGTTGTGATAAGTACTGATGTGAGATAGTAATATGAGTGCAGTAAGAAGTGATAGGTGAAGCACAAGCATAGTATAGGTCTAGGAGGAGGAAACAGGATAACAGGAAGTGCGTCTAATTGGATGGATAAAGTGAGGGAGTGTCTGTAGTAAGAAGTGATAGGTGCAGCACAAGCATGGTATAGGTCTAAGAGGAGGAACCAGGATAACAGGAAGTGCGTCTAAGTGGATGGATAGAGTGAGGAGTGTCTGCAGTAAGAAGTGATAGGTGAAGCACAAGCATGGTATAGGTCTAGGAGGAGGAACCAGGATAACAGGAAGTGTTTCTAATTGGATGGATAGAGTGAGGGAGTGTCTGCAGTAAGAAGTGATAGGTGCAGCACAAGCATGGTATAGGTCTAGGAGGAGGAACCAGGATAACAGGAAGTGCATCTAATTGGATGGATAGAGTGAGGGAGTGTCTGTAGTAAGAAGTGATAGGTGCAGCACAAGCATGGTATAGGTCTAGGAGGAGGAACCAGGATAACAGGAAGTGCGTCTAAGTGGATGGATAAAGTGAGGGAGTGTCTGTAGTAAGAAGTGATAGGTGCAGCACAAGCATGGTGTAGGTCCAGGAGGAGGAAACAGGATAACAGGAAGTGCGTCTAAGTGGATGGATAGAGTGAGGAGTGTCTGCAGTAAGAAGTGATAGGTGAAGCACGAGCATGGTATAGGTCTAAGAGGAGGAAACAGGATAACAGGAAGTGCGTCTAATTGGATGGATAAAGTATATATATATATGTGTAACTATAGATGAATATTTATAAATATACTGTGTGTGTTTAATTTAACTGAGAGCCCACTAGCCTACAGATACAAGGTTATGCTGTTTTACCACCTGAAATGACTTACAGCTTCACAGCAGTTCTTGGTCAATTTTGATTGTTTTTCTTAAACACAAACTTGTCTTTGCCTGGATCTTGGCTCATTAACAGCAGTACAAAATAACTCCCAGCTCACACTCTTGTCTCCCCCTCTCCTTTTCTGTTTATTGCCTTAAGCCAATCCCAAAGTTAATAAATATTACCTGCGGCAGGCACCATTTTAGATTTTTACAAAGCTGGACTGGGTTTGAAGCACTAATAGCTCCCTTCTAATCAATATCTTAGAAAACCTTTATTACCTGATTTGTCTTATTAAGTCCCTTGCTACCCATTAAAGACTACCTCAGTGGAAAACTGCTCAAGAAAGCTTAATGCTTTATGTGTGAGCTCTTGAACACTAAATGTCTTAACATGGCATAAAAGCAAAATTTACTCTCATAGCCACAGAACTATAAAATGTAACAAATGCAACTCTTTAGACAAATTGTTATAAAAAGGAGCGGACCCTAATAGAAAGTAAGAAAGAACCTACTTTTATGTCCAGTGCACTCACGCAGTATACACAGACCCTTACTACCTCGTGGTCTGGTTTGGCCCTGTTCCACTCACCACCCTGCCCACAAATCTCACCCACCCCCAGTGGTGCTAAATATATAGTGCTACAACCACACCCCCTCTTTCTTCAACCAATCAGCTATAATCAAGTCATCAATAGGCTCTCCAGTACTTTCTATCCTATCTTAAAAAGTTTAAACTGGGGACAAGTCAACCTCAATAATCCCAATGTTACTTGTAATGAAACCACTTACAATACTACGACTGTACTCTCTGTTACCCTTTCTGCTTGTCCCATGTCTTCTTACTCCCTGTGAATATAATACATACCAACGTTTCCACTACCCAAAAGGCCAAATCTCCACTTTTATAGCTCCACACAAGCTTGAACACTTAGTACATCCCCTCCCACCTAACGCCTTACTTACTAGGTATCAGCATCCCATTAGAACAAGATATGCCAACCCTAAAACCAAAAGATACCAAAATCAATTAATTAAAATCTGGAAGCTCACAATCAGATTACAGTGCAACCTGACAATGGATGGAGATATCCACCCAAATCCTGGCCCATCCTCATCCACTGGCTCTCGGTCCTTTACTAACTGTCCCACTACTATACAAATCTAAGACAAACCCCCAAACTCACCCTTGATCAGTAACCTAAATATCAGAAGTGTAAACAATAAGATTCTACACTTACATGCCCTCTTAGATGCTCTTTCCCCAGACATACTATGTCTTACTGAAACCTGGCTAAACTCTTCTACTTCAGATAAAGAAGTTATGCCACCAGGCTATAACATCCTAAGGCTTGATCAAACCAGTAGAAAGGGAGGAGGGGTAGCTGTTCTGTACAAATCCATGCTTGAAGTGTCCAGTAATGACCTGCAAACATCCCTGTTTGGCAATGCTGACATCCTTATCACTAAGCTCCACATTAATAAGAACAAATGTATAAATCTTGTCTGTGTGTATATTCCCCCAGGCAACAACATAAATACCCTTGAAGATATCCTACATTGGTTATCCAGCAATTACACCCAAGAAATCATTGTACTTGGGGACTTCAACATAGACTGAAACATGTATTCCTCCAAACCCCCCACTCACCACATAAACCTTTATGGATTTTCAGAGGTCATATCCTCCCCCACTAGGATCAGTAAACCCAACAAAGCAAGTATTCTGGATTGGATTCTTAACACCCATCCCCTCAAATACAAGAGTGGGACCCTGCCTGATGATGTAAGTGATCACCTCCTCACCTATTTAATCAGGCAAAAAGCTGATATCCACAACCAGTCCATTTTTAAAACAACAAGGAACAATAAGAATTCCAACTGCACAAATTTCCAAAATGAACTCAAATCTTGCAATTAGTCAGTTCTGAAACAATTACCACTTGAAGAAGCAGTAAAGTACTTTAATACCAAATTCATATCCATCCTTAACACCCATGCACCAGCACAGAATATTAGAACCAAAACAAAAGTTGCTCCTTGGCTTTCAAAAGAAACCAGACATAAAATGCTACTTAGAAATAGGGCTTGGGCCACTTCGAGGACCATAAAAACCCCATAGATCAACTTAGATACAGACAGCTAAGAAATGAAACAAAAAAATCCACCACATTAGACAAGGAAAAACCATTACTGTCATCTACAAGAAAAACACCAAAACAAGCCACAAAAGTTTTGGGTAGGTATAAACAAATTCCTTAGTCCAGGACAGTCCCCCACTCCTACCCCTTCGGATTCTAACCACAAACCCCCAGTATAAATTGTCAATACCTTTAACAGCTTGTTTACAACAACCATCCAGAACCTAGCTAACCAATTATCCCCTGGATGCCCATATTCTCTGGCCACTACGCCCTGTTCCCAATTCCCCTTTAACTTAAATCCAGTTTGCACATCTTTGGTCTGAAAATTACTTAAACAACTAAAGCCTACCAACCTGTCAGCTGATCTCCTCCCTGCAGAATATCTACAAAAAGATGCAGATGCCATAGCATACCCCATTACTATCCTGATCAATGGAACTATAACTGAAGCATCCATTCCCTCCATCTGGAAAATATCCCATGCCATCCTACTCCATAAAGGGGGCAGCTCTACTCTCAAACTATAGACCGATAGCTATTCTGTCACCTTTGGCTAAAATTATGGAAAAATGCATCCACAATCAACTCCTGAGCTATCTTATCTATAATAATCTTCTACCCAACACCCAGCATGGCTTTAGACCATTCCATAGTACAACCTCAGCCCTCCTGTCCTTCTCTAACATCATTAACCAACACTGAAACAATAATAAACTTTCCTCTGCTATCTGTCTCGATCTTTCAAAAGCCTTTTATATGGTAAACCACCAAATACTCATAAACACTTTGAAATCCATCTCCCTAGAGGACCAGGCCATCCAATGGTTTCAATCATATCTCAGTGGTAGACAACAGGCTGTCCTATGGCAGAGCAAACTATCCACCCTTTTACCCATCATGCTTGGAGTACCCCAAGGCTCCATACTAGGTCCACTATTATTTTTATAAGGCCATCCCAAATGCAACATGCGTTCAATATGCGGATGACTCCACTTTAGTATGCTCCGACACTTCACCTACAGAGTTGCAGATTCTATCCCAAAATACTTTTAACACATTTGAAAACTGGCTCCTTAACCATTGTCTCATGTTAAATCCTAATAAAACCAAAGTGCTGCTTTTCTCCCCTACTCACAGGTCTGCCCCATAAACTTTACATTGAAATCCAACAACAGCACCATTATTTTCCCAGATTCCTCAACCAAACTGTTAGGAGTTATAATAGATTACCATATGTTTGATCTGCATATCAATAAAACTATTAATACAGTTAATAAGAAACTTGTCTCACTACATAGGATCAGGCCCTTCCTAACGTCATTACCCAGAACTGTAATAGCTCATAAACATCTACTCTCCACCCCCCTCTGTGCTTCCCCTCTATTTACAAACCTCAGCAAAACTGACCTTAATAAACCTTCTAGCAGCTACAATCACATTGATAGATTTGCTACCAATGCAGACTACAGAACTCATCACTGTCATAACCTAAATCTACTAGGATGGCTTGAACTGCCTAACCTACTTCAGGTTAACCATCTAATAGTTGCACACAAGATCCTGTACCAACCAGATAATACACCTGTACTTAAAAACCTCATCACCTCCTACAGTAACCTTAGTGCACTTCGTTCATCTGGAAGACTACTAGTTCAAACTCTCAAATCCAATAACACAGCCGGTAAATCTCTATTTGCTAACTCTGTTGGTAAAACTTGGAATTCTCTTCCTGCTAATCTTACATCTGAACTCTCTCTACTTTAATTCAAGAAATGTCTGATTCAGTACTTTAAAAAATGATGCCTATGTCCTTGTCCTAATCCAGACTAACTCTAACCATCACTAGTGTGCACATGGAGGACTCCTGCCTACACTTTATTGTTTCTTAACTTATAAATCCTATGATCTCCTTGGATCTACTACCAGGTTAGCCTACTAGGCATTCAATACCTTATCATTCTTAAAAACACTGTCTAGAATTTTCCATCTGAATAAAAATGTAATCATGAGTTTGTATATCTATTTTTGTGTTTATTTACATCTGTGTAAAAATCCTTTTATTTGTGTTTTATGTTGTGTTTTAAAGTGTAAAAATGTAACAGTTTGTTGAATGTCTTTTTGGAGCTTTTCTCCCTGGGCCTCCACTGAAAACGGACATGTAGCCAGTCGGACTATCCTGGCAAACAAATGTAAAATAAAGAAAAATAAATGAAATAAGATATAGATAGTTATAGATTAGATATAGATATATGTATGTGTGTATGTATATGTACAGACACACACACACACACACACACACACACACACACACACACACACACACACACACACACACATTACATATATACGTAAGTTGTGTATGTATATTTATGCATATAATTTTCAGGGGTTAAGGGGTCACATCAACTGTTGCCATTTCACTTGACTGACAGCCACTCTCATACCTTCATTGAAAGTCACACCCATCTGTCACAGGTCATCCCCCATAAAGCTGTTCATCTCTTTACGGGTGTTGTCTCCTCTTGGCTTCTTCATGCCTCTCTCAAATCTGCTTATTGGGTCACATTCTGCTTGGATGCCCATGTGGTTGACCTACTATGACCTGCTATCCTGACAATCTCGACTACTAAGGCTACTTTGATTTCCGCTGTCATGACCTTCTTTATTCACCTGTCCCACAGTGTGCATCCCACCACCCATCTCAGGCACTTCATGTCCATCACCGCTAGCTTTCTTGTCTGCTCTGCCTTTACTGCCCAGGTTTCTGTACCATACAGTAGTACTGGTCACACCACTGTTTTGTATATCTTACTTTTCAGTTTCTTCGGCATTCTTCTGTCTTACAGTACTCCTGACACTTTGTACCATTTGGCTGCAGTCCCTCTGATTCTAGCTGTGACATCCTCATTCAGACTTGCCTTCCCCTCAACCACCCCTCCGAGGTACTTGAAGATGTTAATCTGATCCACTATTTTTCTTTCAGTCTCAGTTTTCAGCTTCTTCTGATTCCCCCATTTGCTACCATGACCAGTGTCGTTTATGTATTCAGTTTCATCCCATGTGCCATCAGTTTTGTATTCCATTCTCGTATTATCTGATGAAACTCTTGTTCAGAGCGTGCCTGTAATGTAAAGTCATCTGCATGCAGCATCTTTATTGATTTCTACCATCTGACCTGTTTTCTAATGTAGTCCTTCACCAGTATGAACAGCTGTGGGCTCAGAGCTTAACCCTAATGCACACTCACTGCCAGTGAGAACACCACTGAGACCAAACACTGTTCATACTGGTGTCATTGTGTCCTTGTATGTAGCCTGCACTAACGTTACCAGTGCATCTATGAGTTTGAATGAGCACAGGACTGTCCAAATCAGCTTACCTGGGATCTTGTCATCTGCGTTCTCCAAGTCTAGGAATGCCCATTCGGACATTCTCATCATTGCCCACTCGTTCTGCACTGTCTCATCACAAGTACATGTGCATGTCATTATGTTGAATGCTTGTTTGATCAGGACCCAGTAAATCAAACCTAACCAATCAAATTATGGCCCTTAGAAAACATAAAGAATAAATATAAAAACAAAGTCTTTGCAGGAATCAAGCCTTCACCCCCAGTCCGCAGTGGCTGTAGGTGCTACACCAGAAGGATCCAGGGTAAAAGATGAGCGGTCTAAGGTGCAACAAATGACCACAAGTGCAACAAATGACCACAACCAAGTCATCCACCTGTGACGATGAACAGTCTGAGGTGCAACAAATGACCACAACCAAGTCATCCACCTGTGAAGATGAGTGGTCT
This sequence comes from Protopterus annectens, assembly GCF_019279795.1. Taxonomy (NCBI): domain Eukaryota; kingdom Metazoa; phylum Chordata; order Ceratodontiformes; family Protopteridae; genus Protopterus; species Protopterus annectens. The sequence goes on along the minus strand of NC_056729.1, from coordinate 1,841,811,488 downwards.
GACGTGCAACAAATGACCACAACCACGTCATCCACCTGTGAAGATGAGTGGTCTGAGGTACAACAAATGACCACAACCAAGTCATCCACATGTGAAGATGAGTGGTACAAGGTGCAACAAAGGACCACAACCACATCATCCACCTGTGAAGATGAGTGGAAAGAGGTGCAACAAATGACCACAACCAAGTCATCCACCTGTGAAGATGAGTGGTCTGAGGTGCAACAAATGACCACAACCAAGTCATCCACATGTGAAGATGAGTGGTCCGAAGTGCAACAAAGGACCACAACCACGTCATCCACCTGTGAAGATGAGCAGTCTGAGGTGCAACAAATGACCACAAGCAAGTCATCCACCTGTGACGATGAGCGGTCTGAGGTACAACAAATGACCACAACCAAGTCATCCACCTGTGACGATGAGTGGTCCGAGGTGCAACAAAGGACCACAACCATGTCATCCACTTGTGAAGATGAGCGGTCTGAGGTGCAAAAAAGGACCACAACCAAGTCATCCAGCGGTGAAGATGAGCAGTCTGAGGTGCAACAAATGACCACAAACAAGTCACCCACCTGTGAAGATGAGTGGTCTGAGGTGTAACAAATGACCACAACCAAGTCATCCACCTGTGAAGATGAGTGGTATGAGGTCCAACAAATGACCACAACCAAGTCATCCACCTGTGAAGATGAGCGGTCTGAGGTGCAAAAAATGACCACAACCAATTCATCCACCTGTGATGATAAGCAGTCTGAGATGCAATAAATTACCACAACCGAGTCATCCACCTGTGAAGATGAGTGGTCTGAGGTGTAACAAATGACCACAACCAAGTCATCCACCTGTGAAGATAAGCGGTCTGAAGTGCAACAAATGACCACAACCAAGTCATCACCTGTGAAGATGAGTGGTCTGAGGTGTAACAAATGACCACAACCAAGTTATCCACCTGTGAAGATGAGTGGTACGAGGTGTAAGAAATGACCACAACCAAGTCATCCACCTGTGAAGATGAGTGGTCTGATGTGCAACAAAGGACCACAACCAAGTCATCCGCCTGTGATGATGAGCGGTCTGAGGTGCAACAAATGACCACAGCCAGGTCATCCACCTGTGGAGATGAGCGGTCTAAGGTGCGACAAATGACCACAACCAAGTCATCCATCTGTGAAGATGAGTGGTCTGAGGTGCAACAAATGACCACAACCAAGTCATCCACCTGTGACAATGAGCAGTCTGAGGTACAACAAATGACCACAACCAAGTCATCCACCTGTGACGATGAGTGGTCCGAGGTGCAACAAAGGACCACAAACACATCATCCACCTGCGAAGATGAGTGGTCTGAGGTGCAACAAAGGACCACAACCAAGTCATCCACCTGTGAAGATGAGCGGTCTGAGGTGCAACAAATGACCACAACCAAGTCATCCACCTGTGAAGATGAGCGGTCTGACATGCAACAAATTACCAAAACCACGTCATCCACCTGTGAAGATGAGTGTCCTGAGGTACAACAAAGGACCACAAACAAGTCATCCAGCGGTGAAGATGAGCAGTCTGAGGTGCAAAAAAGGACCACAACCAAGTCATCCAGCGGTGAAGATGAGCAGTCTGAGGTGCAACAAATGACCACAAACAAGTCACCCACCTGTGAAGATGAGTGGTCTGAGGTGTAACAAATGACCACAACCAAGTCATCCACCTGTGAAGATGAGTGGTACGAGGTGCAACAAATGACCAGAACCAAGTCATCCACCTGTGAAGATGAGCGGTCTGACGTGCAACAAAGGACCACAACCATGTCATCCGCCTGTGACGATGAGCGGTCTGAGGTGCAACAAATGACCACAGCCAAGTCATCCACCTGTGGAGATGAGTGGTCTGAGGTGCAACAAATGACCACAACCAAGTCATCCACCTGTGAAGATGAGTGTCCTGAGGTACAACAAATGACCACAAACAAGTCATCCAGCGGTGAAGATGAGCGATCTGAGGTGCAGAAAAGGACCACAACCAAATCATCCAGCAGTGAAGATGAGCAGTCTGAGGTGCAACAAATGACCACAAACAAGTCACCCACCTGTGAAGATGAGTGGCCTGAGGTGTAACAAATGACCACAACCAAGTCATCCACCTGTGAAGATGAGTGGTATGAGGTCCAACAAATGACCACAACCAAGTCATCCACCTGTGAAGATGAGCAGTCTGAGGTGCAAAAAATGACCACAATCAATTCATCCACCTGTGACGATGAGCAGTCTGAGATGCAACAAATGACCACAACTGAGTCATCCACCTGTGAAGATGAGTGGTCTGAGGTGTAACAAATGACCACAACCAAGTCATCCACCTGTTAAGATAAGCGGTCTGAAGTGCAACAAATGACCACAGCCAAGTCATCACCTGTGAAGATGAGTGGTCTGAGGTGTAACAAATGACCACAACCAAGTCATCCACCTGTGAACATGAGTGGTACAAGGTGCAACAAATGATCACGACCAAGTCATCCACCTGTGAAGGTGAGTGGTCTGACGTGCAACAAAGGACCACAACCAAGTCATCCATCTGTGACGAAGAGTGGTCTGAGGTGCAACAAATGACCACAGCAAAGTCATCCACCTGTGGAGATGAGCGGTCTGAGGTGCGACAAATGACCACAACCAAGTCATCCATCTGTGAAGATGAGTGGTTTGAGGTGCAACAAATTACCACAACCACGTCATCCACCTGTGAAGATGAGTGGTCTGAGGTGCAACAAAGGACCACAACCAAGTCATCCACGTGTGACGATGAGCGGTCTGAGGTGCAACAAATGACCACAACCACGTCATCTACCTGTGAAGATGAATGGTCTGAGGTGCAACAAAGGACCACAACCAAGTCATCCACCTGTGAAGATGAGTGGTCTGAGGTGCAACAAATGACCACAACCACGTCATCCACCTGTGAAGATGAGTGGTCTGAGGTGCAACAAAGGACTACAACCAAGTCATCCACCTGTGAAGATGAGAGGTCTTAGGTGCAACAAATGACCACAACCACGTCATCCACCTGTGAAGATGAGTGGTCTGAGGTGCAACAAATGACCACAACCAAGTCATCCACCTGTGAAGATGAGCGGTCTGAGGTGCAACAAATGACCACAACCAAGTCATCTACCTGTGAACATGAGCTTTCTGAGGTGCAGGAAATGACCACAACCAAATCATCCACTTGTGAAGATGAGTGGTCTGAGGTGCAACAAAGGACCACAACCAAGTCATCCATCTGTGAAGATGAGTGGTCCGAGGTGCAACAAAGGACCACAACCAAGTCATCCACCTGTGAACATGAGCAGTTTAAGGTGCAACAAAGGACCACAACCAAGTCATCCATCTGTGAAGATGAGCGGTCTGAGGTGCAAGAAATGACCTCAACCAAGTCATCCACCTGTGAAGATGAGCGGTCTGAGGTGTAACAAATGACCACAACCAAGTCATCACCTGTGAAGATGAGTGGTCTGAGGTGCACCAAATGACCACAAACAAGTCACCCACCTGTGAAGATGAGTGGTCTGAGGTGTAACAAATGACCACAACCACATCATCCACCTGTGAAGGTGAGCAGTCTGAGGTGCAACAAATGACCACAACCAAGTCATCCACCTGTGAAGATGAGTGTCCTGAGGTACAACAAATGACCACAACCACATCATCCACCTGTGAAGATGAGTGTCCTGAGGTACAACAAATGACCACAACCAAGTCATCCACCTGTGAAGATGAGCGGTCTGAGGTGCAACAAAGGACCACAACCAAGTCATCCAACTGTGACGATGAGTGGTCTGAGGTACAACAAATGACCACAAACAAGTCACCCACCTGTGGCTGAGGCAAATTTTTATCTTGCCGTGTTGACAAAGTCTGTTCACTTAACTATTTCTTTTTTTTGGCTTGAAGAAGGATCAACCATGGGACCAAGAGTTTGGTCCTATGTCAAGCCAAAAACAATGCCCCATTTTCATGGGAAAACAAGCAGCAAAAGCCTGTAAAAATGTAAGTCTTTAAAAGTCACTTTTTTAAAGAAAAACACAGTAAAAAGCATTGTTAAACACTTTGCCATCCCCTTAAAGTAAATTAAACACAATTTCTCTACAGAAGAAAAGTTTTTTTCAATACTTTAATAAACTTTAAAACTAAAAGGAAAAAATAGTGCTCTTGTTTAAAAGTACAATAGTCTTGTGACGGTCCATTAACATACATACTTCTATCTTTAAAATAACTTCCCTGAACAGGAAGGTGTTATCAAACAAAACAGATTTTAAAATGGAAGTTTTTTTTCCCCAGAAGGCACTTATCTGTCCAACAAAAAAACAGAACAAGCCAACTGTTGATCCTCAAAAGCCTCCAAGGAGCGAACTCATTAATGGCATAACAGGCTTCCAAGAAAACCGGTGGCCCCTCCTTGGGATCTTAATTTTTTGTTAGAGAAGCAAACATTTACTCCATTTGATGGCTGACTTGAGGTTTTAACATGAAAACTGTTTTACTGATTGCTTTGAACTGTACAAGAAGAGTATCTGAGGTGCAAGCTCTTATGGCAAGTTAACCCTGTCACAGGATTTCTTTGTGAACTAATCCTTTTTTATGCCTAAAGAGGTATCGAGGTTTGCTTTAAGTCAAATTATCTCCCCATTTTCTTTCCTGAACCTAAAAACGAGGATGAAAGGATCCGCCATATCTTGGATGTCCACAGACAACTCAGGTGCTATTTTAACAGAAATACATCTTGCTGATCTTTTGATCAATTGTTAATTTCTTGTAATTGTGAGAATAAGGGACAACCTGTGTCATAACTGAGTAGTTCCAAATGCTTTCACCACAACAAAACTATTCCAAGGGAGGTCAAGGCCCACTCTACCAGGGTCGCGGCTTCATCCATGGCTTTCTGCACCTCTCTACACCCCAATATCTGTAAGTATACTAGCATCAAAATCAATTGATGTTAAAGGGAAGAAAACTTATTCCCAGTTGACAGACACTGATCTGATATAATGTGACATAAGGTAGCTTCTTTGTCCAAAAAACAATCATGTTTTTAATTTTAAACCACAGCCAACAACTTTGAAAGTCTACCGACCAGTTGCTTTAACCTTAATGGTAATGAAGTGCCTGGAGAGGCTGGTCAAAGATTATATAGCCTCAGTCTTACCTGTGACACTGGGCACATTGCCAATTTGCACACAAGACAAACCACAGTACAGGGGATGCCATCTCCATGAAACACTGACGCACTTAGAAGACAAAAACTGCTATGCAAGACTGCTATTCATTTATTTCAGTTCTGCCTTCAACACTGTCATCCCTCAGAATCTGATATCAAAGCTACTTCAACTGGGCATAGACTCTCGTTTATGCAATTGGATTCTGAGCTTCCTTACTGAAAGGCCTCAAAATGTTTGTGTTGGAGACAACAGCTGTGGAAGTATCATCCTGAACACAGGTGTACCACAGGAATGTGTCGTAACACCTCTGCTTTTCACTCTGCTAACACATGACTGCATGGCCAGACATGAGATGAATAGAATCATCAAATTTGCGGATGACACCACTGTTATAAGACTGGTTAAAGACAGAGAGGAGGAGACCTACAGCAACAAGATTGATCAACTACTGGTCTGGTGAGACGACAACAATCCAGCACTGAATTTCAGCAAGACAAAGGAGCTGATTGTTGATTTCAGAAGATCTTACGTACCACACAAACCTCTAGTGATGAAAGGGATGACAGTGGAAAGGGTCAAGAGTACAAAGTTCTTGGGTGTTCATATCACGGAGAAAATATCATGGTCAGTCAATGTATTCAGCACAGTGAAATAAGTTCAGCAATGCCTGCACTTTCTAAAGAAAGTTAGGAAGGGAAAATTACCAAGCTCCATACTTCAGACTTTTTATAGGGGCACCATTGAAAGTGTCCTGACCAACAGCATTGCAGGCTAGTATGGGAGTTATAACAATCAGGATCAGAAGGCTTTCAAGAGTTGTAAGGTCTAAAGAAAGAATCACTGGCACCTCCCTTACACCTCTGGAGGATCTACACAAATGCTGGTGCATCGACAGGACCAAAAAGATTTCCAGCGATCCAACGCATCCTGCCAATGGTCTTGCCTGTTCTCAGGCAGGAGATACAGAAGCCTGCATTTAAGACCACCAGACTAAAAAACAGTTTCTTTCTGCTCTCCATTAGACTGTTGAACTCTTGGGAAAAACTAACCATGATGTCTGTTACATAACTAACCTATCAAGGGACTTATTTTATGAATGTACAATAACCAAGTGCAATACTAAGGTGGCTCACCTACACACTGAAGGACTGTGAAGTGTAATATACAAACTGTGCAATAATTCAGTCTAATCATAGATTTGCTGCTGTTGTTTCAATTTTACTTTGACAATATTACCTTCATATTGGTCCTTGTCTTCCTTGTCTCCTGTCCTGGGATGGGTGTGGGTCACTGCTGTCCTACTTTACTTACAGATTGCTACTTGTTAAAATTCTACTGTAATATTTTATTAATTTTTCTCTGTCTATATGTGCAACTGTTTCCTGCACTGAGAATGACACATTGTAATTTCGTTCAGCTACACTGCTGTGTAGTTCTGAATGAAAATAATTTTACTTGACTTGACTTGACTTGATGATTTTGGGAAGAAACTAGAATACCTGAAGAACCACCCCACCGACACACACAAACTGACTAAAAGGATAACTTAACCAATGACCTTGGAACTATGCTTTTACTATTAAGCCAACCAGCTATTGGCAGATGTGTATAGGAGACACACAATGTAAATGCAGCGTACATACATACACACATATTCATAGACAACATACACACGCAGATACACATGCACAGATCCACAAAAGCACAATCATGTACACACACACACACACACACACACACACACACACACACACACACACACACACACACACACACACAGAGACACACACACACACACACACACACACACACACACACACACACACACACACACAGAGACACACACACACACACACACACACACACACACACACACACACACACACACACACACACACACACACACACACACACTTCTGAAAATTCAGAGACTATTAATTTTATGGCACCACCAGCCCCTGTCATTAATGTTTACACCTCTTACTCCCATGCAAAACACACTGCATTCACTGAGAGCAATTAGACTAAAACTTAGACTTAAAGGTAGTAAAAGATGCAGTGGCTAACCCCTCAAATAGTCCAACTTCTAAAATTTAGGGATAGAGATTGGAAAGAATGGAAACAGGTCCCTAAAAATAAAGTGCAGCACTTCTGCCTCCTTTATCTTAAACAGTTAGTACCAATACTGCCTAAGACAGCTACCGTGCAAAAGTCCAACTATCCCAAATCAGAATCCAAACCACGTCTGGAGCACAATCAAAAATGTCTCAGGCAATCTCATACTTACAGTTAAAAATAACACAAAACTTAGACCCGCAAGCTATGCTTGGTAGTAAAGACAACCTAAATAAACTACCCCAACACAATTGCCTTACTCTAACCAACATCAACACACTTTGACCTAGTCTGCCATTAGACAACCAGTTAGAATACCCATCATTTCACTTAAATTATCACAAAACGAGAAGTTAAGGATGAGCTAAATATGATCCCATCAAACCACTCCCCATGGTGCTATACAATACATGCTCTCTTGCTCAGACTAGGAAGTAATCAATTTATAGCACCTCTTGAGTCATGTATTTAACCTGTCATTATGCACTAAATATGTCCCTAACCTTTTTAAAAGACAGACAGTAGTGCCCATAGCTAAGACCACTTCCCCCAAAATACAGAGATTATAGTAGAGGATTATACCAAGTGCTGTTCTAGACCCCATAGCAAAGATATTTGGAAAAATATTATATAAGTAAATCTTAAACAATGCTGCACAGCAGAATATCCTAACTGACAAACACCATAGATAATAGTTCCAAATATAATTCATCTGTAGCAGACCTCCTACTAACTGACACCATCTACAGGTACATTGAAGGAGGCAGACTAACAGGTAATTTGATCACAGACCTTAGGTGGGTATTCCAGTGCATAGACCATAACGTTCTACTACAAAGGTGAACAAACTGCTACTTCTCCAGGGAAGTGCGTGACTCGTTCCACAGTTATCTACTTCACAGAACCTATTCTTTTGCCATCCAGAACTATTGGCATAAACCTTACCAGCTATAGGGGTTCCACAGGGGTCTATACTTGGACCTTTTCTGTTCTCCCTCTTTGCAAATGATCTCTCTTGGGAACTACTCGAACTAAACATTATATTCTACTGTACTGTGAGCATACTATCATACTGTATTCTGAGTACAGCAGCAGGGTAAGAGTTGCAAGAGATGTTTACTGTCACCATCCCCTTACACCACCTTAATATTTGGTACTAACCCTAACACTGCTCCTTCACCCAACCCTAACTTTACACCTTAAGGTCATTAAAACCTTCCTGTAACACTGTCACTTTACAATACAGACCTCAGACACACAAACATAAACAAACAACACTACACCTGTGCCTAATCTAATCCTTACCTTACCCTAAAATACACAAACTGACACACAAACACACATCAGTATTTTACTCATCCCCAACCCTGACACATACACACACACACACACACACACACACACACACACACACACACACACACACACACACACACACACACACACACACACACACACACACACAGGCTCTCACCCCAACCCCATTTACCTGTATTGACATTCCATACAGTTGACATAGCCACCGTTAGGCCATCCACAACTTCAACATATCCACCATTCGGCCATCCGCACCACTGACATAAAATCACACCCCCTGCTTTTGTTGAACAAATGTACCTTAGGTCAAACACAGGGGAAACATGCATAGCTTGTTACTACACTAATGGCCCAGGGACCTTTATAAGCCTAACCAAGTTTGCCAGAAAGAATAATGACATCCTGTATCCAAACAGGACAATGAGGGCCAGGCATTTATAAGTTACTTCTGTCCATAAGGGACATCTGTGCCAGGCCTGGTGTAAATTTCCTATTCTGGTTTAGGTTACAAATAAACTGAGTAATAGACAGACTCAGCTTCACATGGATGGGAAGCCTGTCCTATAGGAAGGGCAGTCTCTGGGACACATATCTGTCTCTTAAGCATGCTCTGCTTAAATCACAGCCAAAATGTAGGTCCCTAGACCTTGTATTTTTGGTACTGTTTGACTTACAAATATGCAGGAGATTCTTAAATGTGGGGGCTGTGGATGCCTTGTAAGCCAGGCACAGATAATCTCTCAGCAATCTATAGGAGACTGAGTAGAGTGAAAAGGGCTTTAAGGTGCTCTGCAAAAGGCAGGTTTGTTATGCCATGTATTCTTTCTGTAAGGAACCTCAGAGGTTGCTCTAGTTGCTGCATATGCCTGGTCACGTTCATAGGTTCATAGGTAGGTACTAGGCTATTGGCCCTGGGGCCTATACAAGCCCAGCCAAAAAGGTACCCTGGCTTTTGCCACCCAAGAAAATTATTTTCCTGTGCCACTGTCAAGCAGAGCCACAGAAGTGATCCCCGGGGTAAATTTACCATTTCCCATCCAATCATCAAGATTTTTCTTGAAGAGTGCTAATGAGGAGCTCTGTTTGACATAGATAGGTAGTTTATTTCAGAGTATGGGAAGTCTCTGGGACAGGAATCTATCCCTCCAGTATGTTCTGTTTATTGTGGTGACAAGGTTTAGGTCCTTAGAGCGTGTAGTTCGGAAGGATTGGGATTTCTTTAAGTGAGCATGTCCAACAGCTCTGGGTTTAACATAGCTTTGTATGTTAAGCAGAGATGCCACTGGGGAGGCGATATGCGACAGAGTAAAGCTGGAGTTTTTTGAGACGGTCTGCATAGGGCATCTGTTTGAGGCCAGTAATCCTCTTTGTGAGGTATTTCTGCGGCCTTTCCAGTTGTTGTAGATGTCTTGTGAGGTACATACCAAAAGTGGCGTTGTACTCTATAATGGGTCTAATGAGTGATGAGTAGAGGGGAACAATGACCTCTTTTTTCTCTGGATGAGAAACCTTTTGTGATGAGATGTGCCAGGTAGAAGGATTTCCTGACTACTGTGGCAATGTGATTATCAAAGGAGAGACAACTGTCCACCTGTGTCCCGAGGTCTCTTATCACACTTTCAGTGTTAAGTATACTACCGCCTATGTTGTAGTTCATGGGTACAGAGTTTTTACCAAAGGGGATGACAATGCACTTTTTGGCATTGAGCTTGAGGCCATGGCTTTGACACCAGGCATCTGTCTCAGTGAGGCCATTTTGTAGGGTGTCCACATCATTAGGAGTTTTGATTATCGCTCCTAGTTTGCAGTCATCTGCAAACTTCATTAGCCAAAGACCTTCTTTGTTAGCCTGTACTTCAGAGAAGTAGATACCAAACAGGAGAGGACCCAGGACTGAACCCTGTGGTACTCCACTTGTCACCGGTCTGAAGTCGGATTTGGAGTCTGCTACTTTCACAGTGTGAGTTCTGTCAGTGAGCTAGTTGGCAACCCATCTTGTGACATAGGGATTTACACCTAGTTTAGTGAGTTTATCTATAATTCCAGAGTGGGGGATGGTGTTGAAACCTTGGCAAGATCTAGATAGGCTGTGTGAACTACCTTACCCTTGTCTACGGCTTTGGTGACTGCTTCAAAGAAGTCTATCAGGTTTAGGAGACATGATCTGCCTTTTACAAACCCAAACTGGGTGGGGTCCAGATTTTGGAGATTACCAATATCTTTGTTTATAAGTTCCATGATGATACATTCCATGGCCTTGCAGACCAGGCTCGTCAGGCTAATGGGGTGGTAGTTCCCGGGGTCTGTGGTGGCTCCCCCTTGTGGAGTGGGATAACCATCGCTGTGCACCATTCAGCAGGCACAAAGCCTGAGGTGAGGCTATGACTGAACATGGTACTTAGGTGGGGTGCCAGTTCGTTCTGTAGTTCATGTAGAACACAGCCTGGGGATGTTGTCTGGTCCCATGGATGCTGTGTTCTTGGCTTTAGAGAGTGTGGTTTTTACCTGTGCAGCTGTAATTACAGGAACTTTGCATTCTTCTGGTATAGAGATGGGCTCTTTAGGGGGTGAGAGGGGGGGTAAAGTTAGCACTGAACCTATCTGCCAGGATGTTGGCAATATCAGTTGGCACTGTATATTTAGTGCCATTGTGCTGTAACTCAGAGCAGATCTGAGTGTTGCCATTGAGATTCTTGACATAGCTATAGAATACTTTGTGGCTGTCTTTAGAATCAGTGGCGATTTTGTTTTCGTAACTAGCTTTGGAGGATTTTATCAGGGATCACAGCTTCTTACTGAGGCTGACCAGGGAGCTCCTCCACTCATGGGATTTTATTCTCTTTTGCGACAGTTTCTTCCTTCTGTTGTATAGTTTGTTTATGGCAGGAGACCACCAGATTGGCTTGCTTTTTTTGGAGGATAGCATCTTGGTTCTGTTTGGGATAGCACAATCCATGCAGTCATGTAAGTGTATTATCAACTTGGTAATTAGCTGGGATGGTTGAGTTCCCAAAGGGTACAATTATGTATTTCTTAGCACTGAGTTTAAGACCACGGCTTTGGCATCATTTGTTAGTCAGAGATAGGTCTTCTTGAAGAATGCTAGTGTCTGCAGGGAAGTTGATAACTTCCAGCTTGCAATCATCTGCAAACGTCATTATCCATAAACCTATAGTGTTTCCTTACACTTCAGAGAAATAGATGCCAAAAAGTAGAATACCCAGAATTGAGCCCTGGGGGACTATGCTAGTGACTGGTCTCTTGATGGAGTTGGCCTCACCTGTTTCGATCTCCTGGGACCTATCAGTGAGCCAGTTGGCTATCCATTCTTGCCCTCTTTGATTTCTTTGGTAACTCTCTCAAAGAAGTCCATCAGATTTAATAGACATGACCTTTCTTTATCAAAGCCGAATTGTGAGTGGTGCAGTGTATGCAGATTGCCTATGTCCTTGTTTACCATGTGTATGATAATTCTTTCCACAGCCTTACATATGAGGCTGGTCAGACTTATGAGCTTGTAGTTACCCATATCAATGGTTGGACCTCCTTTGTGCAAGGGAATGACTGGAGCCATCTTCAATTCCTTGTGCACAAAACCTGACTGCAGGCACCAATTGAAAAGTGATGGACTAGAGAAGTCATATTTCATGTTACTTAGTAAGCATGCTGGGATGTTACCCAGGCCCATCAATGTGGTGTTTTTTGCCTTAGAAATTGCATTGCTGACTTGTTCTTTAGTAATGGTTGGGGCGATTGTGGTACGTGATATATCCTTTGGACTATCACAGGGAGTTGGGAGAGAAATTTGTGTTGTACCCGTCAGCCCAAAAGTTGGCAATGGCCTCTGGTTCAGCGCGGATGATGCTATTACAATAAGGTCTGTGCATTGCTGTGTATTTCCTCTCAGGTTACGGACATAGCTGTACAAAGCTTTGTGGTTGTCCTTTGCCTAAGAAGCTATTTTTTTCTTCAAATTTAGCCTAGAAAGTATTAATTCTCTTAAGTGTCTGTTTAGATTGGTCAGGGCGTTTTAGTATGTTGGGGTTTGTTCTTCCTATACTTGGCCAAGATTTTTTTTTGTATAACTGATTGATATTGTGATTTCACCAGAGTGGCTTGTCATTTGAGTTTGTCTTATTTTTAATATGAGTGGGTACAGCTCGCTCTATGCAGCTATCAAGATGGCTGCACAGAGATTTTGTAAATAGCTCAGTGTATGCTTGGGTGTTTACATTTGTATTGTATCTACCCCTTAACCCCTTAACATACTATTTTTTTATTATTATCCTTGTCGCTGCTTCCACCAATTGCCCCAGGTCATGCCTGAAAAGGGTCCACACACACACACACACACACACACACACACACACACACACACACACACACACACAAACAAACATGGTATGTGTATTTCACATCCTCTTACAAAATGTCAAAAGTCAAATATGTTACTCAAAACTGTGAAATTTTAAACTGGTACATTTATGTGTGACGTGTGTGTGTGTGTGTGTGTGTGTGTGTGTGTGTGTGTGTGTGTGTGTGTGTGTGTGTGTGTGTGTGTGTGTGTGTGTGTTTACAGGAACAGCTGTAATGTGTGTGGAATCTAAGCCAGTTTGCTCACACATTGGCTCTGACCTTGACTGTTTCTTAATCAGCGTGTATCAATTTCCAGTTCCAGTTTATGTCCAAATACAGATATCAAATAAAAAGATTAAATGAAACTGTCAAATTGTGCAGGGCTCAAGTCTGTCAGTTTACTTAGTTAATTTCTGTTTCTGTCAGAGTTGTTACTTACATAAATGTCTTTAAAAAATTCCAGAAAGTTCCTCTGAGCTTCACAGCTGTTTTATAAAGATTCTTCATCAGACACTGCAGACTGTGAGAATAAACCGCTTACTTTTCAGCTTGGGCTTAAACTGACCTAGTAGTGGAATGCCAATGACACAAAATTTTGATATTAGATCATGCCTCTCAACTGTCCAGATTTTCGCAGAATGACAAGATCATGTTTGCCTCTTACTTTTGGTCTCCTTCCTAAAATGTATGTTTTTTCTGGCAAATCATTTAGGATTGAAGTCACTAAATAATAACAGACATTTGAGTCTCAGACGTCATATCCTTCAGAAAATCCTTGCTAATACAAAACAATTTAATAAGTTTATAACAGCAATATTTAAACATTGTCCCTTTTTCTGGACTTTTGTCCTCCCATTATGTTTGGCTTTGTCCAGATTTTTTGTGCTTGCAGGTTGAGATATATATATTAGATTCATGTCAGAATGTCTGCTCTCCACAGAACAAAATCCAGAAATGCAAGTAGACAGCTAAACATCTCTCATGTGGAAACAGGCATGGTAATTGAACAATGGTTGACAGGAATGGGTAGGGGATAGATGCCAAAATGCCAAGTTGATGTAAATGACTGGTAAGTCAGAGAGCTGGAGATTCAAGGCTTGCAGCTTCCTGGTTAATAAAGCCACAGAAGAGGGATGAGAGCACGAGAGCTTAGAAAGGATTAAAAGTTCAGTATTTTGGTTTATCTATGAAAGACTGAAGCATACTCTTTTGACCCACCAGTTTCTGAAAGATGAATTTCAAAAGCCTTAAAAAAGAGTTTTTGCAGGGGTTGGGGAGGCCTAAATTATATATACCAGCTCCACAGAAATTTGTGGATAATGTGACAGTTATCAAAACCATCATCACACAAGCCAATCAGAAACCCTGGTTGACGAGAGAGGTGTACAAACTATTGAAAGCAAGGAATGCAGCCTTCAGGTCCGGGGACAGGGAAGCCCTCATAACAACCAGAGCAAATCTGAACAACGGAGTGAGGGAAGCAAAATCCACTTATGGCAGAAAGATCCAGAGCTACTTCTCGGACCAAACAAACCCAGGTGCCTATGGCATGGTATCCAGTCCATAACTGACTACAGACCACTATCTTCACAATGTCAAGACAAGAAGGAATTCCTAAGTAAGGTGAATGTCTACTTTAGCAGATTTGAGGAAGGGAACAGAACAACAACAAAGAAAATGCCCATCGGCCATAACGAGATGATGCTCACCCTCAGCCCAGCTGATGTCCAGAGGGCATTGCACAGAGTTAACCGGAGGAAAGCAGCTGGGCCTCACGATACCCTAGGGTGTGTGCTTAGCGACTGTGCAACTAAGAAATGTCCTCATGGATATCTTCAATAAGTCTCTGAGTCAGCAAATAGTTCAGAAATTCTTCAAAGATACAACAATCATTCCATTACCAAAGAAGTCTCTGCCATCTTGCCTAAATGACTACTGCCCTGCAGCCCTCACCTCCACAGTGATGAAGTGTTTTGAAAGGCTGGTCAAGGATGCCATAACATCTGAGCTGCCTGCTAATGTTGACCCTCTGCAGTTTGCTTATGGAGCAAACCGTTCTACGGCAGATGTCATCTCACTAGCACTCCATCTGTTGCTGGAACACCTTCAGAATAAAAACACCTATGCGAGGGTACTATTCATTGACTTCAGCTCTGCTTTTAACACGGACATCCCTCTTCATCTGGTAATGAAGCTACTCCAACTGGGTGTCAACACTCCACTTTGTAACTGTGATTTCTCACAGACAGACCTCAGAAAGTGTGTGTAGGAAATAACTCTTCAGATAGCATCACTCAACACTGGAGTTCCACAAGGATGTGTACTTGGTCCCTTGCTGTTCAGTGTGTTAACACATGATTATACAGCCAGGTACAATACAAATCACATCATCAAGTTTGCTGATGACACAACAGTGGTGGGCCTCATCAGTAATGATGATGAAACAGCGTATAGAGATGAGGTGGAACAACTGATTATCTGGTGTGGAAATAACAACTTACCACTAAATGTGAACAAGACAAAAGAGATTATTGTGGACTACAGGAAAAATCCCAAGGAGCATTCTCCCCTCACCATCGATGGGGAAACAGTTGAAAGAGTGAGAAGCACAACATTTCTGGGAGTGACATCGATGAGGATGTGTCTTGGAACACCAATACAAATGCCACAGTCAAGAAAGTGCACCAGAGATTGCACTTTTTAAGAAGGCTGAGGAGAGCGAATCTGCCATCGATATTTCTCATTACTTTCTACAGAGATACGATAGAAAGCATCCTGACGAACAACCTCGTAGTACGGTATGGAAGCTGCTCTACCTCTGAGAGCAAATCCTTCCAGACAGTTGTCAAGACAGCCAAGAGGATCATTAAGACGACCTTATCACCTATCCACAACTTGTACTTCAACAGGGCCAGAAGAATAATTAAAGACTGCACTCACCATGCTTACAGACTGTTCCTGCATCTATCATCCATAAAGTGCTTCCGAAGCATACTCTGCAGAACTATGAGATTCAGGAACAACTTCTTCCCTAATGTCATCAGGTTGATTAACTCTAGTAACCACCACACTCCATGATGTCCAGCTGGGTCAGTAGAAACTGTCTCAAATTGTGTATTAACCTGGTTACCAGTCTCACCTAATACTTAGGTCACTATTCACCATGACTGTAACTTATAGGCCATCTAGGGCAGTAGCAATGCAGTAAAATATCTCTTCTTTCAGTGCAATACATGTAAAAATTAATAAATTAACCATAGTGCAATGCTCTAAGGTCCATACTCCAATGTTCACAGTGTGATACTTAAATCTCTCTTTCTGTGCAATCAGTGCAATGTCTTAACCAAGTACCTGTGCAATACTAAAGCCTCATGCAAGTAAGTGTTCAGTTCGAAAAGTGTAGCATGTTTCTAATTATGTACAATATTTGTCTACCTGCATGCCCGTGATGTAATAGCCAGGTGTTGTATGTGTAAATGTCTGTGAAAACAGTCTATATATTGTTTGCACATTGAGTCCAGAGACACGGAATTTCATTCGGTTTTTGCACTTGTGTGATTTCTGAATGACAAAAAAGTTTATTTTGACTTTGACACAGTCACAGCACAGTGGTGAAAATGGGGAAAATCCATGAAAGGCACCCCACCTGCAATTAGCAATTACCTATTAGCTAATTAGCAACACATTGCAGTGAAACTCACCATGATATTACATTTTCAAACTAAAGTCACTTGTCCATCAGTGCTGTGATGACCTGTAAGCTAGCCCTGCATTTTGTAGAACTCAGTATCTAAGTGACCGTACTATTCTTGCATGCAACTCTGTGGTGCAGAGGGATAAAGCTCTGACTAAAGCCCAGATGACCCATATTTGAGTAGCTGTGCAGTGCTGAAGGAACTAGGGTGAAGGGTGGGAGATAATGACTGATTCCAGCTCACCCATCCAGGGAGAAGGGAGGTGGCATTAACTCGCTTCATGGGTGACACCCAGAGGGTTCACTGGGTTTTGTACCCATGGTGCTTTAGTCTATTGATTACATGTGGCATAGTGGTAGGTCACATGGGGCAGCACTCATTTACCAGGAGTATTCATTTACCTCAAATGAGATGCCTTGATGACAGGGATAAAGGAGATTAGGAAGGGAGTCCTCAGAATCCAAGAGACTGGCCTATTCCCAACTGCCTGTATCTTTCCTCTCTCTGAGTGAACAAGTGAGCCATTTAGGCCATCTGGTAGGGAGCAATTGTTCCACAGAGGTCTCACTTATGCAAGAGGCACCTGTTACCCCCAGGAGATGAAAGAATGAGTTGATTGGAGTTTGGTACGGGAGCTTTCTGGCAAGTCCCTGTGGTCTGGGGGTGGGAAGACACTTATTTGTGGCACACAAAATTGTGAGCATAGAGAAATGAGTCTGCATACTGTACTCAGAAGTCACACAGTGCAGAACCTCACATAAGTGTTTTACATCATATGCATTCCAAGAGTATCTACATGTCTGCATTGGTTATAATATAAATAAATAATTATATAACTATGTCTGTTAGATTAATGTATCTTTCCTCTCTAAATAAAACTGCATGTTTTAAAACACTTAGTTGGACAGATGGATAATTCCTGGTCAACAAGTAATAAATGCACAAAAAGACATTGCAATTAAGTTTTTTCTTTTTTTCCACACTAGACAAAAGTAAGGACAGGTGCTTTAACTGGCGAACACGTAGATGTCTTTTTATCTATTGTATTACACCCTACGCAGCTCTCTCACTAGGACTTTGAGCTGGGTGGACTATTAAGACATGTAGCTATACTTGGATGTGATGCCCCTTAGAGGGTAAAATATGAAATCAAAAGTGGTCTGACAGATTTCTGAAATTAGCTGACCACCTGAAAAGTTGGCCAGGATATGAGGCCACCTTGATAATTTCTTCTCCATAGCCTGAGGTGCAGAGATGCCAGGACTGATTATAATATGTAATACATGTAGACGGCTACAGCATCCTGATTTGGTCCCCAAACAACAATAACTGTTTAAAAAAAACTTCCTGAATGGATACTTGGGCAAATTTTCATCAACTTGGTCCTTTTGGAAAAATACTATTTTGCCATATAACCCCAGATTCCACCCACTAGTAGCAGATCTTGAAGAATTGCCTTACAAAACCATCCTAACATCAAAATGACAGTCAGTGTTAAAAAGGAACGCAGGAGCCTTTAACTCAGACACCATTACAGGAAAGTATTTAACACCAGAAAGTCTTCTAAATACATATTGAGTAATAAAACCAGGTTCGGTGTGAGTTTTTTTCCCATAAAATCTATCCAGAATAAAACTGACATTATAGTCTGGGATAACAAACACCCACCCTCCTAAGCTGCCCAAGATGCAATAATCATCTCAGGAAGAACTTAGGATGGGAAGTCAAAGAATCTTGCGCTGGCGAGTTGACTCAGGCAAATAATATACTTTACTGGAGGAATAGGAGAAACTGTGACAAAGTACATGAACCACATAGTTCCAGACTGGATGGAAAGCCATCTATCTGGAAAAGAAGATTAGAAGGCTGACTTCCTCAAGACCTGCATCTAAATCTGCTGCAAAATCCTAACCGTCTCAGAGGAAAATAATTTTCCACAACCTCTGCAACAATGGTGCTCTGTGCAGACATTGAAGGACAGGATCAAGGACCTAGTCCTGCTGTTGTAGCACCAAATCCTCCACGAGTGGCATGCTCAGTGACCTTCCTGCTTGCTCCACCACAAGAGAAAACCACATGAGACTTTGCCACCTTGGTGTCTCTAGAATCAACCACATTTTCTCATTCTGTCTTTATGAACACCATGGACATAAAACGGAAGGACAGGCAATGTGTGCAGCAGACCCTCCTGACTAAGGCCTCATGAGAATGTTCCAGAATCTGGAATAGTAACATGCTTCTTCAAACAGATGAGCATACATTTCTACAACCTACTTCACAGCAACAACAACAGCAAATGTTCTGTCTACCAATGATTGGACCTTTACAGAATACATCAGAAAATTGGTTTGGACACAAACACAATCCCATAATCCAAATTCAGTGCACCACGACGCTATACATTTATTTAGTTTTTTATGTATATATGTATACACGTATGTAGGTACATATACATGTATGTTGTTTGTATGTATGTATGTACATATGCATGCATGTATGTATGTATATATGTATGTATGTAAGTATGTAGGTACATTGGTATTTATGCATTATTGTAGGCATATATGTAGGTAGGTTCATAGGTTCATAGGTTCATACTAGGCTATCTGCCCAAGGGCATTTATAAGCCTAGCCCATAGTTATGTGGCTCGCCACCCTAGTAAGCCTAGCCCATAGTTTATGTGCTTTACCACCAGTTGAATAAAAACTATGCCTATCATTTTGCTGTGCCTCTGTCAAGCAGTAAGTAATCCCTGGGGTATATCTGCAATCTCCCATCCATTGGTCAAGATTCCTCTTGAACAAGACCAGAGAGGTGCTCTGCCTCACATGTACCGGGATTTTGTTCCACAGCATAGGAGTCTCTGGGTGATGAATCTGTCCCTCCAGCACGTTCTATTTATAACCGTGTCAAAGGTTTTAAGTCTCCCCTTGTGGTTCTGAGGGATCTAGATTTTTGAGGTGAAGCATATTCATCAAATCTGGGTTTGACATGGCCTTATATGTCAGGCACAGGTCACCTCTGAAGAGACTGAATAGAGCTGGAGTTCTTTCAGTCGGGCAGCATAAGACATATTTTTGAGACCCTTTATCCTTTTGGTGAGGAACTTTTGGGGCCTTTCAAGCTGCAGCAGGTGTCTGGTCAGATACATTGCATTGTACTCAATCATAGGTCTAATAAGTGATGAGTACAGGGGACGATGACCCTCCTTGATCTAGATGTGAATCCCTTCATGATCAGGTGGGTGATATAGAAGGTTTTCCTAACTACTTTAGCAACATGAGTGTCAAACGAAAGGCTACTGTCAACCTGGGTCCCCAGATCTCTGATGACTTTTCTGTGCTCAGTGGATTGCCACCTATATGGTAGCTAGGGTAGCCTTGTTTTTCCCAAAGGGTATGACTATGCATTTTTGGCGTTTAACTTCAGGCCATGGCTCTGGCACCAGTTATCCATTTCTGTGAGGCCCTTCTGGAGGATATCTGTGTCAGATGTGTTTTCGACTCGACTATTTGCAGTCATCTGCAAACTTTGTCAGCCATAACCCTCCTGTGTTTGCTTGTACTTCAGAAAAGTAGATGCCGAACAAGAGTGGACCCAGGACTGAGCCTGTGGGACACCACTTGTGACAGGCTTTGAGTCTGACATGGCTCCAGCAACTCTGACCCTGTGGGTTCTGTCACTTAGCCAGTTTGCAACCCATCTTGTGATGTATGGGTTTACATTCAAGCTGATGAGATTTTCGTTGATACCTGGTATTGTGAAGGCCTTTGCCAGGTCGAGGTAGGCTGTATGGACTGCCTTTCCCTCATCAATGGCCTTGGTGACTGTCTCGAAAAAGTCAACCAAGTTTAAGAGGCAGGATCTGCCTTTGACAAAGCCAAACTGAGTTGGATCCAAAGTCTGCAAGTTCCCTATGTCTTTATTTATGAGTTCCATTATGATCCTCTCCATGGCTTTGCAGATAAGGCTTGTCAAGTATGTATGTATGTCACATGTATGTAGGTAGGTAAGTGTGTATGTGTGTAGGTATATATGTAGGTATGTCATATGTATGTATATTTATTTATATTGCTTATCAGGGTAGAATTCATATCCAACAGACCGTCTGCAGCCTCATACATGAAAATAGCACTTGTCTGTAAATCAGAACATAATCAACATGTTTGTATAAATCAGCTCTCAGTTGCTTTGACACACTTCTGTTCTGTATTTTGAATCCTTTTCTCATGAGGCAGCTTGATGTGAGATAGGAGAGGGGACAAGGAGAAGAGGGGGGGGAGAAGAGTAAGCATCTCCCCGTCTGGGCGAGCTAGGGGTCCCATAGAGATAGTTATGGCAAAATTCTCTTTCTGTCAGCCTTTGAACATTCCTGCAACCTGGAAAACCTTCCATTGACACCCTTCAGTGATGTTAGTAGGACAAAAAGTTTCAGTAACTGTCCCGCATATTTTATTAAGTTTTATGGTTACAAGCCTCATGGACAGAGGCCTGATTATCTATGGTTGTCTTTTAGACGTGTCTGGGGTAGTGTTATTTACTTATTTAATTATTCATTTGTTTATGTTTGTATGTATGAATGTATTTGTTTTTAACACAGGAGTTTTCCAAACAATACCTATAGCACATTACCGGAAAATAATGCAAAATGTAAATAAACAATAGAACAATTAACTTAGAATGAATATTTCTCTAGTTTCATTCAGTTGCTTGCTAAGTAAACAGGTATTTAATTGCTTGAGAAAGAAAGACTGTGGATGGTACAGTGGTACAGCGATTACCATTGTCGCCTCACAGCAAGAGGTACTCTGGTTTGATACTAGGTTAGGGTGCCTTCTGTGCAGAGTCTGCATGTTCTCACTGAATTTACATGGGTTTCCTCTGGGTACTTTGGTTTCCTCACACATTCTAAACGCATGCATGTGGAATGTTTCTCCCCGGGCCTCTGTTGAAAATAGGCTCTCTTCTAGTTGGACTTTCCTAGTCAACAAATGTTAAATTAAATAAATAAAATAAATAAATAAATGTCTTACTATCATTGGGTAAATAACTGCAACGAGTTTAGAGTATAATATAAACCAAAGGGGATCTCTAGTAGCCATATGGTAAGAGAACAGATGACTGCATCTGGGAATAAGCCCCAAAATGCTCTTTCAAACAGGGAAGAACCAGTTCAGCAGGTATTGCTACATTAGGAGTGCAAATGTAAAAGTGACCTGAGAGATGCAAGAAAGAGATGCCCTTAAGATTATATTATAAACTATGTGAACTCCAACAAGTAAAGCCTAATTTTGCCCAAGTTTAAATTCCTTTAATATTTATTTTTTGTTTTCATCCACTATAGGCCAACCAGATCCAGAGTTGCTTTAGTTTCATTATGGGAGTCACTATCTCTTTATCTAATGATAGGTATGTACATTACAAAGACACTGAACCATTAAATTGACATTATGGAGAGTGTCAAATTATAGGTTTCAAATACAGACCAAACCATAGCACAATACAGTGTCTATAAGAAGCTGTTCTATATTGTGCTATGAAAGGGCCTAAATCCATGTTGGCAGTTAGCAAGTAAGTTGTTTTGGAGAAGGTGCTGGAGTAGCTGATGGTGAATACATTTTTCCATAATTTTGGCTAGTGGGGAGAGTAGAGCAATAGGACCCTAAGTTCTATATTGGTTTACTGCTACATCGTAATTTTAGATTACAAAACAATATTATTCCTGTGTTTGTATCCTGAACATCGAACAACACTATGTTAATATTTATCTTGTTTGTATTTACCGTGGGTCATACTTGTAATGGATCCATGGACCAGTTTATATAACCCCTATCAAATAACAATCATATGAAAAATAAACTCTAACCAAGTCCTATTCAACTGAAAACCTGTCAACATCTCCCAACCTTGGTTAGAACCAGAGATCATGGAAAATCACAACAGAGGTGAAAAAATACTCCTCTTTTTTAATCTTAATCATTTACAACTTCATCAGCTGCTTTATGAAATAACACCTTCACTTGTTCAGGCAGATTTCTGATCTTTGAAATAATAATTGCATTATGCTATAGCTCTCTGAGGCATGCCTGCCTTTTGGAGTTCGCACATTGTGCACACATGAACTGAGACATGCTAAGTGCATTTACATCTAGAGCAGCAACTCTGAAGCTGTATTCAAGCCATCAGTAACTAATTCACCATCTTACAGGATCAATTCTGTAAGATGGCAGCTCTCTAAGGAATAATATCCATTTAAATGCACAGTCATAAATAAAATTATATGTAAAGCCTTTGTGCAATAGTCTCCACAAAATGTACTTTGTTTACTTTGTGAAGACTATTGCATGAAGGCTTTGCATACAATCTTATTTATAACTGTATATTTGAAATGATTGGGGAAGGGGGGATATCTCATATAATGGCTTCCCGAAGACTGTGCAGCAGCTAGTTCAACATGAGGATGCATCCAGAGAATTATCTAAATCTTCCAGTTTCTAAAAACTCCTCAGCACTGTCACATTTTTTTACCTTCACTGCCATCTAATTCAGCCTCTGGGGGAGGAGAGATCATAAACTTTGTTTTTTTTTTGTACTGAAAAAAGCTTTTGAGCTAGCGTGAGTCATTCACTGGGAGTCATGCCAGGTTGAAAGCTCAGGTATTTGCAAAATATATGTTATTCCAATAAAAGGGATACATCATGTCTGTGTTCCACTGCATTTGTTTTCTCTTAGTGGACCAAAATAACTGAAAAATGTGTTTTCTTTTTCAATACCATTCATTCAAACATGTCTTCAAAGAACAATTCATTTTAATTGCAAATGTAGCAATTTAATCTAGACCCACAGATAAAGATCTATTATATATTGATTTGAAGGTCAAACATGGGTTTAATGGCTTTAATGGCTATAGATTGCTCTAAAGCAATCTATATTATCTGCTCTTACATCCCCTCCAGGAAGTAATATTAGCACCCTAGAAAACATTCTCAATAGCCTTTTTACCCACTTACCACAAGAAACAATTGTCCTAGGCAATTTTAATATAGACTGGACCTTATGTAATTTCCCCACCCCTAACACCCATATTAATCTATTTGGTTTCAATCAAATAATAAACTTCCCCGCTAGAATCCACAAACCAAGTAGCAAAGAAACTACTCTTGACTGGATCCTTATAAATAGTCACCCAGATACCTATAAGGTAGGATCTCTCCCGGATGACATTAGTGATCACATTCTAACCTTTATCACTAAACAAAAGAAATATAGCCCAAAAAAGAACAATTTTGTCACCTATCATTCTAAAAAATCATTTCCATGCTGAGAGCTTTATTAATGAACTAAAAGCATGTAACTGGTCATCTCTGAAACTACTTAATCTAGATGAAGCAATCTCTTACTTTAATTCTACTTTCCTTCATATTCTAAATAACCATGCTCCTTTCCGCTCCTCCAGAATCAGGACAAAAATAGCCCCCATGGCTCACAAAACAGACCAAAGAAAAAATGTTTCTATGAAATAAAATATGGGCAAGATGGAGAACCTCTAAAAGCTCTGTAGATCATCTATACTTTAAGCAACTAAGAAATGCTGTCAAAAAGGATATAATCTCAGACAAAAAAACTAGTACTCCCACCTACAACATTCACACTCTAATAATCCTAAAAAATTCTGGTCTGGCATTAATAAACTTCTCAAACCAGGACATGCCACAACTCCTTCCCCTGCTCTATTCCTAGTAGTAATCCTCTGCAAATAGCTAATGCCTTTAACAATTACTTCATTGAAACTATTCAAACTTTAACTCAAACTCTAGTTCCCATGTCCCCCACTCCTACACAACACACAAATTGTCCCTTTCCCTCCCTTCATCTGCAACCTGTACCCATCTCCTTTATCTGCAAACTCCTTTAAAAACTCAAACCCTGCACTCCCTCTGCTGATTGCCTCCCAGCAGAATACCTTCAAATTGGAGCCAAAGCCATAGCATACCCTGTTTCTATCCTGATAAACAGATCCATCTCTGAAGCCTACATCCCCTCTATTTGGAAATTCTCACATATAATCCCTCTGCACAAAGGAGGTAAATCTACTGAGATCTCCAACTACCATCCTATTGCTCTACTCTCCCCACTAGCCAAAATTATGGAAAAATGTATTCACCATCAGCTACTCCAGCACCTTCTCCAAAACAACTTGCTTGCTAACTGCCAACATGGATTTAGGCCCTTTCATAGCACTACTTCTGCCGTTTTAACTTTTACTGATTGCATAAATAGGAATCGTAACAATAACTGTCTCTCAGCTGCTCTATTTATTGACCTTTCCAAAGCCCTTGATATGGTCAATCATAACCTACTTATCAATGTGCTAAAAGCCCAATCTCTTGACCCACAAGCAATCCTTTGGTTCAAATCCTATCTAGAAAACAGACAACAAGCAGTACTCTGGGACAATAATCTATCCACATACCTCCCAGTAAGCACTGGAGTTCCTCAAGGTTCTATCCTAGGCCCTCTTCTTTTCTCCATCTTTATTAATGATCTCCATACTGTTTTTCCACAATCCACCTGTATACTATACGCTGATGAATCTACTCTTATCTGTACTGCCAAGACTTCTTACTCTCTCCACACCCTTACACAAAATGTATTTAACACAGTTGAAAAATGGTTCACCCAACACTGCCTTCTTCTTAACCCCAAGAAAACTAAGCTACTACTCTTTACTCCCACCATAAAATCTCCTCAGTTCCACTTCACTATTACCTCTGACAATGGAACCTGCATTTCTCCTGATTCTACTGCTCAACTACTTGGCATAACTATTGACCATAACCTCAATTATGTTAATAATAATATTATAAAAACTGTTAATAAAAAATGAGGCACCCTGTATAGAATAAAACCCTTCCTTACACCTCTAGCTAAGAAATCCATAGCCCAGACTCACCTTACTTCCACCCTATTCTATGCTTCTGCCATTTACACCAGTCTATCAAAGCATAATCTCACCAAACTTGAAACTAGCTACAATAACATAACCAGATTTGCCACTGGCTCTCCATACAGAACTCATCACTGTCTTAACCTTAAACAACTCAGATGGTTAGAACTACAAAATCAACTACAATACAATCAACTTGTGATTGCACAAAAAATCCAGAACCATCCTTCTAATACTCCCATCCTTACTAATCTGATCTCCCCTTATAAAAATCTTTCAACACTACGCTCAGCTAATAAACTTCTTATTGCCAGCAACCCTTCTAATAACAAAGCAGGTGATTCCCTCTTCTTCAATGTTGTGGGTAGAATCTGGAACAAGCTTCCTAATACACTCACCTCACTCTCATCCTCTCTAATCTTTAAAAAACACCTTAGAGACCACCTTAAAATACATGGGCCTCCTCAAAATTGATTATATGTATAGATCTGCAATCATAGGACTGCATGGGTCTGCTTCAGAAGATCGACAGACCATTTGATCGACTCATTTGGTCGACAACCAGTATTCAAGACACTTAACAGGGATTTGCCCCCTCCCCAATGTTGTGTGACCCCGGAGTTGATATATATAGTTAGGGGGTGTGGGAGGCACAGCCCAGCACAATGGGGGGGTGTGGGGGGGCTAAGCCCCCCCACTTGCATGAAAATACAAGAAAAACTACACATTTTAAACGAAATAGGTGGGGGGCTTCACCCCCACACCCACCATTGTGGGGGGCTGTGCCCCCCACACCCCCTAACTATGTATATCAACTCCAGGGTTGCACAACATTGGGGAGGGGAGAAAATCCCTGTTAAGTGCCTTGAATACTGGTTGTCGACCAAATGAGTCGATCAAATGGTCTGTCGATCTTCTGAAGCAGACCCATGCAGTCCTATGATTGCAGATCTATACATATAATCAATTTTGAGGAGGCCCATATTTCCTTCGGAACGTGGATAATATTATCTTGGTATCCACTGATTTTTATCAATCATTTGGTGAGCATGAAGCATCCTTCTTCTTTTCCTATTTAATCTAGCCAACACATTTTGGGGCCAGTCAGTCACTCTAAATCTGTAAGTTAGGACAGGAAGAACAAATTGGTTTATAGCTTGGACTTTGTTCCTATATGTAAAGGCTGTTTTCAGTATTAATGTTATTTTTTTGAAATATTCCTTAATAAGTTTCATTTATATTGGTACATCTTATATTGTTGATCAATTCCAAAATATTTATACACTCCCTTCTGCTTAAGTTCCTTTTTATCACACTCCTGTCCCAAACTGATATTTTCTTTACGCTGCAGATTTTTTGCACATTTATCAAGACCAAGTGTCATTGTTATATTATCTGAGATATTTTTGACCACTTCCATTTGTGATTTTAGCTCCTCATCTAATAAACTATACAATTTTAAATCATGCACAAAAAAATATGAGAAGTCTTTACATTTTGTTATTTTCTGGGAGCCAAATTGTAGGCATGACTTGAGAGCTGAATGGAGTTAGGGCAAAACAAAAGAGCAGTGGTAACAAAGACTCATGCTGGAATATCCCCCTTTGAATTTTTATCCCTAGGATAATAATTTATCCTTTATCATGGCTTAGGTGCAAAGTGGTTTGCCACTATTTCATGGTCACTGTACTTTAATCAATAAATGTAGGGTGGACCTTATGCATTTGTAAGCACTGGTGTATCTTACGCATTTGTAAGAACTCCTTTATCCATGAATGTGGGATGCTGGCAAATGCTTTTTTGTAGTCTGTCCATACCATACGTAGATTCTTCCCCTTTTTACAATTTTCCATTGTGACTTTATATAACAACAAATGATCCTTTGTTCCAAATGACTTTCTTTTGTTACCCTTTAAATGCCAATATGATTTAACAAATGTAATTAGAAATACATAATTTCATCAGAAACAACAGCAGCAGTAGAAAAAACAGTTTTCATGATTTTAAAGCAGTGGCTTTTTTGTTAGTTATGATTTAAAAACTGAAAATAAAAAACTTCATCCTGTATGCAAACCAGCAGTAGCCAGACTAAAGACAGATGTGGGATGATGGGCAGGAGGGGTCACTACATTGGCATGCCTCACTGTTGAATGATTATTATACAATAAATGGCCTATTGCTATTCAGAAATGAGCACTCTGGACAGCCCAACCAGGGTGACCGTTATAAATCAAGCATATACCAATAGAAAAATATCCGGCCCCTCCAGCCCATGAAGTACCACTGAGTGGCCAGACATCCTACTCATTTATTTATTTAACATTTGTTTACCGGAAAAATCCGACTGGGACATTTCCAGTGGAGGGTTGGGGAGAAATGCTCCAGACGTATGTCTTTAGAATGTGGGAGGAAAGCTAACCACCTGGAAGAAACCCACACATATGCAGGGCAGACATGCAAACTCCACACAGAAGGCACCCTAGCTGAGAATCAAATCAGAGACCCTCTTGCTATGAAGCAACAACGCTAACCACTGCACCTCCCTTGGTATATGCTTAGAGGACAGAGCAAAATAAAAGAAAAATCAGGTATGTTCTAGAAACCAAAACAATCAGAACTGTAGCTGATTTTTCTTGTATTTCTAACCTGTCCCTCTGAGAATCTTAGACCATGCAGATTCTCTTTTTTATTTTGCTTTTCCTGCACTGCATTGATGTGCAAGTGTGGAAACGTAAGCCTCATATGAATGTGCAGGTCCGTCAGTAAACAAGGAAGGACACAGAGCAACACTACAGCTCCCTTATACAATACAAAGACTTTATTTAAGAAAGGTAAGCGAGTTAGTTCTTAAATAATGTTATTTTATTGTATAATAGCAATAATCCACTCTGTCACTATATCAGGATTTACCCACAGTTGGCTTTGTTTAATCACGCCAGCTGTGGGTAAATCCTGATATACCCATGCACAGTCACAGATTATTGCTTAATCAGCACAAGTCATGCCAATTAGGTTCTGACTAGATTAACCATTTTGTTTCCAAGATTTCACTCCCCCACCTCCATTTTATGCTAGAAGCTACCCATATATTAAAAAACATATAAAACTTTTATTTTATAACACAAGCACATCTTTGTTTCAGGAGAATACATTTTGAAAACATTCAGTTTTATATATTACTTTATACTATCCGACATGAGTTTACCTTTTTAAGGTTTCATTGTCATTTTAAAAACATAAAGTCTAGGTACACTATAGGCCTTAAGTAAAATGAGAACGCGTCCTTAATTTTTCAAGTGAGATGGGCTTTACTTTCATCTAACCTTCACTTTTACACAGCAGTTCAGCCTCTGTGTATGTTGCTGTTATTTGAGCAATGTGTCTTTTTACAGATACACCCTAACTAATATGGTTACCACCTGTCCCACTATGGCCATTTGAAAAGGGGGCAACCCTACTCACTAATGATCTTCTGTAAGAATCACAATACAGTGCTGGGTAACTCTTACTTATAGTAAGAATCCATTCAGTGAGGTAACTCTCACTTATAGTAGGAATCCATTCAGTGAGGTAACTCTCACTTATAGTAGGAATCCATTCAGTGAGGTAACTCTTACTTATAGTAGGAATCCATTCAGTGAGGTAACTCTCACTTATAGTAGGAATCCATTCAGTGAGGTAACTCTCACTTATAGTAGGAATCCATTCAGTGAGGTAACTCTCACTTATAGTAGGAATCCATTCAGTGAGGTAACTCTCACTTATAGTAGGAATCCATTCAGTGAGGTAACTCTCACTTATAGTAGGAATCCATTCAGTGAGGTAACTCTCACTTATAGTAGGAATCCATTCAGTGAGGTAACTCTCACTTATAGTAGGAATCCATTCAGTGAGGTAACTCTCACTTATAGTTGGAATCCATTCAGTGAGGTAACTCTCACTTATAGTAGGAATCCATTCAGTGAGGTAACTCTCACTTATAGTAGGAATCCATTCAGTGAGGTAACTGTCACTTATAGTAGGAATCCATTCAGTGAGGTAACTCTCACTTATAGTAGGAATCCATTCAGTGACATAACTGTAGTTTCTCAAAGTAACGTTTTCTTCAGATACAAAACTTTATGTCTTTTGGACGTCTGCTTCAGAGTCTGGAATTTTATCTAATTTTCACTTTAGAATCAGGCAGAAGCATGCCCATTGTGAATATGAGACATCTATACCTAAGCATGTGTACAGGACATAAATTCATAATTATCATTTCAGCCTGGGATGACATGATCAACAGACCTCGATGCATTGCCAGAGATGGTCTTTATCTGTAATCCCTGGGATTTCTGCTACTGGCCAAGGCTCTTCCCACCCCCCCAGTGCCTTTTTAGACAGTGTCTCAAGGACAAAATTCCTGATGTAAAAACTCCATTAAAAAACACCCTCAAGGTTATGCTGCTAAATGCTAGGAATCTTAACATGAAACGGCACGTACTGGAAGCAGTCCTTACCTTGGAAGATGCAGATATTTGTGCAGTCATGGAGATCTGGTTTAAGGCTGTGGAGAGTACCCCCAGCCATACCAGGTTACACCTCCTTCCACACGTTCAGACCTCAAACTGAAGGTGTGAAAACTAAAGAAGGTAGTGCATCAGTAATCATTGCTAAATCTACCTCCAGATTAATTAAACAGTATGACTCCCTGGAGACACAGCAGGTGCAATTAGCTGTTGGTAGGACACCTATTCATACCATTGCCAGCTACAGGATCCCCTCCATGAATCAGGACACCCACTCTGCCTATTTGGATCTACTTGAGTCCATATCAAGATACATCTGAACACCATGGTTTTGGGCAACTTCAACTACCCATCCATTGACTGGGTAAATTACCTGTGCTCAAATTCACTTGCTCAAAGGTTCATCAACTTTGTTAACTCCAGTGCCCTGGATCTGCTGGTTAACACCCCCACCCAATATCCTGGAGCTGCTGCCTACCAATATGGTGGACCACTGTAGCACCCCCACTATGAGGTCCTCCCTGCTGAGATCTGACCAAAATTCGGTCTCATTTGAAGTAACTATCACATCTGACCCCCCCCCCCAGCAGCAACTAAACTAAAAAATTCTCCAAAGCAGATTATAACCCCTTACAGGGTTATAAATAGCTTCAGTGCACCTCCTTCCTTAGATGGAATTGGCAACTATGTCGAGCTCTACACCAATGCTTTATACAAACAGCTGTATACCTGCATTGACTCATCTGTACCTGCTAGAATCAAATCACGCTCCTCAAGGAAGAGCAAACCTGCCAGGTGGACAACTGGCATTAACAGGATTTACAATAAGAGGAAGAAATTGCAGTCTAAGAGTAAGAGAGAGTGAGCCCTCCTAAACTGGAAACACTTCCTCCTCAGCTTAAACGAGCAAATAAGACTTCCTGTTAAGTCCTCCAAAACAAACTATGAGCCCAAATTAGCTTCATCAACAAAGGATATCCACAAGGCATTCTTTAGTTACATCTGTAACCTAAAAGGAAAAGGCCAGATTTGTGCTGAACTGGTAGTTAATGATACTACATAACTGACCCTGTGGACATAGCTAACCTGTTGGTCAACAGGTTCTGTGAAAACTTCACTCCCCTGTCCCTGCTACACATACCCCATAACATCCCTACCACCTGTCCCCTACCTTATATCTCTAAAGAGTAGGTTGTAAACGCCCTCTCTAAGGCCAAAAACACAGCATTTATGGGACCTGATAACATCCCAGGCTGCATACTACATTGGTTCAAACATGAATTAGCAACACCATTGGGCACTCCTTTCAATCATAGTCTAAGCGCCAACTTCATCCCAGCTGAATGTAAAACAGCTACCATAATTCCCTTGCACAAATTGGTGCTTCCACTGAACCTGGAAATATAGATCAATTAGCCTGACTAGCCTTGTCTGCAATGCCATGGAGCAAATCATCATGGACCTTATCAACAAAGATATATGTAATCCCCAAACACTTGACCCTACTCAGTTTGGATTTGCCAAAGGGAGTTCATGCCTATTAAACCTGTTAGACTTTTCAAGATAGTCACCAAGACCCTAGATGAAGGGAAATCTGTGCATACAGCCTACCTAGACTTAGCCAAGGCATGTGACACTATCACTCACTCAGGCATCATTGACAAACTCATCCAACTAGGCATCAACCCTTATGTCATTAGATGGGTCACTAACTGGCTCAGTGATAGAACTCATATAGTCAAAATAGAGGAATCCACCTCCAACAGCAGACCTGTAACCAGTGGTGTTCCACAAGGATCAGTCCTGGGATCTCTACTGTTTGTAATCTATTTCTGCAAAGTACAAGCAAAAACTAAAGGTTTGTGGCTGACAAAGTTTGCTGATGACTGCAGTCTGGGTGTGGTCATAGAATCTCTAAATGATGTCAACATCCTACAAGAGGGTCTTACACAAACAAATGACTGGTTCCAAAGTCATGGCCTTAAACTCAATGCAAAAAAATGTATCATCATTCCTTTTGGTAAAAGTGATGTTCCTGCTAACTACCACATCAATAGCAACACCTTAAGTATGCACTCAGTGGTGAGAGACCTGGGCACACAAATTGACAGCAACCTTACCTTTGACCACCATGTTTCCATAGTGGTAAGAAGGGCATTCTGTATTGCTCATCTCATAAGTAAGGGCATTGCCTCCAGAAAAAAAGAAGTTATAACCTCCCAATATTCTTCCCTCATTAGACGAATAATTGAGTACAATGCCTCTTTTGCTATGTACCATTCCAAACACCTGCAGCAACTGGAGAGACCACAAAGGTTCCTCACAAGGAAAATTCAAGGTCTTCAGCATCTGTCCTATGAGGATCATCTGAAATCACTGTTACTTTATTCTGTTTCATTCAGATTACTTAGAGGTGATCTCTGCCTTGCATGCAAGGCAATCTCTGACCCTGCTTTATTGGAAATTCTGCATAGCTGTAAGTCAAATGGTAAACAGGTTACTCACTCTAAAGACCTTAAGCTGGCATGTGACATTAATAATACTGCTGGAGGGACATATTTGTCTCGCAGAGGTTACCACACCTTTGGAACAGACTCCCACTTCATGTCAAGCAGAGCACCTCTTTGGCCCTCTTGAAACGTAATCTGAACAATTGGATGGGTGACTGTAAATTCAGCCTGGGGGTTCCACATGTGTCCCTCTTGGATAGGGGCAATAAGTGCTCATCATGGAGAAAAGGTTAAGAACTTGGCTAGGCTTGTAAGGGCTCTAGGGCCATTAACCTAGTAACTTTTCTATGATCCTATGATTTGAGGGGTAATTTTGAATCTAATCAAGAACCATAATAGCCTGCTTTCCAGTTTTATCTTTCATTTTTTTTATCCCTTCCTTTAAAATCTGTAATCCTGTCAGGAATTGGTATAAACAAAAAATTTGGCAGTATTGATATGATGATTTCCATTTGTGTAATGTTTGCAAATTTCATTCTGGTGAAACTGGATCCATTATCAGACTAGCATTTATGCAGTATCATCTGTGCCGAAACTTTGTTCCTGTTTTCAGTTGTTACAAGTGAAGTAGCAGACCGCATCTATTTTGAATTAACATCAGTCCGACTTAGAATATTTTTTCTAAACCAAAGACTATCATAATCTGCATGCAGTCTAAAGTATGGGTTGTCAAGCCATTCTCAATTGTGCAAAGGTGAATTTGGTGGTGATGTACTAGTCACTTGACATGATTCACAATGTTGTTGCATTATGATCCATAATCTGGTTAAACTTCATTCCTGAAATACCAAGATGGTCTTGATATAACATTTCAGCATTACACAATGGCCTTGTAATGGAATTATGACTCTGGACTCTCATAACACCTGCCTCTAACCTTATAGGTTCAGAGAATGATACTAGGCCATACCGGGGGCCCTTATAAGCCTAGCCAAGAATTTCACTCATGTTCCCACAAAGTCAGCCTTTAATAATGGTCTTATGGAATAACATGTCATAAAACTTTGGCTCGGTCATCATAGGCTATTCCTTAAAAGCATATTTATGTACTTCTGGGATGATACTCTGCCTAACATGGTACTTAATCTGTATGCACTGGTAGGCAGACCGTAACATCTAACATCAATTCTTGATCAGGTATGTCCAAAACTTTATTTTTTTTCTGAAACAGGTAACACTAATTAGTAAATCAATACTGCTAAGAAAAAAATAAATGTTAACATGCTCAGTTGTTTTTACATAGTTTGATGTTTCATAAATGACTTTGTAAAGTTTCACATTTGGAATGTATACATTTTACTTTTCCCAGACCAAATTAGTATTTTTTCAACGTTTGCCAGTAAGGTGGAACTGTCACCTTTAACTATTATCAAACGCAATGTTTCCTTCTATTCCTTATAGGCAATTGTCACATCAACAAATCTTACTATAATCATATGATAGCTTGTATAAATTACATTTTCAATATGACATCATAATGTTGCAAAGATCTGTTTGTGAGTTGTTTGAAGTCCTAAGCAGCCATTGCAGATTTGCTGCTTCCAGTTTTGAGTTTACACTGTACAGTTTTGTCTTCTATCTTTATTAAGAAACATTTATTTTTTTTTTCTTCAGAATTAAGCTTTACACAGCATGGAACAATTTAAACTCTTTTGCTTGCAATCATCATTTCATAGGTTTATAGATACTTATCTGGCTCTTGATTCATGAGGATTTGCAGAAGCCTAGCCTTACATTCGTATGAAGTTTTTAGCCCTTATATTTTAAGGAAAGACAACCTAGAGATGTGCAGGGCATTTACATGTTGCCCTTATCCATAAGGGACAATGGTGCTAAATCGGGGGTGAAGTTGCAGTTACCCATTCATTCCTCCAAAGTATGCCTGAACAGAGTAAGAGAGGTATTTTGCTTTATGTGGAGGAGAAGATGATTCTAACTCCTCATGCATTACCCATTTGAAAGGCCTAAACCAAATATGCGACATCAACAAAACCTGCTGAAGAGACAGACTTGTCTCCCAGCGGCTTCCCCATCTTTGGAATAGACTTCCCATACATGTCAGAGTACTTCGCTGACCCTCTTCAAGCACAACCTTGATGAATGGATGGGAAACCATAGATTTGTCCCAGGGGTTCCACCTGTATCCCTCAATGACAGGGGCAACAGGTGCTGGCTGAGGTTTCTTTTTGGGGATAAACTCTTGGCTAGGCTTGTAAGGGCCCCAGGGCTGTTAGCCCAGTAACCTCCTATGATGCAATGTTTCCAAAGAAGTGGTATTCTATGTGATGCATATATATGTCTCAGTAATTCATGCTGCGAAAGAGATTGTCATCTGTTTGCCAGATGTTTATGTGACTTTTGAATGTGCAGCGGGTCTGACAGTGTTGATGCTCTGTATGTAAAACAGAGATTACCCCATAGTAGCTTGTATGGTCAGTGAAGAGAGTCAAGGCTTTGAGATGCTTTGCATGTATTTCACATACAGTCTTATCTCTGAACATTTGCAGTAATGTCTCTCCATGCAGTCTTGGTTTAATTTTCTTTACTCTTCTATATAGTCTTATTCATTTGACATTTACATCTCTGTAATATATCACCAGGTTTAGACTTAATATGTGTACCAGTTATATGTATGGCTTCTCACCTGGTTCACTGAGGACATGCGGGTCAGTATTAAACTGCAAGTTCAGTCCCATAAGCATAAAAAGTAGTACAATCTGTCTTCATTTGTAACCTCGTCGGCAACAAAAAGTGCTCTATCCTTCAATCCTCCCAAGACTAGCTTTTATATCAAATAAAATCAAAGTATTTAAAGTTGCCGGTTGAAATTTTCTTTTTGTTCCTCCTCCTCAAATTCATAGGTTCAGAAGCACTTACTAGACTTACAGTCTGGGGGAAAATTGAAGAGGCTATCTCAAATTTCAAGTTGCCCCAACCTGCTGCACCAACTGACAGACTTTAACCTGTAGCACTGACTGTCAGACTTTAACCTGCTCACCAAGTGCTAGAATTTAACCTGCTGCACTAACTGACAGACTTTAACCTGCAGCACTGACTGTCAGACTTTAATCTGCTGTACCAAGCGCCAGACTTTAACTTCCTGCACCGTCAGACTATAACCTGCTGCACTGACTGACAGACTTTAACCTGCTGCAGCAAGTGCCAGACTTTAACCTGATGCACTGACTGACAACAGACTTTAACCTGCTGCACCAAGTGCCAGACTTTAACCTGCAGCACGAACTGTCAGACTTTAACCTGCTCAAGTGCTAGACTTTAGCCTTCTGCACTGACTGTCAGACTTTAACCTGCAGCACCGACTGTCAGACTTTAACCTGCTGCACCAACTGACAGACATTAACCTGCAGCACTGACTGTCAGACTTTAATCTGCTGTACCAAGCGCCAGACTTTAACTTCCTGCACCGTCAGACTATAACCTGCTGCACTGACTGACAGACTTTAACCTGCTGCAGCAAGTGCCAGACTTTAACCTGATGCACTGACTGACAACAGACTTTAACCTGCTGCACCATGTGCCAGACTTTAACCTGCAGCACGAACTGTCAGACTTTAACCTGCTCAAGTGCTAGACTTTAGCCTTCTGCACTGACTGTCAGACTTTAACCTGCAGCACCGACTGTCAGACTTTAACCTGTTGCACTGACTGTCAGACTTTAATCTGCTGTACCAAGCACCAGACTTTAACTTGCCGCACCGTCTGCTGCACTGACTGACAGACTTTAACCTGCTGCAGCAAGTGCCAGACTTTAACCTGCAGCACCAACTGCCAGACATTAACCTGCTGCACCAAGTGCCAGATGTTAACCTGCAGCACTGACTGTCAGACTTTAACCTGCTGCACCAACTGCCAAACTTTAACCTGCAGCACCAAGTGCCAGACTTTAACCTGCAGCACTGACTGTCAGACTTTAATCTGCTGTACCAAGCGCCAGACTTTAACTTCCTGCACCGTCAGACTATAACCTGCTGCACTGACTGACAGACTTTAACCTGCTGCAGCAAGTGCCAGACTTTAACCTGATGCACTGACTGACAACAGACTTTAACCTGCTGCACCAAGTGCCAGACTTTAACCTGCAGCATGAACTGTCAGACTTTAACCTGCTCAAGTGCTAGACTTTAGCTTTCTGCACTGACTGTCAGACTTTAACCTGCAGCACCGACTGTCAGACTTTAACCTGTTGCACTGACTGTCAGACTTTAATCTGCTGTACCAATCACCAGACTTTAACTTGCCACACCGTCAGACTTTAACCTGCTGCACTGACTGACAGACTTTAACCTGCTGCAGCAAGTGCCAGACTTTAACCTGCAGCACCAACTGTCAGACATTAACCTGCTGCACCAAGTGCCAGATGTTATCCTACAGTACTGACTGTCAGACATTAACCTGCTGCACCAAGTGCCAGATGTTATCCTACAGTACTGACTGTCAGACTTTAACCTGCTGCACCAACTGCCAAACTTTAACCTGCAGCACCAAGTGCCAGACTTTAACCTGCAGCACCAAGTGCCAGTCTTTAACCTGCTGCACTGACTTGTCAGACGTCAACCTGCAGCACAAGCTATCAGATTTTAACCTGCAGCACCGACTGTCAGAATTTAACCTGCTGCACTGACTGTCAGACTTTAACCTGCTGCACCAAGTGCCAAACTTTAACCTGCCACACCAAGTGCCAGAATTTAACCTGCAGCACCAAGTGCCAGACTTTAACCTGCTGCACTGACTGTCAGACTTTAACCTGCAGCACCAACTCAGACTTTAACCTGCTGCATCATTAAACTTTAACCTATTGCACCAACTGTCAGAGTTTAACCTGCTGCACTGACTGTCAGACTTTAACCTGCAGCACCAAGTGCCAGACTTTAACCTGCAGCACCAAGTGCCAAACTTTAACCTGCTGCACTGACTGTCAGACTTTAACCTGCAGCACCAACTCAGACTTTAACCTGCTGCATCATTAAACTTTAACCTATTGCACCAACTGTCAGACTTTAACCTGCTACACTGACTGTCAGACTTTAACCTGCAGCACTGACAGTCAGACTTTAACCTGCTGCACTGACTGTCAGACTTTAACCTGCAGCACTGACAGTCAGACTTTAACCTGCTGCACTGACTGTCAGATTTTAACCTGAAGCATCAAGCACCAGATTTGAACCTGTTGCACCAAATGCCAGACTTTAACTTGCTGTACCAAGTGCCAGACTTTAACCTACTCCACCGACTGTCTGGCTTTGATCTGCAGCACCGACTGTTAGACTTTAACCTGCTGGACCAAGTACCAGACTTTAACCTGCTGTACTGACTATCAGACTTTAACCTGTTGCACCAACTGTCAGACTTTAACCTGCTGTACCAAGCACCAGATTTTAATCTGCTGCACCATCAAACTTTAACCTGCTGTTCCAAGCACCAGACTTTATCCTGCTGCACCATCAGACTTTAACCTGCTGCACCAAGTGCCAAACTTTAACCTGCAGCAGCAAGTACCAGACTTTAACCTGCAGCCCCAAGTGCCAGATTTTAAACTGCTGCACTGACTGTCAACTTTAACCTGCTGCACCATTAGACTTTAACCTACTGCTGCAACTGTCAAACTTTAACCTGCTGCACCAACTGTCAGACTTTAACCTGCTGCACTGACTGTCAGACTTTAACCTGCAGCACTGACAGTCAGACTTTAACCTACTACACCGACTGTCAGGCTTTAACCTGCTGCACCAAGTGCCAGACGTTAACCTACAACACTGACTGTCAGACCTTAACCTACTGCACCGACTGTCAGACCTTTACCTGCTGCACTGACTGTCAGACTTTAATCTACTGCACCAAGTGTCAGACTAACCTGCTGTACCAAGTGCCAGACTTTAACCTGCTACACCAAGTGCCAGACTTTAACCTGCTACACCAAGTGCCAGACTTTAACCTGCTGCACCATGTACCAGACTTTAACCTGCTGCACTGACTGTCAGACTTTAACCCGCTGCACTGACTGTTAGACTTTAACCTGCTGTACCAAGCACCAGACTTTAACCTACTGCACCATCAGACTTTAACCTGCTGCACTGTGAGACTTTAATCTGCTGCACTGACTGTTAGACTTTAACCTGCTGTACCAAGCACCAGACTTTAACCTGCTGCACTGTCAGACTTTAACCTGCTGTACCAAGCACCAAACTTTTACCTGATGCACCATCAGAATTTAACCTGCAGCACTGTCAGTCAGACTTTAACCTGCTGCACCAAGTGCCAGACTTTAACCTGCTGTACCAAGTACCGGAATTTAACCTGCTGCACCGACTATCAGACTTTAACCTACTCCACTGACTGTCAGACATTAACCTGCTGCACCAAGTTCCTGACTTTAACTTGCAACACTGACTGTCAGGCTTTAACCTGCTACACTGACTATCAGACTTTAACCTGCTACACTGACTATCAGACTTTATCCTGCTGCACCAAGCTCCAGACTTTAACCTGCAGCACTGTCAGACTTTAACCTGCTGCACCAAGTTCCAGACTTTAACCTGCTGCACCACGTACCAGACTTTAACCTGCTGCACCAAGTACCAGACTTTAACCTGCTGCACCAAGTGCCAGACATTAACCTGCTGCACCGTCAGAATTTGATCTGCAGCACTGACTGTTAGACTTTAACCTGCTGCACCAAATACCAGACTTTATCCTGCTGCACCATCAGACTTTAACCTGCTGCACCGTCAGACTTTAACCTGCTGCACCATCAGACTTTAACCTGCTGCACTGACTCAGACTTTAACCTGCTGCACCAACTATTAGACTTTAACCTGCTGTACCAAGCGCCATACTTTAAACTGCTGCACTGTCAGACTTTAACCTGCAGCACTGACCATCAGACTTTAACCTGCTGCCCCAAGTGCCAGACTTTAACCTGCTGCACCACGTACCAGACTTTAACCTGCAGCACCAGGTACCAGACTTTAACCTGCTGCACCAAGTGCCAGACTTTAGCCTGCAGTACTGACTGTCAGACTTTAACCTGCTGCAACAAGTGTCAGACTTTAATATACTGCACCAAGTGCCAGACTTTAACCTGCTGCACCAAGTGCCAGACTTTAATATACTGCACCAAGTGCCAGACTTTAACCTGCTGCACCAAGTGCCAGACTTTAACCTGCTGCACCAAGTGCCAGACTTTAACCTGCTGCACCAAGTGCCAGACTTTAACCTGCTGCACCAAGTGCCAGACTTTAACCTGCTGCACCAAGTGCCAGACTTTAGCCTGCAGTACTGACTGTCAGACTTTAACCTGCTGCAACAAGTGTCAGACTTTAATATACTGCACCAAGTGCCAGACTTTAACCTGCTGCACCAAGTGCCAGACTTTAATATACTGCACCAAGTGCCAGACTTTAACCTGCTGCACCAAGTGCCAGACTTTAACCTGCTGCACCAAGTGTCAGACGTTAACCTGCTGCACCAAGTGCCAGACTTTAACCTGCTGCACCAAGTGCCAGACTTTAACCTGCTGCACCAAGTGCCAGACTTTAACCTGCTGCACCAAGTGCCAGACTTTAACCTGCTGCACCAAGTGCCAGACTTTAGCCTGCAGTACTGACTGTCAGACTTTAACCTGCTGCACCAAGTGCCAGACTTTAACCTGCTGCACCAAGTGTCAGACTTTAACCTGCTGCACCAAGTGCCAGACTTTAACCTGCTGTACCAAGTGTCAGACTTTAACCTGCTGCACCAAGTGCCAGACTTTAACCTGCTGTACCAAGTGTCAGACTTTAACCTGCTGCACCAAGTGCCAGACTTTAGCCTGCAGTACTGACTGTCAGACTTTAACCTGCTGCACCAAGTGCCAGACTTTAACCTGCTGCACCAAGTGTCAGACTTTAATATACTGCACCAAGTGCCAGACTTTAACCTGCTGCACCAAGTGCCAGACTTTAACCTGCTACACCAAATGTCAGACTTTAACCTGCTACACCAAGTGCCAGACTTTAGCCTGCAGTACTGACTGTCAGACTTTAACCTGCTGCACCAAGTGCCAGACTTTAACCTGCTGCACCAAGTGTCAGACTTTAATATACTGCACCAAGTGTCAGACTTTAACCTGCTGCACCAAGTGTCAGACTTTAACCTGCTGCACCAAGTGTCAGACTTTAACCTGCTGCACCAAGTGCCAGACTTTAACCTGCAGTACTGAATGTCAGACTTTAACCTGCTGCACCAAGTGCCAGACTTTAATATACTGCACCAAGTGTCAGACTTTAACCTGCTGCACCAAGTGCCAGACTTTAACCTGCTGCACCAAGTGCCAGACTTTAGCCTGCAGTATTGACTGTCAGACTTTAACCTGCTGCACCAAGTGCCAGACTTTAATATACTGCACCAAGTGTCAGACTTTAACCTGCTGTACCAAGTGTCAGACTTTAACCTGCTGCACCAAGTGCCAGACTTTAATATACTGCACCAAGTGTCAGACTTTAACCTGTTGTATCAAGTGCCAGACATTAACCTGCTACACCAAGTGCCAGACTTTAGCCTGCAGTACTGACTGTCAGACTTTAACCTGCTGCACCAAGTGCCAGACTTTAGCCTGCTGCACCACGTACCAGACTTTAACCTGCAGCACCAGGTACCAGACTTTAACCTGCTGCACCAAGTGCCAGACTTTAGCCTGCAGTACTGACTGTCAGACCTTAACCTGCTGCACCAAGTGCCAGACTTTAACCTGCTGCACCAAGTGTCAGACTTTAACCTGCTGCACCAAGTGCCAGACTTTAACCTGCAGCACCAGGTACCAGACTTTAACCTGCTGCACCAAGTGCCAGACTTTAACCTGCTACACCAAATGTCAGACTTTAACCTGCTGCACCAAGTGCCAGACTTTAACCTGCAGCACCAGGTACCAGACTTTAACCTGTTGCACCAAGTGCCAGACTTTAGCCTGCAGTACTGACTGTCAGACTTTAACCTGCTGCACCAAGTGCCAGACTTTAATATACTGCACCAAGTGTCAGACTTTAACCTGCTGTATCAAGTGCCAGACATTAACCTGCTACACCAAGTGCCAGACTTTATCCTGCTGCACCAAGCTCCCGACTTTAACCTGCAGCACTGTCAGACTTTAACCTGCTGCACCAAGTGCCAGACTTTAACCTGCTGCACCACGTACCAGACTTTAACCTGCAGCACCAGGTACCAGACTTTAACTGCTGCACCAAGTGCCAGACTTTAACCTGCTGCTTCA
The DNA here is from genome assembly GCF_019279795.1 of Protopterus annectens. Lineage (NCBI taxonomy): Eukaryota > Metazoa > Chordata > Ceratodontiformes > Protopteridae > Protopterus > Protopterus annectens. The sequence continues at coordinate 1,841,769,565 of NC_056729.1, read as the reverse complement.
ACTGCCAAACTTTTACCTGCACCTCTGACTGCCAGACTGCATGGAGTAACATGATAGCAAGTGTTCAAAAAAGAAACACTCCACAAGAAGTACTTGACAAAATTTAATGATTTAGAGCTTTTCTTCTTATTAAAAGAACTTCATCAGAATAAAAGACATCCTTATAAAACAAGCATAAACATTCTAAAAATGTAGGTGTGAGAGAAAGTGTTAATGTTTTAACCTATTAGACCTTCTATTTAAACTGAAGCAAGACTGACAAATTCATTCAAGCCATGTAAAACATCAGCGTTTAAAAGGATTTGCCATGACAGTTCCCTACAGAGTAACGTAGTTTGCCATCCACTCTCCCTTGCTGACCTGAAAGACTTTTTACATTACAAAAAATATTTTTAAAAATCCTTACAAGAACTAGAATGTTTAAATAAAGCATTATCTTCTTCACCATTTTTGGTGCAACATGTAAATATTCATAAATTGTTTTATTTCATCTTTTCTCAGTTTTTTCCAATATAAAAAACAGAGCATGCAGAATTAAGTCCACACAAACCACCTCGGTGTTGCTGCAGGTATATCTACCTTGGCAAGGGAAATCCCTCCTCTGAGCACAGGCTGGCCACTCCATCTAACTTCAGATGCATAATCAAGTGTGGTGCGTGCATCCAGTGTTGTTACATCTTTGAGGGACCACATGTAGTTATTTTGAATCATCCCAGGGTTATACCTTGTCAAGACAGATGTACCTGTAGCATTGTGACAATGGAAAGGATCGGAGAAAGTAATATGCCAGCAGCCAACACCATGAGGAAGGAAAGGATGGGGCAGTGCAATGACTGGCAAAAGCCAAAGGATACTGGCTTGAGAGTATTAGGACAATGTACTGAGACCTCATAAAGAAGACATTTATGCCAAGAACAGGCTCTGTCTCCACCCAGAAGACATAGAGTGCTCTGAGTAGTACTGCACATGTATAGCACAGTGATCATACCATTAAGTTAAGATGAAATGGGTCAGAGAAGCAGAAATGGAAGTACGTTCTCAGGCAGTAGAAAGAAGGGAAAATAGAAAAGAATGCAGAATGCATAAGAATAACAAAGAAAGGATAACTGAGGTGTGTGAACATGCAGTATCATGGGGTAAAATCATGGCAAATCCACAAACACTGATGCAGAGGGGAGGGCAGGCAATGCTGGTAGCACAGGAATGTGGGACAGTGGTAAGAGTGGGGTAGTTATGCAGGTGCCATGATCTACACTGTTCAGGAATGGCAGAGAAAAGAAAGATGGGGTGCTGAAGCGATCTACAAAAAGGGGGGGTGTCATTTGTGAGGTCAGAGAGGAGGATGAACAGCATCCCATGAAATGAGCAAGAGACGAGCTACTCACATAAGCACCTTTGCAGTTTATGTAGAAGAAGGGGATGGATTCTGGTAGACAATATCCTTCTATAAGGGGGAGAAGGAAAACTCTGGGGACCTCTAGGATTATCATCATAGCAGGAATTACAGGTAAAGCCATGGAGAAAATCCTGAGGTTAAGATCTGTAGCTTTTTGGGTGCAACAATCTCCAGGACAGTAAGGGATGTGGGTTCATGATCAGAAGTTGTTGGGTCAGCGCAGCAGTATCAGGGCTGAGGAACTGGACTGCTGAATGCCTGCAGGACAGAACATAGAGGATTGTAGTGAGAGATATGATACCAGCAACAAATAAACTGAGCAGTAAGGTACTGCAGAAGTGTATCCTAGGTCCAGTTTTCTACACTGCATTCATTGCAGACATATCTGATGGAACAGAGAATAACATCTGCCACTTGGTTGACCTCTCAACTGACCTTATTTTCAAGGAATATTTCTATTGTCAAGCTTGATTTACCCAGCACATAATTTTCTGAATCCCTCTCACGTCATTTTTGAAGCTTCCTAGTAGACAGAAAAAAAAACACTACCTGACCAACACAGCAATGGCAACAATAATTTAAAGAAGAAGAACACGAACATTTTTCCTCTCCCCTTTTCTGAAGGAAAAATAAATGATCTTGTGTGACGGAATTTTACAACACGGTTCATTAAAGTCAACAGATTTTACACTACCTCTTTCATAATGTGCTTATATTTTTCCATTATTTTTCTCACTCTGTTTTTAAGTAGTATCCAACATTGTTACTAGAAGCTGGAAGAGTTACGTGCTGTTTGATATTCATACTTTATGCTAATTAGATGTCTATATTTTTTGTTGGATGTCCCTGCTTTTCAACTGCCTTTGTTCCTATTTTCAACGTTTGTAGGCTGACGAGTATACGGAGCATACAAACAGATGCAGGAGTGGTGGATGGTTGGAAATGTCAGTTAGGACATGATAATGCTGACCAAATGTGCAAAAAGTTGGCAGCTGAGATTCAGTACAGACAAATGCAAAATACTTCACATCTGTCGCAACCGTTCTGGTGTAAAATATCAGCCGAGGGAAGTGAAACCGATGTCAAAACAGCATGAACAGGATTTGGGGCTGTTGATCACAAGTGGAATGGTCCACCAGGACCTGACAGACAGATAGAGAAGACAGTAGCAGTAGCAAACAGAATGCTGGGGTCTGTTATCAAGAGAACAGATGCTATAAGCAAAAGAGACAACATCTTGTCCTTCTGGCTCTGGTCAGGCCTCATCTTGACTAATATTTGTAGTTCTGGAGGCCATACAGGGGGGTGGACATCAAAATGGCAAAGTTCAGAGAAAAGAGGGAGACAATGGGACCAGATACTAAAGAGGCGGGAAACATGATGCAGGTGATGTCAGCAGATACTAGAGACCTGGAGCTCTTAACCAGATGAGACCGTGAGTGGTTATAAGACATCAGTGATGTAACCAGATACTAGTGAGTTCGAGCACTTTTCACTAATAACCACATGAAGCAGGGAAACATGACGCAGGTGATGTCAGCAGATACTAGAGACCGGGAGCTCTTAACCAGATGAGACGGTGGGTGGTTATAAGACATCGGTGATGTAACCAGATACTAGTGAGTTTGAGCTCTTTTCACTAATAACCACATGACGCAGGGAAACATGACACAGGTGATGCCGGCAGATACTAGAGACCGTGAGCTCTTAACCAGATGAGACAGTGGGTGGTTATAAGACATCGGTGATGTAACCAGATACTAGTGAGTTTGAGCTCTTTTCACTAATAACCACACGAGGCAGGGAAACATGACGCAGGTGATGTCAGCAGATACTAGAGACCAGGAGCTCTTAACCAGATGAGACGGTGGGTGGTTATAAGACATCGGTGATGTAACCAGATACTAGTGAGTTTGAGCTCTTTTCACTAATAACCACATGAGGCAGGGAAACATGACGCAGGTGATGTCAGCAGATACTAGAGACCGTGAGCTCTTAACCAGATGAGACAGTGGGTGGTTATAAGACATCGGTGATGTAACCAGATACTAGTGAGTTTGAGCTCTTTTCACTAATAACCACACGAGGCAGGGAAACATGACGCAGGTGATGTCAGCAGATACTAGAGACCAGGAGCTCTTAACCAGATGAGACGGTGAGTGGTTATAAGACATGGGTGATGTAACCAGATACTAGTGAGTTGGAACTCTTTTTACTAATAACCGGATAAGATGGGGGGGTGGACATGTCATAGATGCACAACACCATGTCATAGAGACGCAGAAGGGTTGGCCTTAAAATGAAAGGCAGACTATGGAGGGGAGGACATGCAGACAGCAGACTGCTGGACAACCAGCTCTGTCTGGACCTACAGAAATACTTGTTCATTGTGAGGATCTTGAACCCATGTAATGGACAGTCAGAATGGGTGGTGGAGAGGGAATCCACATTGATATTCCAAAGGGCATGGGACAGGTGGGGAATTGGCAAAGAGGAAGGTATGGATGGAGAACAAGTAGAATTTAAATGCACTTAGAAAGCAGGCTGGATAGGTTTGTTATCTTCATCAGGCATCAGACAAACTGATTTTTTTTAATTAGCAGAACAATAAGTAACATAAGATAACAGAGCTGCTAAAGGAGTCTTTGGCCAGATGGAAGACATTAGGCAAGCTGAGGGTGAGAGCTCTGCATAACATTTATTTATGCATTTATTGGTTTTGTTGACCAGATTAGTCTGATTGGACAAAAGTCTGTTTTTAAACAAAAACAGGGAAAAACAAGCTCCAAGTATAAACACATGGCACACAGGATGAACAAATACAGAGTTATTAGTCAGTAGAATAAAAAAGTTACATACATATACATTAATGTAGTAACAGAAATCTACATAACAAAGTTACATACATATACATTAATGTAGGAACACAAATCTACATAAAGTTACTTACATATGCACTAATGTAGGAACACAAATCTACATAAAGTTACATACATATACATTAATGTAACAACACAAATCTACATAACAAAGTTACATACATATACATTAATGTAGGAACACAAATCTACATAACAAAGTTACATACATATACGTTAATGTAGAAACACAAATCTACATAACAAAGTTACATACATATACATTAATGTAAGAACACAAATCTACATAACAAAGTTACATACATATACGTTAATGTAGGAACACAAATCTACATAACAACGTTACATACATATACATTAATGTAGGAATAGAAATCTACATAAAGTTACATACATGTATTTTAATGTAGGAACACAAATCTACATAACAAAGATACATACATATACATTAATGTAGGAACAGAAATCTACATAAAGTTACATACATATACATTAATGTAGGACCACAAATCTACATGACAAAGTTACATACATATACGTTAATGTAGGAACACAAATTTACATAAAGTTACATACATATGCATTAATGTAAGAACACAAATCTACATAAAGTTACATACATATACATTAATGTAGGAACACAAATCTACATAACAAAGTTACATACATATACATTAATGTAGGAACACATATCTACATAAAGTTACATACATATACGTTAATGTAGGAACACAACTTTACATAAAGTTACATACATATACATTAATGTAGGAACACAAATCTACATAATAAAGTTACATACATATACATTAATGTAGGAACACAAATCTACATAACACAGACAATTGTCTACAAGCCGTATACAGTACAAAGCAGGTTAAATATATAGTACATTCCAAGGACATGTAGCGTCAGTTGTATGTATCATATGGTTCTTGTATATAGAGAGGTGCCTTTTAAGTATAGTTCAGGAAATTTAGAGAAAGGGTAGTTTTTTGAGCATTCAGGTTATAGAGTATTAACAGAGATATTGCAGTAGAGTACTGCACTGTAATAAGCCCAGTTAAAAAATTAATGTTTAAAAGGAGAGAAGAAGAAAATCAGAAAATATTGATAATGAAAGTTATGTAGGAAGAGAAGAAGAGGAGGCAGATGAGGAATAAAGAAGTGTGGTTATGGGGTTACGGCGGGAGTAATGCTGATTCCCTGCTGGTTTTGTAACAAACCTTGGTACTTATAGCATGTTTCAAGCTTTGTAATCAAGGAAGTTTCATACGTGTGAACTTTTTTGTGATTTTTTTATGTCATGTTGTATGTACTGGTCGAAGTTCAGATTTTCATCTATGGTGATGCATGTAGTTTGGTGTGGCTACTTTTTGGATAGTTGTGTAAGTAGGTTCATAGATTCATAGGTTGGTATAGGCTAATGGCCCTAAGGCCTATACAAGCTTAGCCATAACAATTCCCTGGCTATTTCTTCCCACACTAATTACTTCCCTGGACCCCTGTCTAGCAGGGCGACTGATGTGATCTCCGGGGTAAATTTCCTTTCTCCCATCCAATCGTCAATGTTCCTTTTGAAGAGGGCCAAAGATGCGCTCTGCATTACATGTATGGGTAAGTCTATTCCAGAGTCTGGGGAGTCCCTGGGTCAGGAACCTATCCCTCCAGCATGTTTTGTTTATTGTGGTGACAAGGTTTAGATCCCTGGAGCGTGTGGCTCTGAGGGATTGGGATTTCTTTAAGTGTAGCATGTCCAACAGCTCTGGGTTTGACATGGTCTTGTATGTTAAGCAGAGATTACCTCTGAGTAGACAATATGCAACAGAGTATAGCTGGAGTTTTTTAAGGTGGTCAGCATAGGGCATCTGCTTTAGGCCTATGATTCTTTTAGTGAGGTATTTCTGTGTCCTTTCCAGTTGTTGCAGATGTCTGGAGAGGTACATACCAAATGGGGCATTGTATTCTATAATGGGTTTAATAAGGGATGAGAACAGTGGGACAATGACCTCCTTTTTTCTGGATGAAAAGCCCTTAGTGATGAGGTGTGCCACATAGAAGGATTTCCTGACTGTTGCGGCGATGTGGTTATTGAAGATGAGACCACTGTCCACCTGTGTCCCTAAGTCTCTTATCACACTTTTGGTGTAGACATGATGTTGAATGATATTTTCTGGGTAGAAAATTGTGTGGCTTGAATAAAATTATCTTAGTTTTGGGGTATTTAGAAGTAAGTTTGACTAGTCAGATTTTGATGGAAAAATGTCCGCTTGGGTGATTAATTGGAGTTCTGTAAGATCTGGTGTAGTGCAAATCAATGTAGTATTATCTGCATATTGCACAAAAGAAGCAGATTTAATAGCAGAGTGTAGGTTCTTTTTAAATTTGCTGAAATACAAAAGGTCTAGAACAGAGCTCTACAGGACACCAAGAGAGACTGGAAGAAATAGGTAGAATTTGTGTTTCCATATTACAGCCAGATGTTTATTGGAAAATAAGTTGTGAAACCAAGAGAGTGACAGGTGGATGAGACCTAAAGAAGAAAGTTCTGACAGACGTTTTTGTGAAAGAATAGTCAAATGCTTTGGATAAGTCAAGGGATATAGCTGAGACTGAAATACCTGCATTCATGGCAGAGTTAACTGTCCTGGAGAGCTCAAAGAAGACAGTTAATGGTGTTCTGTCATGGGCAAAAATCATTCTCGGTTAGGCAGAGAAGGTTGTTGTCATCCACAAGATATTTGTGGAACTGTGCATAGATGTATATTTCTAAGATTTTTGTTAAGGTTGATAGTATCGTGATCAGACTGTAATTTGTGAATTCAGTGGAGATTCTGCCTTTGCACAGGAGTATTATATGAACTACTTTTCCCAAAGGAACTGGACATGGCTTTTCTGACTGAGTGGTTTATCAAGATAGAGATATGTAAGACTAAAGGCTTGGCTGCCATTCTGATGCATTTATTGGAAGATGGTCTACTGCTGGCCTTGTTGGTCTTAGATTACAGAGACGCTTTCAGATTGTCAAGATACGGACATATTGTAGGGAGAAGGATGCTGTGCTACTATCTGACCGTATAAGATATAATTAAGGAGATAAGGTGTTATATTTGATTATGAGAGGACTGTTTGGGGACAGAGGTGCCGGAAGCTGTTGAAGACGGGGGGAGGAGGGGTGAGACAGGCACTTAGTGATCTAAAAAGGGCAATTCTTTAAAACTATTTACTACCACAACATAGGTTTACTTGGAGAACATTTTAAGCGTAGCCAATTTCCCTTTTGGTGCTTGAATTGACATTTCCTGATTGGTCTTACCTATCCTATGGCTGATAATTGTATATTAGCCCTAGTGAGAATAACTGTGATCATACTATAGATACATGTATGCATTCTTTGCTTCACCTGATTGTATTACCCTGATTGTATTAAATTACATTCCTTGTATAATACAGCACCACTTGTTAGAATGTGTTTTAAATTTGCAATTTGGAACAGTCTTCTAGTAAGCAACAAAGCAAAATGTATGAACCAATAATGACAAAACTACCCATTTCTGAACATTTCACCCATAAAAGGCCACTCAAACTTCTGTCATTAGAATCCACCAACATCAGTAAATATGCAAAATCTCTGCAGAAGTAAGTCATATAAATAATTTCTCATTAAAGGGATCTGTAACTGATGAAGAGGTTGTTGCTAGCAAACAAATTCATATTTCATTGTTTCATCCACAAATAAAGTGCCTGTTGCCCTTGAAGAATAAATTGCCCATGTTACATTAAAAAATGATAAGCTAGTAATGTTGTAATTGGAAATGGATGGCAAACTGATAACAGAAACATAGTTACTAGGTAACTCCTCCAAAGGAGGACATTCATAGGACTGCAGCATCCACTCCCTTTAAAGTACAGCACAGTACAGTATCACCAATCTATTTGCATACTGTGGGAGTAGAACCCACAGCCTTCTGCATCAAAATCAAGTATACTACCTGTTGTGCTACTAACAATGCAAACAACATAGCATAAATAGCACTAAACCTCTCTTCCACTGAAGCTCTCAGCTCCTTGTAAAATCCACTTGACACTCAACCAAATCTCTCAACTTCACAGCAGAAGAAATCTGGAAAAAAACAACATTTATTTGGGAGGGGGGGGGGTCAAAGGGCCAAAACCAGGGACACATTTTAAATATTGCTTGTACAATCTTAGAAAGTTGATAAAATAAAGTGTTTTGTGTTACCATGTGTTTCCTGAAAGATAGGAAGACTGAAAATTAAAGGGCTAACATTATTTATTGAATTCAATTCTCACTGATTTGCCAAAAAACACAAATTTTAAGAGGAACAGGCCAAATGTATGAACCAAATATTCTGTAAAAATCTGGACAGTTGAGAGCTATGAACTGATCTCCCTGAATCACAAGTGGTGGTATGGGTAGAGAATACAGGCTCTTGTCTGAGCCTGAGTAACACTAACCACCAGGTATACCTATATACCTAACTGGGGCATTTTACACACACACACACACACACACACACACACACACACACACACACACACACACACACACACACACACACACACACACACACAGGAGCAGGATAACTCCTGTAACATCGAGCAATAAGAGAACAAGAACAGCTGGTTCAGTTAGTTTAACTTCTGCGTGCGAATCCACGTTAGGATGAAAACTCCACTTCATTAATTTTTTCCGGCAGGTTTTGCAGCTGTAAAAGTGGGGGGGGGGTTCCCCCTCCCCCTGGTTCTATGGTTCTGGCACCCATGTTTGGGGAAAAAATGATTAGTAAAGTGAGTGGCTATTCTTTCAGTGTGGTTATTGCTTGATGGTGCTGGGGAGGTTGTTTTGCCTGGTTGGAAGAGGTTTTTCTGAGATAACTAGAACATCTTTGGGTTTGATTAGTGTTTTTGCTGGAGTTGAGAGTGGCTGCGGTGGTGCAGCAGTTAGCACTGCCACCTCATAGCAAGAGGTTTTCCGGTTTGATCCTTGGCTGGTGTGCCTTCTGTGTGGAGTCTGCATGTCCTCCCTGTGGTCGTGTAGGTTTTCTCCGGGTGCTCTGGTTTCCTCCCACATCCCAAAGACATGCTGTAGGTGGATCGGACACTCTAAATTGGTCCTGGGTATGCATGTGTGTACTTGACACCATAAAACTCCACTGCCAATCATGAGTGGACATGTGATCTGCTGTGGCAACCCCAAACCAGGAAAAGTCAAAAGAAGTGTTTTTGCTGGAGTTTGGCATAGTACCAGATTTTGAAAATTTTGCTTTTTTGTTTCTTTCTAAGACCACTGTTTCCAGGCTTCATTTCCTTTTGTACTTAAGTTGTTTATTTTCTTTTTTTTGTCATGTAATTAGGTTATATTTATCCCCCTTTTATTCCTAAGGGAGCTAGTTCATTTAGGATGTTTAAGATTTTCTAGAATTTACAGACTGCTTCATCTAGAGACTAGATTTTTAGTATATTCCAGTCACACAGGTAGAGATTGGAGATAAATGCTTATTCTTGGAATATGGAAAGTTTGTGGACCTGCTTATGTTGTGGTTGTCTATGAATTATGCTTTGTTGTCTTACTGAGTATCTGGGTTGATCACTGATGGTATCGGGTAAGTTACTGCTGAAGGTTTTATTATTTGGGGAAGTGGCTAAGATCCAAGCTAGTGTAGATTTGTTAGCACTGTTTTTGTTAATCTGGGTTGGTGTGGTAATAAGATAGATGGAGTTGAATTGATGTATTGAGTTGCTGGGGAAGACTTTATTAACTGCCAATCTATGTTGAGATAACCAAATATTATAGATTCCTGGTTTCTATTGTTACATATTCAGCATAAGATCTCTTTTCTAATTTTTCCAAATCATTTTTGGTTTCTAATACTATGATGGGAATCAGTCCCATTCCTAAGTTGAAGTGCAATTAAAGTTTAATGATATTAGTATTAAATCAATGTTTGATGTCAGCCAAAAGTGCTCTTCGCAGTACCCACAATGTGCCCAGTAATGACTCCTTCTACAATTCATATGGGGTAACATGGATTGCTAACATATCTAAATACAATTGTAGACTCTTTTTTTATAAGACCCATTGCTCCTACTACTATTGGAACTGTCTGGGTATCTTTCTTCCACATTGCTCTCATTTCTGTCTGCAGATCCTGATATTTTATGACTTTGTGTCTCTCTGTACGCAACACACTGTAGTCACTGGGTGTAGTAATTTCAGTGATCAATGCTACTTTTGTCTTCTTTTCATGGACCACTGTATCTGATTTTCTAGCATCTATCTTTTCAACTGTTGGTAAAAGATGATCCCATGTAATGTAAACTTCATCATTTTCTATGACGCTTTGTGGCTCATGTTTCCAGTGTTTTTCAGCCACTTCAGTACCATAATGTTTGCACAATCCCCAGTGAGACAGTCTTGCCACATTATTATGTCTTTCAGTATACAGTCCTTCTGCCATTAGTATGTCACAACCAGCAATGAGGTGTGCGACTGTTTCCATTTCTGTTTTACCAAACCTACATGTGTCTTTCTCCCACATGTTCAATGCACTTTGCAAACCAGCATGTACGTAGCCCAGTATCTTGGGCTGCCAATATTAACCTTTCATCTCTTGGTTTAAATTCACCTCTCCTAAACCAGTCCTGTGTTCGTTCCTCTGATCTCCCTAGATCTCCTCAGTGATACTAATATTGTCTATGGAGGTGTATATAGGGCTGCTAAGCAAATGGGCTTTCTGTTGTTCAGCTTTAATTGAGTCATTAGTATTTGTGCATTGTTAATCTAATGGATGGGGAGAAGGTAGGGGTCACATTTAAACCATTTTTTTGTAGAAAATTGCCACCTGTATTGCTTTTTTATTCTCTCTCTGTCCTTTCTTAGGGCATTGTAGCCACTGGGAAGAATTTCTTTCTCTTGTGTTTTTGGTATAAGCCATATATCTGTAGTGACTAATAAATCAGGTGAAGTGCTATTTTTGCATGTAACTGAGGTTCAAAGATTCATAAGGATTAATAATAGACTTGCCTTTGTTTTGATGCTAGAGGTTGTGGTTAACTTTGTAGTAAGGACTGAGTTATTTTCTTGTGTTACTGGGCATGTGCTGGAGTAGATATCTCCAATTTCTATGAATTGCAGAGTGGAACAATGAACAATGATAGGAGTGTGCCATTTGTGTTTCCTTTTGTTTTCTAAAACCATTGGAGGTTTGGACTAAAGGTAGAAATGTTTGTGAAGACGAAAATGTGTGACACTATATAGATTAGGAGAAATTATATGAGGATAGATAGCGATATTTTGTCTTAACTTATGCTGGCTTGTGGGTGCAAAGTGAGCATTACAATGGGTATGTCAGGGGGTCAGGTATGCAAACAGCAGGAAGGGAATAATAGAGCTACATATACACTGAGCATAGCTGGTACAGTAAGAGAGAGAGAGAGGGAGAGATCTAGGGGAGGTATATGACAGAGTAAGAAATAATCTAGTGGTTCTGGAGGGGGTGAAGGTGGGCAGACTCCACAGATCATGAGTCATTGTGAACATGCATATTGGTTTGTATGTGCAATACACCTACTTCATCAAGCCACACTTTGTTCCAAAGTAGTAAATAAGGCATTCAGTGATCAGTTGCTTGCGCACACGCATGCACACACACACACACACACACACACACACACACACACACACACACACACACATACACACACAGACACAAACATGCAAACACACGCACACACACACACACACACACACACACACACACACACACACACACACACACATATACACACACACAGACACAAACATGCAAGCACACACACACACACACACACACACACACACACACACACACACACCAACACACATCTGCAAACACATACGCATGCACGCGCACACACACACACACACACACACACACACACACACACACACACACACACACACGCACACATGCACTGCTGCTGTTTAATGATAAATGAACCTGCCTAATGTTATAAAATGCATTGCTGAATAAATGTCTGCACATTATGGATGGGTCCCAAGTTATCCTAAATAAATTGCGCAGATATCCCTTACTTAGAATGCACCTATAGTGTTGGAGTTTGTTTGGTATAAAAATATTCCGTAATCTCTATGATTCTGAGCTACATGCATGGATGTCCCTTTTTTTTCCATACAAATAACTTCCTCCTTACTTCAAATGCAGGTGTTCCTCTGCAGTACAGAGGGGCAAAGCCCTAACTGTAACCCAAATGACTCAAGACTGACTAGTGACTACTGGATAAGACAGGTTCATGAGGGATGAATACCTTGCACTGTCTCAACCATTCTTGGGGGGGGAGGGACTGTAGCAGAGGCATGCCTGGTCATAGGACCAGGGTCATGCGGGTATGGTGTCTGTAAGTAGGCAGGGTGTGTGGAATTACACCATAAACCCATTGCACACCTCCACACAAATGTAATAGATATGCTTAGGGTAGGAAAACGTAAGTAGGGTCTAATAATAAAAAAAAAAAAAACAGTGAATACTTGGATGACTGTAATTGTCTCTCACTTCAGTAGATAGATGACTCAGAGACAGCTTTTGTCCCTTGGGGAATAAATGAGACACACAAGCCATGGATACCTCCCAGCAAAATGTCCAGATTTTTGTCTCATATTTTTGGTTTGATCCTCCTTCAGAAAAATTCATGCTAATGCAAAGTCTGTTATTCTATCAACTTTCTAAGTTTATAAGAGCGATATCTAAAAATGATCTCCATTTTTCAGCGTTTGTTCCTCCATTTATTCTGGCTTTGTCCAGAATTCTTGTGATAGGAGGTTGAGAGGTATGCAAACTAAAAAATAATTATATAACAAAAAATTCAAAACTGTGAAAAAAAATCACATGCATATATTCTGTTTGTATATAAACTTTTGCAGTTTCCCCAACATGGACCCTTCTTTAATTTTCCCCACATGAAACATTTTGTTAACATTCTGAGAAATGGATTTGTTTCTGAATTGCTCATAATATTCTATTGTTTTGAACATTCAGCCTTAAGACCTTTCTAACAAAGGTGTTCCATGCTGAAATGTGCAATGTCCTGCTCTTTTACAAATACAGCCTCATCCTTTTTTATTATAACAAAGTTATTCAGTGATAAAATGCACAAACACAATTTATACGTCAACACAGACCTCTGTTTAGTATGTACGCTAGATAATAAATCTTGAAATGTAAATGTGGTACCACCGTTTACCTTGTGCTATTTCATCCCTAATTTGATAGCATAACATTGGCAGCTTAGCTGGGTATAAGGTCCTGTATTTTCTTGTACATGTGCCTGCCGATATTATGATGTATTTATTGATAAACAAAACATAAGGGGTAGTGGTTAGCACCTCCATTAGTTTTAATAAGAGAACTATATTTAACATTCTTCTGTTCCTTTAGTACGTGTTAAGGTTATAACACAGATAACTTACTGATAAACTATGTGTGTCATGCTGCTGTTTCCCTGAGGTGTTTCTGCATCACTATAACAGAGATGATCATTGCTAATGTGCAAAAGTGGTGCTGCTCACCAGTATCACACTGTATTTATAAACCATGTATTCAGTGTTGAATAACATTTACACTTTCATTGCCATCTGCCAAATGCAAAACCTTTAGTTATAACACAGGTTTTTGGTGGTGCAGTATACATGCTGTTCTAACTGTAAAAGCATTTCCTTGGTCTTAAAAGACAAACATTTAGTCCTAAGAAGTACACAAATTGCTACAGTTCTCACAAAACAAAGCCTTAAATAATGTTTCAACACAGGTAGTGAGTTTGGCACCAAAGTGTACATACGTGGCTGCTGAATCTGTGTCTCTTCTGAACTCTTAACCTTCTTCAGAACCTTTTTTACTTTCTTTACTTTTGGGATCTTCACCTTTTTCTTTGAATTAACAATGGCTAGAAAAATGCAAAAAATGTTCTCACATAAAATTGGACTTGTGCCAGCAATTTGGATAGGAAAAAGCAAGCAAAAAGAACCAGCTTGGCAGAAGCTGTGCCACACAAGAGCGGATCTTGGCAACAGGACTTACTGGGGGAAGGGGGAGGGATGCAGTTTGCAGCAGCAGGAATGGAACATGCATTTCAGGAAACAAACTGTCAGCCAAGGCTCCCACACCACATATAAGCTGAAAAATAAAAGTCACGCTCTTACCTCTGGTTTCTGACACTCGTTTGGAAATATAATCAAGCACAAACATTTAGCTGTGTCTTTTGGGGATATGACTTCAAATTCATATATGCATAAATTAACCGCTATACATACAGAGGTTTGCTGAAGCATGTTTGTCTGTTGAGTGTGTGTGCATGCACATGCACATGACTATGTTTGTATGTGCATATGTGTATTTGTGTGCACACGTGTATGTGTGCATGCCTGTGTTTGTATGTGTGCATACACATGCAAGTCTCTGTGTGTATGTGTGTTCAAAAGTGTGCATTAAGGCATGTCTACATAATGTGTATATCTGTGTGTGTGTGTGTGTGTATGTGTGTGTGTGTGTGTGTGTGTGTGTGTGTGTGTGTGTGTGTGTGTGTGTGCACCATGTTTGTGTTTGTATACATACACATACATATATCTGTATGTTTGTATCTGAGTGTGCGTCTTGAATGTCTACATGAAGGTCTGTGTGTTTACATGACTCTGTGTATATCTATTTGCATGTGTGTGTGTGTGTGTGTGTGTGTGTGTGTGTGTGTGTGTGTGAGAGAGAGTGTGTGTGTGAGTGTGTGTGTGCATGAGTGTGCACATGTCTTTGTGTGTGTATCCTTGTTTGTATATAGATATGTATGTTTGCATTTGTGTGTGTGTGTGTGTGTGTGTGTGTGTGTGTGTGTGTGTGTGTGTGTGTGTGTGTGTGTGTGTGCATGAGTGTGCATGAGTGTGCACATGCCTTTGTGTGTGTATCCTTGTTTGTATATAGATGTGTATGTTTGTTTGTGTGTGTGTGTGTGTGTGTGTGTGTGTGTGTGTGTGTGTGTGTGTGTGTGTGTGTGTGTGTGTGTGTGTGTGTGTGTGTGTGTGTGTGTGTGTGTGTGTGTGTGTGTGTGTGTGTGTGTGTGTGTGTGTGTGTGTGTGTGTGTTTGTGTGTGTGTGTGTACACATATTTATTTAATGTGCTCTTGTCTGGCGTGAGCACAGCATATGTGTCACAGCAGACTGAACAGTCAGTGATTAAATGAAGGCACCTTGAGCCATAACCATCTGACTGGTGAGAAACAGGCAGGCTACATACCAAGTACTATTACTATACACTGAATGAAGAAAATCTTGATGTGCTGGGCTTGTGGCTGAGACAAACGTTTGAATATGATAGGGACTAGAAAGGCAACACTACTCTTATGGATGACATGGAACCTTGACCCATTTGCCTCAGCTGACAAGATAAATGTGTGTGTGTGTGTTGGGGGTGAATAATACAGAGTTAAACAATCTGCTGCTGAAAGATGAATAACATACTAGAGTAAATGCCATCATCACAGAAGGAGGAACTGGGGACCCTAAATCATATGACGAGGTTCTCATGCTTGGCCGACCATGCAGCTGGAAAATATTTCAATGTGTACTTCACACAGAGTCTGCAGCAATCATCCATGACAATACATGAGGGCGGAGCTTCTTCAATGTGTACTTCACACAGAGTCTGCACCAATCATCCATGACAATACATGAGGGTGGAACTTTATGGGATTCAGAAGACAGAAGTGATCACAGAGTCTGCAGCAAACTTCACTGGTAATGCATGAGGGTGTAGCAAACATCCATGATGATATATAAGGGTGGAGCTTTACAGGATTCAGAAGGGAGGTATGATCTCAGAATCTGCAGCAAACTTCACTAGTAATGCATGAAAGTGGTGATTTGGGGTATCCAGAAGGGAGGAGTTATCTCAGAGACTGCACCAAACCTCCCTGGTAATGCATAAGGGTGGGGCTTCCGGGCATCTAGAAGGGAAAAGTGATGTCAGTGTCTTCAGAAAACTGCCCTGGTAATGCATGAAAGTGGAGATTTGGGGTATCCAGAAGGGAGGAGCGATCTCAGAGTCTGCAGCAGTCCTCCCTGGTGATGCACAATGGTGGAGCTTCGGGGGATCCAGAAAGGAGAAAGAAGTAATGTGGCTATCCCTATAATTTATACAAATGTGTGATAGAGAGAGATAGAGAGAGAGAGAGAGAGAGAAAAGGCAGTTTGGTCTTGCAATGAAAACGGTTCTTCTGGGATTCTTTTGTATTTTTAACATTTGATATTTGTCCTGAATGATTACTTGAAAATAGCAAAGCATACTACAGGGACTGCAACACAGTGATTTCTGAGATAGTGGTGCTATCGCTGTTATACCACAGTGTCCAGTACCAAGACAGAAAAGTACAGCAATATAACAGTATCTGAGACTGTACAGAAAAGATGCTATAATAAAACCATATCTTACGGGGACTGGTACTGTGACACAGCAGCGTATTACCAGAAGTGGTATTGTAAAGTACTATAATAATGTCTGAGACTAAATCTTACCAGTGCTCTAATTTAGGAGGGTCTTCGCAAGAGAGAGACAGAGGAGTTCTCTTACTTGTAAATTACTGGGGACGAACCATACTAATACTGTAATATAACAGTAAATGAGAGGGGCAGGTACCACTGCTGTAAATGCAGCTGTCTTAGAGGCAGTGGTATTGCTACTAGAGTAACAATGTGTCAGGACAGAGCTTCCAGTACTGATATATAAAAGTGTCTGACAGTGCCAGTACATGAGAGGAAAAGGTACTATGGATGAGTTTGGGATAATGGTTAAGGTCTTAAAATCATAGACAACAACATACCAAAGTTTGATTCCACCCTTGGGTTATTTGCTAGGCTTAAAATGATCCTTCTGGGCCATTTACTTCATATTTAACTATGGGTTGGGAGATGGCCTAATGATTAAGGTGCTTATCTCACAGGTACAAGGTGATATAATGATTAAGGTGCTTACCTCACAGGTACAAGGTAGCATAATGACTAAGGTGTTTACCTCACAGGTACAAGGTGGCAGAATGATTAAGGTGTTTACCTCACAGGTACAAGGTGGAAGAATGATTAAGGTGTTTACCTCACAGGTACAAGGTGGCAGAATGATTAAGGTGTTTACCTCACAGGTACAAGGTGATATAATGATTAAGGTGTTTACCTCACAGGTACAAGGTGGCAGAATGATTATGGTGATTACCTCACAGGTACAAGGTGATATAATGATTAAGGTGCTTACCTCACAGGTATAAGGTGATATAATGATTAAGGTGCCTACCTCACAGGTACAAGGTGATATAATGATTAAGGTGATACCTCACAGGTACAAGGTGGCAGAATGATTAATGTGCTTTCCTCACAGGTACAAGGTGATATAATGATCAAGGTGCTTACCTCACAGGTACAAGGTGATATAATGATTAAGGTGCTTAACTCACAGGTACAAGGTGATATAATGATTAAGGTGTTTACCTGACAGGTACAAGGTGATATAATGATTAAGGTGCTTACCTCACAGGTACAAGGTAGCAGAATGATTAAGGTGTTTATCTCACAAGTACAAGGTAGCCTAATGATTAAGGTGTTTATCTCTCAGGTACAAGGTGCCATAATGATTAAGGTGTTTACCTCACAGGTACAAGGTGGCAGAATGATTAAGGTGTTTACCTCACAGGTACAAGGTAGCAGAATGATTACTGTGTTTACCTCACAGGTACAAGGTGGCAGAATGATTAAGGTGTTTACCTCAAAGGTACTAGGTGATATAATGATTAAGGTGTTTACCTCACAGGTACAAGGTAGCAGAATGATTAAGGTGTTTACCTCACAGGTACAAGGTGGCAGAATTATTAAGGTGTTTACCTCACAGGTACAAGGTGGCAGAATGATTAAGGTGTTTACCTCACAGTTAGAAGGTGGGAGAATGATTAAGGTGTTTATCTTACAGGTACAAGGTGGCAGAATGATTAAGGTGTTTACCTCAAAGGTACTAGGTGATATAATGATTAAGGTGTTTACCTCACAGATACAAGGTGGCAGAATTATTAAGGTGTTTACCTCACAGGTACAAGGTGGCAGAATGATTAAGGTGTTTACCTCACAGGTACAAGGTAGCAGAATGATTAAGGTGTTTACCTCACAGGTACAAGGTGGCAGAATGATTAATGTGTTTACCTCACAGGTACAAGGTGGCAGAATGATTACGGTGTTTACCTCACAGGTACAAGGTAGCAGAATGATTAAGGTGTTTACCTCACAGGTACAAGGTGGCAGAATGATTAAGGTGTTTACATCACAGGTATAAGGTGGGAGAATGATTAAGGTGTTTACCTCACAGGTACAAGGTGGCAAAATGATTAAGGTGTTTACCTCAAAGGTACTAGGTGATATCATGATTAAGGTGTTTACCTCACAGGTACAAGGTAGCAGAATGATTAGGGTGTTTACCTCACAGGTACAAGGTGATATAATGATTAAGGTGTTTACCTCACAGGTACAAGGTAGCAGAATGATTAAGGTGTTTACCTCACAGGTACAATGTGGCAGAATTATTAAGGTGTTTACCTCACAGGTGCAAGGTGGCAGAATGATTAAGGTGTTTATCTCAAAGGTACAAGGTGGCAGAATGATTAAGGTGTTTACCTCACAGGTACAAGTTGGGAGAATAATGAAGATATTTACCTCACAGGTACAAGGTGATTATAATGATGCAGGTGTTTACCTCACAGGTACAAGGTGGCAGAATGATTAAGGTGTTTACCTCACAGGAACAAGGTGGCAGAATGATTAAGGTGTTTACTTCAGAGGTACAAGGTGGCAGAATGATTAAGGTGTTTACCTCACAGGTACAGTGTGAGAGAATGATTAAGGTGATTACCTCACAGGTACAAGGGGATATAATGATTAAGGTGTTTACCTCACAGGTACAAGGTGGCAGAATGATCACGGTGTTTACCTCACAGGTACAAGGTAGCATAATGATTAAGGTGTTTGCCTCACAGGTACAAGGTGGCAGAATGATTAAGGTGTTTACCTCACAGGTACAAGGTGGCAGAATGATTAAGGTGTTTACCTCACAGGTACAATGTGGCAGAATGATTACGGTGTTTACTTCACAGGTACAAGGTGGCAGAATGATTAAGGTGTTTACCTCACAGGTACAAGGTGGCAGAATGATTATGGTGTTTACCTTACATGTACAAGGTGGCAGAATGATTAAAGTGTTTTCCTCACAGGTACACGATAATATAATAATTAAGGTGTTTATCTCTCAGGTACAAGGTGGCAGAAATGATTAAGGTGTTTACCTCACAGGTACAAGGTGGCAGAATGATTAAGGTGTTTACCTCACAGGTACAAGGTGGCAGAATGATTCAGGTGTTTACCTCACAGGTACAAGGTAGCATAATGATTAAGGTGTTTACCTCACAGGTACAAGATGGCAGAATGATTAAGGTGTTTACCTCACAGGTACAAAGTGATATAATGATTAATGTGTTTACCTCACAGGTACAAGGTAGCAGAATGATTAAGGTGTTTCTCTCACAGGTACAAGGTGATATAATGATTAAGGTGTTTACCTCACAGGTACAAGGTGGTAGAATGATTAAGGTGTTTAACTCACAGGTACAAGGTGATATAATGATTAAGGTGTTTACCTCACAGGTACAATGTGGCAGAATGATTACGGTGTTTACCTCACAGGTACAAGGTGGAAGAATGATTAAGGTGTTTACCTCACAGGTACAAGGTGGCAGAATGATTATGGTGTTTACCTTACAGGTACAAGGTAGCAGAAAGATTAAGGTGTTTATCTCACAGGTACAAGGTAGCATAATGATTAAGGTGTTTACCTCACAGGTACAAGATGGCAGAATGATTAAGGTGTTTACCTCACAGGTACAAGGTGATATAATGATTAAGATGTTTACCTCACAGGTACAAGGTGGCAGAATGATTAAGGTGTTTACTTCACAGGTACAAGATAATATAATGATTAAGGTGTTTATCTCTCAGTTACAAGGTGGCAGAAATGATTAAGGTGTTTACCTCACAGGTACAAGGTGGCAGAATGATTAAGGTGTTTACCTCACAGGTACAACGTTGCAGAATGATTAAGGTGTTTACCTCACAGGTACAAGGTAGCATAATGATTAAGGTGTTTACCTCACAGGTACAATATGGCAGAATGATTAAAGTGTTTACCTCACAGGTACAAAGTGATATAATGATTAATGTGTTTACCTCACAGGTACAAGGTAGCAGAATGATTAAGGTGTTTCTCTCACAGGTACAAGGTGATATAATGATTAAGGTATTTACCTCACAGGTACAAGGTGGTAGAATGATTAAGGTGTTTACCTCACAGGTACAAGGTGATATAATGATTAAGGTGTTTACCTCACAGGTACAAGGTAGCAAAATGATTAAGGTGTTTATCTCAAAGGTACAACGTGATATAATGATTAAGCTGTTTACCTCACAGGTACAAGGTGGCAGAATGATTAAGGTGTTTTCCTCACAGGTACAAGCTGGCAGAATGATTAAGGTGTTTACCTCACACGTACAAGGTGATATAATGATTAAGGTGTTTGTCTCTCAGGTACAAGATGGCAAAATGATTAAGGTGTTTATCTCACAGGTACAAGGGGGCAGAATGATTAAGGTGTTTACCGCACAGGTACAAGGTGGCAGACTGATTAAGGTGCTTTCCTCACAGGTACAAGGTGGCAGAATGATTAAGGTGTTTACCTCACAGGTACAATGTAGCAGAATGTTTAAGGCGTTTGCCTCACAGGTACAAGGTAGCCTAATGATTAAGGTGATTATCTCTCAGGTACAAGGTGGCAGAATGATTAAGGTGTATACCTCACAGGTACAAGGTGGCAGAATGATTAAGGTGTTTACCTCACAGGTACAAGGTGATATAATGATTAAGCTGTTTACATCACAGGTACAAGGTGGCAGAATGATTAAGGGGGTTACCTCACAGGTACAAGGTGATATAATGATTAAGCTGTTTACTTCACAGGTACAAAGTGGCAGAATGATTAAGGTGTTTACCTCACAGGTACAAGGTGATATAATGATTAAGGTGTTTACATCACAGGTACAAGGTGATATAATGATTAAAGTGTTTACCTCACAGGTACAAGGTGGCAGAATGATTAAGGCGGTTACCTCACAGGTACAAGGTGGAATAATGATTAAGGTGCTTACCCCACAGGCACAAGGTGGCAGAATGATTAAGGTGTTTACCTCACAGGTGCAAGGTGGCAGAATGATTAAGGTGTTTACCTCACAGGTACAATGTAGCATAATGATTAAGGTTTTTACCTCACAGGTACAAGGTGATATAATGATTAAGGTGTTTCCCTCACAGGTACAAGGTGACAGAATGATTAAGGTGCTTTTCTCACAGGTACAAGGTGATATAATGATTAAGGTGCTTACCTCACAGGTACAAGGTGATATAATGATTAAGGTGCTTACCTCACAGGTACAATGTGATATAATGATTAAGGTGTTTACCTGACAGGTACAAGGTGATATAATGATTAAGGTGTTTACCTCACAGGTACAAGGTAGCAGAATTATTAAGGTGTTTATCTCACAGGTACAAGGTAGCCTAATGATTAAGGTGTTTATCTCTCAGGTACAAGGTGCCATAATGATTAAGGGGTTTACCTCACAGGTACCAGGTGGCAGAATGATTAAGGTGTTTACCTCACAGGTACAAGGTAGCAGAATGAATAAGGTGTTTACCTCACAGGTACAAGGTAGCATAATGATTAAGGTGTTTACCTCACAGGCACAAGGTGATATAATGATTAAGGTGTTTACCTCACAGGTGCAAGGTAGCAGAAAGATTAAGGTGTTTACCTCACAGGTACAAGGTGGCAGAATTATTAAGGTGTTTACCTCACAGGTACAAGGTGGCAGAATAATTAAGGTGTTTACCTCACAGGTACAAGGTGGCAAAATGATTAAGGTGTTTACCTCACAGGTGCAAGGTGACAGAATGATTAAGGTGTTTACCTCACAGGTACAAGGTGATATAATGATTAAGGTGTTTACCTCACAGGTACATGGTGATATAATGATTGAGGTGTTTACCTCACAAGTACAAGGTGGCAGAATGATTAAGGTGTTTACCTCACAGGTACAAGGTGGGAGAATGATTAAGGTGTTTACCTCACAGGTACAAGGTGGCAGAATGATTAAGGTGTTTACCTCATAGGTACTAGGTGATATAATGATTAAGGTGTTTACCTCACAGGTACAAGGTAGCAGAATGATTAAGGTGTTTTCCTCACAGGTACAAGGTGGCAGAATGATTAATGTGTTTACCTCTCAGGTACAAGGTGGCAGAATGATTAAGGTGTTTACCTCACAGGTACAAGGTAGCAGAATGATTAAGGTGTTTACCTCACAGGTACAAGGTGGCAGAATGATTAAGGTGTTTACCTCACAGGTACAAGGTGGGAGAATAATGAAGATATTTACCTCACAGGTACAAGGTGATTATAATGATGCAGTTGTTTACCTCACAGGTACAAGGTGGCAGAATGATTAAGGTGTTTACCTCACAGGAACAAGGTGGCAGAATGATTAAGGTGTTTACTTCAGAGGTACAAGGTGGCAGAATGATTAAGGTGTTTACCTCACAGGTACAGTGTGAGAGAATGATTAAGGTGATTACCTCACAGGTACAAGGGGATATAATGATTAAGGTGTTTACCTCACAGGTACAAGGTGGCAGAATGATCACGGTGTTTACCTCACAGGTACAAGGTAGCATAATGATTAAGGTGTTTGCCTCACAGGTACAAGGTGGCAGAATGATTAAGGTGTTTACCTCACAGGTACAAGGTGGCAGAATGATTAAGGTGTTTACCTCACAGGTACAATGTGGCAGAATGATTACGGTGTTTACCTCACAGGTACAAGGTGGCAGAATGATTAAGGTGTTTACCTCACAGGTACAAGGTGGCAGAGTGATTATGGTGTTTACCTTACAGGTACAAGGTGGCAGAATGATTAAGGTGTTTTCCTCACAGGTACACGATAATATAATAATTAAGGTGTTTATCTCTCAGGTACAAGGTGGCAGAAATGATTAAGGTGTTTTCCTCACAGGTACAAGGTGACAGAATGATTAAGGTGTTTACCTCACAGGTACAAGGTGGCAGAATGATTCAGGTGTTTACCTCACAGGTACAAGGTAGCATAATGATTAAGGTGTTTACCTCACAGGTACAAGATGGCAGAATGATTAAGGTGTTTACCTCACAGGTACAAAGTGATATAATGATTAATGTGTTTACCTCACAGGTACAAGGTAGCAGAATGATTAAGGTGTTTCTCTCACAGGTACAAGGTGATATAATGATTAAGGTGTTTACCTCACAGGTACAAGGTGGTAGAATGATTAAGTTGTTTACCTCACAGGTACAAGGTGATATAATGATTAAGGTGTTTACCTCACAGGTACAATGTGGCAGAATGATTACGGTGTTTACCTCACAGGTACAAGGTGGCAGAATGATTAAGGTGTTTACCTCACAGGTACAAGGTGGCAGAATGATTATGGTGTTTACCTTACAGGTACAAGGTAGCAGAAAGATTAAGGTGTTTATCTCACAGGTACAAGGTAGCATAATGATTAAGGTGTTTACCTCACAGGTACAAGATGGCAGAATGATTAAGGTGTTTACCTCACAGGTACAAGGTGATATAATGATTAAGATGTTTACCTCACAGGTACAAGGTGGCAGAATGATTAAGGTGTTTACTTCACAGGTACAAGATAATATAATGATTAAGGTGTTTATCTCTCAGGTACAAGGTGGCAGAAATGATTAAGGTGTTTACCTCACAGGTACATGGTGGCAGAATGATTAAGGTGTTTACCTCACAGGTACAAGGTAGCATAATGATTAAGGTTTTTACCTCACAGGTACAATATGGCAGAATGATTAAGGTGTTTACCTCACAGGTATAAGGTGGGAGAATGATTAAGGTGTTTACCTCACAGGTACAAGGTGGCGAAATGATTAAGGTGTTTACCTCAAAGGTACTAAGTGATATCATGATTAAGGTGTTTGCCTCACAGGTACAAGGTAGCAGAATGATTAGGGTGTTTACCTCACAGGTACAAGGTGATATAATGATTAAGGTGTTTACCTCACAGGTACAAGGTAGCAGAATGATTAAGGTGTTTACCTCACAGGTACAATGTGGCAGAATTATTAAGGTGTTAACCTCACAGGTGCTAGGTGGCAGAATGATTAAGGTGTTTATCTCAAAGGTACAAGGTGGCAGAATGATTAAGGTGTTTACCTCACAGGTACAAGTTGGGAGAATAATGAAGATATTTACCTCACAGGTACAAGGTGATTATAATGATGCAGGTGTTTACCTCACAGGTACAAGGTGGCAGAATGATTAAGGTGTTTACCTCACAGGAACAAGGTGGCAGAATGATTAAGGTGTTTACTTCAGAGGTACAAGGTGGCAGAATGATTAAGGTGTTTACCTCACAGGTACAGTGTGAGAGAATGATTAAGGTGATTACCTCACAGGTACAAGGGGATATAATGATTAAGGTGTTTACCTCACAGGTACAAGGTGGCAGAATGATCACTGTGTTTACCTCACAGGTACAAGGTAGCATAATGATTAAGGTGTTTGCCTCACAGGTACAAGGTGGCAGAATGATTAAGGTGTTTACCTCACAGGTACAAGGTGGCAGAATGATTAAGGTGTTTACCTCACAGGTACAATGTGGCAGAATGATTACGGTGTTTACCTCACAGGTACAAGGTGGCAGAATGATTAAGGTGTTTACCTCACAGGTACAAGGTGGCAGAATGATTATGGTGTTTACCTTACATGTACAAGGTGGCAGAATGATTAAAGTGTTTTCCTCACAGGTACACGATAATATAATAATTAAGGTGTTTATCTCTCAGGTACAAGGTGGCAGAAATGATTAAGGTGTTTACCTCACAGGTACAAGGTGGCAGAATGATTAAGGTGTTTACCTCACAGGTACAAGGTGGCAGAATGATTCAGGTGTTTACCTCACAGGTACAAGGTAGCATAATGATTAAGGTGTTTACCTCACAGGTACAAGATGGCAGAATGATTAAGGTGTTTACCTCACAGGTACAAAGTGATATAATGATTAATGTGTTTACCTCACAGGTACAAGGTAGCAGAATAATTAAGGTGTTTCTCTCACAGGTACAAGGTGATATAATGATTAAGGTGTTTACCTCACAGGTACAAGGTGGTAGAATGATTAAGGTGTTTACCTCACAGGTACAAGGTGATATAATGATTAAGGTGTTTACCTCACAGGTACAATGTGGCAGAATGATTACGGTGTTTACCTCACAGGTACAAGGTGGAAGAATGATTAAGGTGTTTACCTCACAGGTACAAGGTGGCAGAATGATTATGGTGTTTACCTTACAGGTACAAGGTAGCAGAAAGATTAAGGTGTTTATCTCACAGGTACAAGGTAGCATAATGATTAAGGTGTTTACCTCACAGGTACAAGATGGCAGAATGATTAAGGTGTTTACCTCACAGGTACAAGGTGATATAATGATTAAGATGTTTACCTCACAGGTACAAGGTGGCAGAATGATTAAGGTGTTTACTTCACAGGTACAAGATAATATAATGATTAAGGTGTTTATCTCTCAGTTACAAGGTGGCAGAAATGATTAAGGTGTTTACCTCACAGGTACAAGGTGGCAGAATGATTAAGGTGTTTACCTCACAGGTACAACGTTGCAGAATGATTAAGGTGTTTACCTCACAGGTACAAGGTAGCATAATGATTAAGGTGTTTACCTCACAGGTACAATATGGCAGAATGATTAAGGTGTTTACCTCACAGGTACAAAGTGATATAATGATTAATGTGTTTACCTCACAGGTACAAGGTAGCAGAATGATTAAGGTGTTTCTCTCACAGGTACAAGGTGATATAATGATTAAGGTATTTACCTCACAGGTACAAGGTGGTAGAATGATTAAGGTGTTTACCTCACAGGTACAAGGTGATATAATGATTAAGGTGTTTACCTCACAGGCACAAGGTAGCAAAATGATTAAGGTGTTTATCTCAAAGGTACAACGTGATATAATGATTAAGCTGTTTACCTCACAGGTACAAGGTGGCAGAATGATTAAGGTGTTTTCCTCACAGGTACAAGCTGGCAGAATGATTAAGGTGTTTACCTCACACGTACAAGGTGATATAATGATTAAGGTGTTTGTCTCTCAGGTACAAGATGGCAAAATGATTAAGGTGTTTATCTCACAGGTACAAGGGGGCAGAATGATTAAGGTGTTTACCGCACAGGTACAAGGTGGCAGAATGATTAAGGTGCTTTCCTCACAGGTACAAGGTGGCAGAATGATTAAGGTGTTTACCTCACAGGTACAATGTAGCAGAATGTTTAAGGCGTTTACCTCACAGGTACAAGGTAGCCTAATGATTAAGGTGATTATCTCTCAGGTACAAGGTGGCAGAATGATTAAGGTGTATACCTCACAGGTACAAGGTGGCAGAATGATTAAGGTGTTTACCTCACAGGTACAAGGTGATATAATGATTAAGCTGTTTACATCACAGGTACAAGGTGGCAGAATGATTAAGGGGGTTACCTCACAGGTACAAGGTGATATAATGATTAAGCTGTTTACTTCACAGGTACAAAGTGGCAGAATGATTAAGGTGTTTACCTCACAGGTACAAGGTGATATAATGATTAAGGTGTTTACATCACAGGTACAAGGTGATATAATGATTAAAGTGTTTACCTCACAGGTACAAGGTGGCAGAATGATTAAGGCAGTTACCTCACAGGTACAAGGTGGAATAATGATTAAGGTGCTTACCCCACAGGTACAAGGTGGCAGAATGATTAAGGTGTTTACCTCACAGGTGCAAGGTGGCAGAATGATTAAGGTGTTTACCTCACAGGTACAATGTAGCATAATGATTAAGGTTTTTACCTCACAGGTACAAGGTGATATAATGATTAAGGTGTTTCCCTCACAGGTACATGGTGACAGAATGATTAAGGTGCTTTTCTCACAGGTACAAGGTGATATAATGATTAAGGTGCTTACCTCACAGGTACAAGGTGATATAATGATTAAGGTGCTTACCTCACAGGTACAATGTGATATAATGATTAAGGTGTTTACCTGACAGGTACAAGGTGATATAATGATTAAGGTGTTTACCTCACAGGTACAAGGTAGCAGAATGATTAAGGTGTTTATCTCACAGGTACAAGGTAGCCTAATGATTAAGGTGTTTATCTCTCAGGTACAAGGTGCCATAATGATTAAGGGGTTTACCTCACAGGTACCAGGTGGCAGAATGATTAAGGTGTTTACCTCACAGGTACAAGGTAGCAGAATGATTAAGGTGTTTACCTCACAGGTACAAGGTAGCATAATGATTAAGGTGTTTACCTCACAGGCACAAGGTGATATAATGATTAAGGTGTTTACCTCACAGGTGCAAGGTAGCAGAAAGATTAAGGTGTTTACCTCACAGGTACAAGGTGGCAGAATTATTAAGGTGTTTACCTCACAGGTACAAGGTGGCAGAATAATTAAGGTGTTTACCTCACAGGTACAAGGTGGCAAAATGATTAAGGTGTTTACCTCACAGGTGCAAGGTGACAGAATGATTAAGGTGTTTACCTCACAGGTACAAGGTGATATAATGATTAAGGTGTTTACCTCACAGGTACATGGTGATATAATGATTGAGGTGTTTACCTCACAAGTACAAGGTGGCAGAATGATTAAGGTGTTTACCTCACAGGTACAAGGTGGGAGAATGATTAAGGTGTTTACCTCACAGGTACAAGGTGGCAGAATGATTAAGGTGTTTACCTCATAGGTACTAGGTGATATAATGATTAAGGTGTTTACCTCACAGGTACAAGGTAGCAGAATGATTAAGGTGTTTTCCTCACAGGTACAAGGTGGCAGAATGATTAATGTGTTTACCTCTCAGGTACAAGGTGGCAGAATGATTAAGGTGTTTACCTCACAGGTACAAGGTAGCAGAATGATTAAGGTGTTTACCTCACAGGTACAAGGTGGCAGAATGATTAAGGTGTTTACCTCACAGGTACAAGGTGGGAGAATAATGAAGATATTTACCTCACAGGTACAAGGTGATTATAATGATGCAGTTGTTTACCTCACAGGTACAAGTTGGCAGAATGATTAAGGTGTTTACCTCACAGGAACAAGGTGGCAGAATGATTAAGGTGTTTACTTCAGAGGTACAAGGTGGCAGAATGATTAAGGTGTTTACCTCACAGGTACAGTGTGAGAGAATGATTAAGGTGATTACCTCACAGGTACAAGGGGATATAATGATTAAGGTGTTTACCTCACAGGTACAAGGTGGCAGAATGATCACGGTGTTTACCTCACAGGTACAAGGTAGCATAATGATTAAGGTGTTTGCCTCACAGGTACAAGGTGGCAGAATGATTAAGGTGTTTACCTCACAGGTACAAGGTGGCAGAATGATTAAGGTGTTTACCTCACAGGTACAATGTGGCAGAATGATTACGGTGTTTACCTCACAGGTACAAGGTGGCAGAATGATTAAGGTGTTTACCTCACAGGTACAAGGTGGCAGAGTGATTATGGTGTTTACCTTACAGGTACAAGGTGGCAGAATGATTAAGGTGTTTTCCTCACAGGTACACGATAATATAATAATTAAGGTGTTTATCTCTCAGGTACAAGGTGGCAGAAATGATTAAGGTGTTTACCTCACAGGTACAAGGTGACAGAATGATTAAGGTGTTTACCTCACAGGTACAAGGTAGCAGAATGATTAAGGTGTTTCTCTCACAGGTACAAGGTGATATAATGATTAAGGTATTTACCTCACAGGTACAAGGTGGTAGAATGATTAAGGTGTTTACCTCACAGGTACAAGGTGATATAATGATTAAGGTGTTTACCTCACAGGTACAAGGTAGCAAAATGATTAAGGTGTTTATCTCAAAGGTACAACGTGATATAATGATTAAGCTGTTTACCTCACAGGTACAAGGGTGGCAGAATGATTAAGGTGTTTACCTCACAGGTACAAGGTGATATAATGATTAAGGTGTTTACCTCACAAGTACAAGGTGGCAGAATGATTAAGGTGTTTACCTCACAGGTACAAGGTGGCAGAATGATTAAGGTGTTTACCTCACAGGTACAAGGTGGCAGAATGATTAAGGTGTTTACCTCACAGGTACAAGGTGGCAGAATGATTAAGGTGTTTACCTCACAGGTACAATGTAGAATGTTTAAGGCGTTTACCTCACAGGTACAAGGTAGCCTAATGATTAAGGTGATTATCTCTCAGGTACAAGGTGGCAGAATGATTAAGGTGTATACCTCACAGGTACAAGGTGGCAGAATGATTAAGGTGTTTACCTCACAGGTACAAGGTGATATAATGATAAAGCTGTTTACATCACAGGTACAAGGTGGCAGAATGATTAAGGGGGTTACCTCACAGGTACAAGGTGATATAATGATTAAGCTGTTTACTTCACAGGTACAAGGTGGCAGAATGATTAAGGTGTTTACCTCACAGGTACAAGGTGATATAATGATTAAGGTGTTTACATCACAGGTACAAGGTGATATAATGATTAAAGTGTTTACCTCAAAGGTACAAGGTGGCAGAATGATTAAGGTGGTTACCTCACAGGTACAAGGTGGAATAATGATTAAGGTGCTTACCCCACAGGTACAAGGTGGCAGAATGATTAAGGTGTTTACCTCACAGGTACAAGGTGGCAGAATGATTAAGGTGTTTACCTCACAGGTATAATGTAGCATAATGATTAAGGTTTTTACCTCACAGGTACAAGGTGATATAATGATTAAGGTGTTTCCCTCACAGGTACAAGGTGACAGAATGATTAAGGTGCTTTTCTCACAGGTACAAGGTGATATAATGATTAAGGTGCTTACCTCACAGGTACAAGGTGATATAATGATTAAGGTGCTTACCTCACAGGTACAATGTGATATAATGATTAAGGTGTTTACCTGACAGGTACAAGGTGATATAATGATTAAGGTGTTTACCTCACAGGTACAAGGTAGCAGAATGATTAAGGTGTTTATCTCACAGGTACAAGGTAGCCTAATGATTAAGGTGTTTATCTCTCAGGTACAAGGTGCCATAATGATTAAGGTGTTTACCTCACAGGTACCAGGTGGCAGAATGATTAAGGTGTTTACCTCACAGGTACAAGGTAGCAGAATGATTAAGGTGTTTACCTCACAGGTACAAGGTGATATAATGATTAAGGTGTTTACCTCACAGGCACAAGGTGATATAATGATTAAGGTGTTTACCTCACAGGTACAAGGTGGCAGAATGATTAAGGTGTTTACCTCACAGGTACAAGGTGGCAGAATAATTAAGGTGTTTACCTCACAGGTACAAGGTGGCAAAATGATTAAGGTGTTTACCTCACAGGTGCAAGGTGACAGAATGATTAAGGTGTTTACCTCACAGGTACAAGGTGATATAATGATTAAGGTGTTTACCTCACAGGTACATGGTGATATAATGATTGAGGTGTTTACCTCACAAGTACAAGGTGGCAGAATGATTAAGGTGTTTACCTCACAGGTACAAGGTGGGAGAATGATTAAGGTGTTTACCTCACAGGTACAAGGTGGCAGAATGATTAAGGTGTTTACCTCACAGGTACTAGGTGATATAATGATTGGTGTTTACCTCACAGGTACAAGGTAGCAGAATGATTAAGGTGTTTTCCTCACAGGTACAAGGTGGCAGAATGATTAATGTGTTTACCTCTCAGGTACAAGGTGGCAGAATGATTAAGGTGTTTACCTCACAGGTACAAGGTAGCAGAATGATTAAGGTGTTTACCTCACAGGTACAAGGTGGCAGAATGATTAAGGTGTTTACCTCACAGGTACAAGGTGGGAGAATAATGAAGATATTTACCTCACAGGTACAAGGTGATTATAATGATGCAGGTGTTTACCTCACAGGTACAAGGTGGCAGAATGATTAAGGTGTTTACCTCACAGGAACAAGGTGGCAGAATGATTAAGGTGTTTACCTCACAGGTACAAGGTGGCAGAATGATTAAGGTGTTTACCTCACAGGTACAGGTTGGGAGAATGATTAAGGTGATTACCTCACAGGTACAAGGTGATATAATTATTAAGGTTTTTACCTCACAGGTACAAGGTGGCAGGATGATCATGGTGTTTACCTCACAGGTACAAGGTAGTATAATGATTAAGGTGTTTGCCTCACAGGTACAAGGTGGCAGAATGATTAAAGTTTTTACGTCACAGGTACAAGGTGGCAGAATGAAAAAGGTGTTTATCTCACAGGTACAAGGTGGCAGAATGATTACGGTGTTTACCTCACATGTACAAGGTGGCAGAATGATTAAGGTGCTTACCTCATAGGTACAAGGTGGCAGAATGATTATGGTTTTTACCTCACAGGTACAAGCTAGCAGAAAGATTAAGGTGTTTACCTCACAGGTACAAGGTGATATAATGATTAAGGTGTTTACCTCACAGGTACAAGGTGGCAGAATGATTAAGGTGTTTACCTCACAGGTACAAGGTGGCAGAATGATTCAGGTGTTTACCTCACAGGTACAAGGTAGCATAATGATTAAGGTGTTTACCTCACAGGAACAAGGTGGCAGAATGATTAAGGTGTTTACTTCAGAGGTACAAGGTAGCAGAATGATTAAGGTGTTTACCTCACAGGTACAAGGTAGCATAATGATTAAGGTGTTTACCTCACAGGCACAAGGTGATATAATGATTAAGGTGTTTACCTCACAGGTGCAAGGTAGCAGAAATATTAAGGTGTTTACCTCACAGGTACAAGGTGGCAGAATTATTAAGGTGTTTACCTCACAGGTACAAGGTGGCAGAATAATTAAGGTGTTTACCTCACAGGTACAAGGTGGCAAAATGATTAAGGTGTTTACCTCACATGTGCAAGGTGACAGAATGATTAAGGTGTTTACCTCACAGGTACAAGGTGATATAATGATTAAGGTGTTTACCTCACAGGTGCAAGGTAGCAGAAATATTAAGGTGTTTACCTCACAGGTACAAGGTGGCAGAATTATTAAGGTGTTTACCTCACAGGTACAAGGTGGCAGAATAATTAAGGTGTTTACCTCACAGGTACAAGGTGGCAAAATGATTAAGGTGTTTACCTCACAGGTGCAAGGTGACAGAATGATTAAGGTGTTTACCTCACAGGTACAAGGTGATATAATGATTAAGGTGTTTACCTCACAGGTACATGATGATATAATGATTGAAGTGTTTACCTCACAAGTACAAGGTGGCAGAATGATTAAGGTGTTTACCTCACAGGTACAAGGTGGGAGAATGATTAAGGTGTTTACCTCACAGGTACAAGGTGGCAGAATGATTAATGTGTTTACCTCTCAGGTACAAGGTGGCAGAATGATTAAGGTGTTTACCTCACAGGTACAAGGTAGCAGAATGATTAAGGTGTTTACCTCACAGGTACAAGGTGGCAGAATGATTAAGGTGTTTACCTCACAGGAACAAGGTGGCAGACTGATTAAGGTGTTTACCTCATAGGTACAAGGTGATATAATGATTAAGGTGTTTACCCCACAGGTACAAGGTGATATAATGATTAAGGTGTTTACCTCACAAGTACAAGGTGGCAGAATGATTAAGGTGTTTATCTCACAGGTACAAGGTGGCAGAATGATTAAGGTTTTTGCCTCACAGGTACAAGTTGGGAGAATGATGAAGATATCTACCTCACAGGTACAAGGTGATTATAATGATGAAGGTGTTTACCTCACAGGTACAAGGTGGCAGAATGATTAAGGTGTTTACCTCACAGGTACAAGGTGGCAGAATGATTAAGGTGTTTACCTCACAGGTACAGGTTGGGAGAATGATTAAGGTGATTACCCTCCAGGTACAAAGGTGGAATGATTAAGGTGTATACCTCACAGGTACAAGGTGGCAGAATGATTAAGGTGTTTACCTCACAGGTACAAGGTGATATAATGATTAAGGTGTTTACATCACAGGTACAAGGTGGCAGGATGATCAAGGTGTTTACCTCACAGGTACAAGGTGAATGATTAAGGTGTTTACCTCACAGGTACAAGGTGGCAGAATGATTAAGGTGTTTACCTCACAGGTACAAGGTGGCAGAATGATTAAGGTGTTTACCTCACAGGTACAATGTAGCATAATGATTAAGGTTTTTACCTCACAGGTACAAGATGGCAGGATGATTAAGGTGTTTACCTCACAGGTACAAGGTGATATAATGATTAAGGAGTTTATCTCACAGGTACAAGGTGGCAGAATGATTAAGGTGTTTACCTCACAGGTACAAGGTGGCAGAATGATTAAGGTGTTTACCTCACAGGTACAAGGTGGCAGAATGATTAAGGTTTTTACCTCACAGGTACAAGGTGGCAGAAAGATTAAGGTGTTTATCTCACAGGTACAAGGGGATATAATGATTAAGGTGTTTACCTCACAGGTACAAGATGGCAGAATGATTAAGGTGTTTACCTCACAGGTACAAGGTGATATAATGATTAAGGTGTTTACCTCACAGGTACAAGGTGGCAGAATGATTAAGGTGTTTACCTCACAGGTACAAGGTAATATAATGATTAAGGTGTTTATCTCTCAGGCACAAGGTGGCAGAAATGATGAAGGTGTTTACCTCACAGGTACAAGGTGGCAGAATGATTAAAGTGTTTACCTCACAGGTACAAGGTGGCAGAATGATTAAGGTGTTTACCTCACAGGTACAAGGTATCATAATGATTAAGGTGTTTACCTCACAGGTACAAGATGGCAGGATGATTAAGGTGTTTACCTCACAGGTACAAGGTGATATAATGATTAATGTGTTTACCTCACAGGTACAAGGTAGCAGAATGATTAAGGTGTTTCTCTCACAGGTACAAGGTGATATAATGATTAAGGTGTTTACCTCACAGGTACAAGGTGGAAGAATGATTAATGTGTTTACCTCACAGGTACAAGGTGATATAATGATTAAGGTGTTTACCTCACAGGTACAAGGTAGCAGAATGATTAAGGTGTTTATCTCAAAGGTACAATGTGATATAATGATTAATGTGTTTATCTCAAAGGTACAACGTGATATAATAATTAAGCTGTTTACCTCACAGCTACAAGGTGGCAGAATGATTAAGATGTTTTCCTCACAGGTACAAGCTGGCAGAATGATTAAGGTGCTTACCTCACAGGTACAAGGTGATATAATAATTAAGATGTTTATCTCACAGGTACAATGGGGCAGAATGATTAAGGTGTTTACCGCACAGGTACAAGGTAGCAGAATGATTAAGGTGTTTATCTCACAGGTACAAGGTGATATAATGATTAAGCTGTTTATCTCACAGGTACAAGGTGGCAGAAGGATTAAGGTGTTTACCTCACAGGTACAAGGTGGCAAAATGATTAAGGTGTTTACCTCACAGGTACAACGTGGCAGAATGATTAAGGTGCTTACCTCACAGGTACAAGGTAGCAGAATGATTAAGGTGTTTACCTCACAGGTACAAGGTGATATAATGACTAAGGTGTTTACCTCACAGATACAAGGTGATATAATGATTAATGTGTTTACCTCACAGGTACAAGGTGGCAGAATCATTAAGGTGTTTACCTCACAGGTACAAGGTGGCAGAATGATTAAGGTGCTTACCTCACAGGTACAAGGTGGCAGAATGATTAAGGTGCTTACCTCACAGGTACAAGGTGGCAGAATGATTAAGGTGTTTACCTCACATGTACAATGTAGTAGAATGATTAATGTGTTTACCTCACAGGTACAAGGTAGCCTAATGATTAAGGTGATTATCTTTCAGGTACAAGGTGGCAGAATGATTAAGGTGTTTACCTCACAGGTACAAGGTGGCAGAACGATTAAGGTGTTTACCTCACAAGTACAAGGTAGCCTAATGATTAAGCTGTTTATCTCTCAGGTACAAGGTGGCAGAATGATTAAGGTGTATACCTCACAGGTACAAGGTGGCAGAATGATTAAGGTGTTTACCTCAGAGGTACAAGGTGATATAATGATTAAGCTGTTTACCTCACAGGTACAAGGTGGCAGAATGATTAAGGTGTTTACCTCACAGGTACAAGGTGATATAATGATTAAGGTGTTTACCTCACAGGTACAAGGTGATAAAATGATTAATGTGTTTACCTCACAGTTACAAGGTGGCAGAATGATTAAGGTGTTTACCTCACAGGTACAAGGTGGCAGAATGATTAAGGTGCTTACCTCACAGGTACAAGGTGGCAGAATGATTAAGGTGTTTACCTCACAGGTACAAGGTGGCAGAATGATTAAGGTGCTTACCTCACAGGTACAAGGTGATATAATGATTAACCTGTTTATCTCACAGGTACAAGGTAGCAGAATTATTGTGGTGTTTACCTCACAATTACAAGGTGGCAAAATGATTAAGCTCACAGATGCAAGGTAGCAGAATGATTAAGGTGTTTACCTCACATGTACAAGGTGGCAGAATGATTAAGGTGTTTATCTCACAGGTACAAGGTAGCAGAATTATTAAGGTGTTTACCTCACAGGTACAAGGTGGCAGAATGATTAAGTTGTTTACCTCACAGGTACAAGGTGGCAGAATGATTAAGGTGTTTGCCTCACAGGTACAAGGTGGCAGAATGATTAAGGTATTTACCTCACAGGTACAAGGTACAGCATTTGATCCTCAACTTTAAGGGACATTGGTTAAGTTTAAAATGGCCCACAAGTGCAGCTAGCCTAGTACTTGCATACAAATCTAAAATTATAAAGTTTGGATTGGGGATTGGTATAATGGTTGAGGTGTTTACTTCACAACCAAAAGGTACAATGTTTGATTCTCACTTTCAGAGGAATTAGTTAGGCTTAAAATTGCCCACAAGGGCAGCTAGCCTAGTATATACATATTAATTTATGAACCTAAGTACTGCATATAACATTCTCTAAGAGAGGGAGTGATATTGGTGCTAGAGTAACAATGTCTTGGAAGAGAGCTGCTGGTACTGTCTACAGTACCAATACCTAATGGGAAGAGGTAAAAGTACTGTATTATAACATTGTCTGAGAGGGAGTAATATCAGAGCTGTAATATAACAGAATTTAAGTTTGAAAGGTACTGGTAATATAATACAGCAGCTACTGAGACAGAGTGGCATATGTAATGTAATATAATAGCACTTCAAGGGGGAAGGTTTTAGTACTCCAGTGTTGTACCTGAAAGGGAGAGAACCAGGTAATGTAATGTACCAATGCTTGATATGGAGCAGGAGCAGCAGTACAGGAATACAGCAGTGTCTTAGAGGAGGTATTACAGGTACTGTAGTAACAGTGACTGACATGAGGGTAATACAGCAATGTCTTAGAGGAGGTAGTACAGGTACTGTAGTAACAGTGTCTGACACGAGGGTAATACAGCAATGTCTTAGAGGAGGTATTACAGGTACTGTCGTAACAGTGTCTGACACGAGGGTAATACAGCAATGTCTTAGAGGAGTTATTACAGGTACTGTACTAACAGTGTCTGACACGAGGTACTGCAATATAGCAGAGCAGCATGTGAGAACATGCTACAGATACTGTAAAATAATAGTACCCGAGACACAACTGGCACAAATGCTCTAATATAAAGTCTTCAAGAGGAGGTGTACCT
The DNA here is from genome assembly GCF_019279795.1 of Protopterus annectens. Classification (NCBI taxonomy): domain Eukaryota; kingdom Metazoa; phylum Chordata; order Ceratodontiformes; family Protopteridae; genus Protopterus; species Protopterus annectens. Next base: position 1,841,732,392 of record NC_056729.1, on the reverse strand, counting down.
GCAATATTAGAGTACTGTCTGAGCCTGAGTGGTACTGGTGCAGTATTATAACACTGTCAGTGTCTGAGACTGAGTGGTGCTGGAGCAGTATTATAACAGTGCCAGTGTCTGAGACTGAGTGATACTGGTGCAGTATTATAAAAGTGACAGTGTCTGAGACTGAGTGATACTGGTGCAGTATTATAATAGTGCCAGTGTCTGAGACTGAGTGGTACTGGTGCAGTATTATAATAGTGCCAGTGTCTGAGACTGAGTTGTACTGGTGCAGTATTATAATAGTGCCAGTGTCTGAGACCGAGTGGTACTGGTGCAGTATTATAATAGTGCCAGTGTCTGAGACTGAGTGGTGCTGGAGCAGTATTATAACAGTGCCAGAGTCTGAGACTGAGTGGTACTGGTGCAGTATTATAACAGTGCCAGTGTCTGAGACTGAGTGGTACTCGGCAGTATTATAAAAGTGACAGTGTCTGAGACTGAGTGGTACTGGTGCAGTATTATAACAGTGCCAGTGTCTGAGACTGAGTTGTACTGGTGCAGTATTATAATAGTGCCAGTGTCTGAGACTGAGTGGTACTGGTGCAGTATTATAACAGTGCCAGTGTCTGAGACTGAGTGGTACTCGGCAGTATTATAACAGTGCCAGTGTCTGAGACTGAGTGGTACTGGTGCAGTATTATAACATTGTCAGTGTCTGAGACTGAGTGGTGCTGGAGCAGTATTATAACAGTGTCACTGTCTGACACTGGGTGGTACTGGTGCAGTATTATAACACTGCCAGTGTCTGAGACTGAGTGGTGCTGGTGCAGAATTATAACAGTGCCAGTGTCTGAGACTGAAACTAAGTGGTGCTGGTGCAGAATTATAACATTGTCAGTGTCTGAGACTGAGATGTACTGGTGCTGTACTATAACAGTGACAGTGTCTGAGACTGAGTGGTACTGGTGAAGTATTATTATAGTGCCAGTGTCTGAGACTGAGTGGTACTCAGCAGTATTATAACAGTGTCACTGTCTGACACTGAGTGGTACAGGTGCAGTTTTTTAACAGTACCAGTGTCTGAGACTGAGTGGTGCTGGTGCAGTATTATAACATTGTCAGTGTCTGAGACTGAGTAATGCTGGAGCAGTATTATAACAGTGTCACTGTCTGACACTGAGTGGTAATGGTGCAGTATTATAACAGTGCCCGTGTCTGAGACTGGGTAGTGCTGGTGCAGAATTATAACAGTGCCAGTGTCTGAGACTGAGTGGTACTGATACAATATTATAACATTGTCAGTGACTGAGACTGAGTAGAACTGGTGCAGTATTATAACAGTGCCAGTGTCTGAGACTGAGTGGTGCTGGTGCAGTATTATAACAGTGCCAGTGTCTGAGTTGCAGTGGCACTGGCACAGTATTATAACAGTGCCAGTGTCTGAGATGGTGTGGTATGGGTGCAGTATTATAACACTGTCAGTGTCTGAGACTGAGTGGTACTGGTGCAGTATTACAACAGTGACAATGTCTGAGCCTGAGTGGTATTGGTGCAGTATTATAACAGTGACAGTGTCCGTGACTGAGTGGTACTGGTGCAGTATTACAACAGTGCCAGTATCTGAGACTGAGTGATACTGGTACAGTATTATAACAGTGACAGTGTCTGAGACTGAGTTGTACTGGTGCAGTATTATAATAGTGCCAGTGTCTGAGACTGAGTGATACTGGTGCAGTATTATAACAGTGACAGTGTCTGAGACTGAGTGGTACTGGTGCAGTATTATAATAGTGCCAGGGTCTGAGACTGAGTGGTACTGGTGCGGCATTATAACAGTGACAGTGTCTGAGACTGAGTGGTACTCGGCAGTATTATAACAGTACCAGTGTCTGAGACTGAGTTGTACTGGTGCAGTATTATAACAGTGCCAGTGTCTGAGACTGAGTGGTACTCAGCAGTATTATAACAGTGCTAGTGTCTGAGACTGAGTGGTACTAATACAGTATTATAACAGTGCCAGTGTCTGAGACTGAGTGGTGCTGGTGCAGTATTACAAAAGTGACAGTGTCTGAGACTGAGTGGTACTGGTGCAGTATTATAATAGTGCCAGTGTCTGAGCTGGAGTGGTACTAGCACAGTATTATAACAGTGCCAGTGTCTGTCAAGTGCCATGATCAGCCACATAACCCATGCACTCAGGTCACTCCACATGTACAAATATGACTCAGTCCTTGTCCATGTTGGTGTGAACAACTTAAGATGTACCTTCCTGGACTGCATGAAAAGAGACATAGAAGAGCTCTTTGATCCTGTAATCCAGACAGGTATGACCCTAGCCCTGAGTAGCATCCTACCTTCACCTAGAATGATACCGCAGTACAAGGACAAAATGACTGACTTTTACAATTGGCTAATCTTCTGGTGTCATTCTAAGGGGATCCAGTATCTGTCTGCCTGGGACAACATGGTTGACAGGCCACGATGCTTTGCCAGAGATGTCCTGCACCTGTCACTCCTGGGATTCTGGATTAAGGCTCATGTCGCCCCTATAGTGCCTTTTTTAGGCAAGGTTCAAAAGACAGACCAACACTGTAACAGGTACAGACAAGCAAAAAATTAGAGTAATGCTACTCAACGCTAGAAGTCTAACCTTCAAAATCCACTCACTCAAGGCACTCCTTAAAATGGAGAACATCGATATCTGTGCAGTGACTGAGACCTGGTTCAAGGCTCTAGAGAGCACCCCTGCATTACCAGGCTATAACTCATACCATACCTTTTGGCCATCTAACCTGGACTGGAACACCAAAGGTGGAGGTGTGTCCATATTCATTAAGGATATCCACACCTCCAGGCTAGTTGCCCAACATAATGCATCTGAAATTATCCAAATGCAACTAACTCTGGGCAAAACTGCAATCCAAATTGTAGCTTGCTACAGATCCCACACCATGCCTCAGGATTCCCTCTCCTCTTTTCTTGATATACTGAAAAATATTAGGGTTCAACCAAACACCATAATCTAGAATTCATAAACTCCAATGCCTTGGATCAACTTATCCACACCCCCACCAGGGGCAACAGTGTCCTAGACATAGTCATTACCAACATGAGCGACCGGTGTTCCACACCTGAATTCAACTCTTCATTGATCAGAGATGACTAAAAGCTAATCACCTTAGATATCCACATACCGCCCCCACCCCCATTAAGGAAACCACTGTAAAAAATTTCTCCAAAGCCAACTTCATGCTTCTTAAGACAGAAGTTGCAAACTTCATGACACCTATGCAGATGGACAATACAGTTATGACTGCCGAATCCTACACAAATGCACTCTATAAGCACTTACATGAGTGCATGGATCGTGCTATCCCTAACAGAACCAAGACACTATCCTCCAAAAAGTCCCCTGCTATAAACAAACTCTATAACAAAAGGAAGAAATTGTTGCAGAAGAGGGTAAAATCCCATGAGTGGAGGAGCTCCCTGATCAGCCTCAGCAAAAAGCTGAGATCCCTGATAAAATCCTCCAAAGCTAGTTATGAAAACAAGATTGCCACTGATTCTAAGGACAACCACAAAGCATTCTACAGCTATGTCAATAATCTCAATGGCAACACCCAGATCTGCTCTGAGTTACAGCACAATGGCATGAAAATTACAGAACCAACTGATATCGCCAACATTTTGGCTGATAGGTTCAGTACTAACTTTACCTCCCTCTCACCCCCTAAAGGGCCCATAACTATACCGGAAGACTACAGAGCCCCTGCAATCACAACTGCACAGGTAAAAACTGCACTCTCCAAAGCCAAGAACACAGCTTTCATGGGACCAGAAAACATCCCAGGGTGCATACTACACAAACTTCAGGATGAACTAGCCTCCCCACCTAAGCACCATGTTCAGTCATGACCTCATGTCAGGCTTTATACCCACGGAATGGCACACAGCAACAGTTATTCCACTCCACAAAGGAGGAACCACCACAGACCCTGGGAACTACCACCCTATTAGCCTGATGAGCCTGGTGTGCAAGGCCATGGAATGTGTCATCGTGGAACTCATAAAAAAAGACATTGATAACATCCAAACTCTAGACCCCACCTAGTTCAGGTTTGTGAAAGGCAGATCATGCCTCCTGAACTTGAAAGACTTCATTGAAACAATCACCAAAGCCATGGACGAGGCTAAGATGGATCACACAGCCTACCTTGACCTCGCCAAGACTTTTGACACCATCGCTCATTCTGAAATTATAGATAAACTCACTAAACTGGGTATAAATCCATATGTCACAAGATGGGTTGTCAACTGGCTCACAGACAGAACCCACACTGTAAAAGTTGCACACTCTAAATCTGATGTCAAACCATTGACAAGTGGAGTACCACATGCTTCAGTCTTGGGTGCTCTCCTGTTTGGTTTCTACTTCTCTGAAGTAAGGACTAACACAGAGGGCCTCTGGCTGACAAAGTTCACAGATGACTGCAAATTAGTTGCCATAGTCGAGTCCCCAAATGACGTGGACATCCTACAGAAGGGCCACACTGACACAGATGCCTGGTTCAGGAGACATAGTCTCAAGCAGAATGCCAAAAAAGTGCATTGTCATCCCCTTTGGTAAAAACTCTGTACCCATGAACTACCACATAGGCAGCAGTCCATTTAACTCCAAAGGTGTGATAAGAGACTTTGGTACTCAGGTGGACAGTAGTCTCCTTTGATAATCACATCACCAAAGTAGTCAGGAAATCCTTCTTCCACCTTATTACAAAAGGGTTCCCATACAGGAAAAAAGAGGTCAATGTTCCGCTCTACTTGGCTCTCATTAGACTCATTATTGAGTGCAACGCCCCTTTTGGACTGTACCTCACAAGATATCTGCAACAGCTGGAAAGGCCACACTTTTATTGTACCTCTATTATATTTTTATCTTTCATTTGTAACTTTGATTGTACTGCCTTTGGAGCTTTTCTCCCCGGGCCTCCACTGAAAATGGGTACCTCATGGCCCAGTGGACTTCCCCGGTAATCAAACTGAAATAAATAAAAAAAAAAATAAAGAAGTTCATAGATTCATAGGTAGGTACTAGGCTATCAGCCCAAGGGCCTACGTAAGCCTAGCCAACAAGGTTCCATGGCTTACACCACCGAAGAAAATTATTTTCCTGTGCCACTGTTGATCAGAGACACAGAAGTGATCCCCAGGGTGTATTTCCTATTTCCCATCCACTCATCAAGATTTTTCTTGATGAGTGCTAATGAAGAACTTTGCTTGACATTGATGGGTAGCTTGTTCCAGAGTATAGGGAGTCTCTGGGACAGGAATCTATCCCTCCAGTGTGTTTTGTTTATTGTGGTGACAAGGTTTAGATCCCTAGAGCGTGTAGCTTGGAGGGATTGGGATTTCGTTAGGTGTAGCATGTCCAACAGCTCTGGGTTTGACATAGCTTTATATGTTAGGCAGAGATCACCTCGGAGTAGGAGATATGCTACAGAATAAAGCTGGAGTTTTTTGAGGCGGTCAGTGTAGGGCATTTGTTTGAGGCCAGTAATCCTCTTTGTGAGGTACTTCTGTGGCCTTTCCAGCTGCTGCAGATGTCTTATGAGGTACATTCCAAAAGGAGCATTGTACTCTAGAATGGGTCTAATGAGTGTCGAGTAGAGGGGAACAATGACCTCTTTTTTCCTGTATGAGAACCCTTTTATGATGAGGTGTGCCATGTAGAAGGACTTCCTGACTACTGTGGCGATGTGACTATCAAAGGAGAGACTACTGTCCACCTGGATCCCAAGGTCTCTTATCACACATTCGGTGTTAAGTAGATTGCTGCCTATGACCTCACAAAGAGGATCACAGGCCTCAAACAGATGCCCTATGCTTTTGTTGTTGTGTCTTTCGGCTTTTCCCGGTTAGGGGTTGCCACAGCGGAACTCCGGTCCGCTAATGATTGGAAGTAGATTTTTATGTGCCGAGTTGCCAGCCCTGACGCACAACCTTCAACGAAGGTACACCCATTCATGCATGTCTCCACACAGAAGATGCTCTAGCTGAGAATCGAACAGGACAACATCTATCTGTGAGCTGTCCATCTCAAAAAACTCCAGCTTTACTCTGTAGCATATCACCTACTCCGAGGTGATCTCTGCCTAACATGCAAAGCTATGTCAAAACAATAGCTTTTGGTCATCCTACACCTAAAGAAATCTCAATTTCTCTGAGAGACATGCTCTAGGGACCTCAACCTTGTCACTACAATAAACAGAACATGCTGGAGGGATAGATTATTTTCCTCACAGAGATTTTTGCAATACACATTTCAAATAGAAGGACAATAAAATGTTCCAGATTTCTTCTGACACAACCAAAGTAGTTATCATCAGAAGGCAACTAGTTAGTACAACTCATTCTGGAAGGGAATTTTCCATGAGATGGTTAACTTTCTCTGTAAAGACCACCTAAGATGAACCCACAAAACTTTACTCACTGAAGACATTAAGCCACGACTGCACTTGAAAGCTTTTCTGCAGGGACTGATGTAAATATTATAAGAAACACTCATCAATAATGACATTTTACAATTTGCTTCCCATAAGGACTGCTTTAAATGGATACCAAAAGCCTGCCACCAGTAGAAGTTTAAGTCCCCTAAAGACTTCCTAGAATGCAGACTTTGTACAAATGACCTCTGACCTTGGATTTCACACTAACATTTAGAGTTCATGGACAGCTGAACACTCTATGGCAGAGGTCAAATTACAAACACACACAAATGCAGAGGTTTCTTAGGCACTGTCAGAATCATAAAGGATTAATTCAGATATTTCATAAAACATTCATTTTCATATTGTCAAATACACATAGTCTTGAGTGATGTATAGAGACAGTCACTGATAAGAACACCTTTCTGAAAATTTTTGGAAAGTTAAGCCTCTTCATAAGTTGCAAAAGTTCTGCTTGCTTTTCAGGCCATAGGAGTTTTTACTCCAAAAATGGAAAGGACAAACAATTCTTCATATGACATAACAGGGAAAGGAGCTGTAATAATATGCAACTTATGACAGAATGCATTATGACAGGGAGACATTCGTGCATGCAGTGTGTGTACATGCTAACTTAGTGGATGCTGTGTCTAGCACAGGCAAACAGAAATAGCAGTGAAAGCTGAAAACAGCACACTCACCTGGCAGCCACCTGCATGCAGATGCTAAGTGTATTAGTTTCCAACACATGCCCACAGAATCAGTACTGTGACAGCACTCGTGACTGTATTAAAATAAAGCCCTGCGCTGCAGCAGAAGGCAGTGTGTCGAGTGTTAAGGATTCTAAGACACAGCACTTACCTGACTTTGCCGGCACCTTCCCTTTTGGCAGCTGCAGCCTTTTCTCGGCATTTTTTGACACCGGCTCTTCCAGATCCTCCTTGCCATATGGCACACTGCTAGCAGTGCTGGTTACTGTTTCATGCCCTGTGTGGCTTTTTCCAGTGCTGGTTCTGTTACCGTTACTTGTGACATTACCACCATCAGCTCCAGTCCACTTTTCAGTTCCAGTTTGATTCTCCCAGGCATATCTCTCAGCACTGCCACTGGTCACCAATATACTGCTGTCTGTCACAGGAGCCCCATCTGAGCCACAGTTGATGAATATCAACAGCAACAAAAGAAATGTCGAGAGGTACAGCAACAAAATTCTGTGCATCTTTGCTGGACAAAAGCACTGGTATGAAAGTGTTTCTCTCCAGCTCCAAAGCTAACTTAATCCACCCCCCATTAAGTGGGAATGTAGCCCTATTCCTTACAAATCCCACCCTCTGAAATTCCAAGACTTGAAAAGCAGAATTACCACACTGTTCAGAGTAGCAGAGACCCTTTAATCTCCAAAATCCATTTATGTTCAGGCTGATGTACTAGAGCTTTTTTGGTTAATGACTTTGTAAGCTCACTGGGCATAACAACATTGGACTGTGAATTCCTAAACTTAGCTATATTTCTACTTTAATTATAGATTTCCACAATAAATTCCCCAAGAATTTACAGTTGTTGATTAGCACATCATTTTATTATACATATTTTGCAATAATGAATTGACAGCATTTTTGTAGCATTTAATTAGATCACTTTAAATGTTTATTAAAAATGTTATTAATACAGTGCACAAACCTGGCAATTAGTATCATTTTTATACAAAACCTGGTCCAGAAAATATGAGGCATTAACATGTAAGTTCAGTGAACATATTAAGAAAGGCATCATCAGTCAAATAAAAATCTAGCTGTATTGATAATACTGTATAAAGGCATCAACAACAACTAAAACAATAGGTCACATTTAAGCAACATCCACTGAAAGAAACATACTGGCCAGGAAAGGAATAAACAACTGTAACACTGAGTACGCATTAGGGACTGCCAGATTACCTCATGATTATCAGCGCATTACTACAACTCTAATGGATGTCAGCATCCCAATGGTTTACTGGTTAAGGTTTCTGTCTCATAGTATTGTGGTTTGGCCCTGATCTCTGGATATTGTCAGTGTGGAGTATGCAAGTTCTGTCTGGATCTGTGCATGTTTTCAAGGCGTAAATTCAAATTTTCATCCACTTTCAAAAAAATACTGTTGGTTGGCTGTCACCTCTGAAGTGTCCTTGCATTTATCATTAATCTTGTGTGGCTCAGATTGGGTCAAAAAAAGGCCCACAATTTATTTTATTCACTTACGTGGATAAAAAAGATGTGTAATTTCGACAATGAGCATAAAACTAAGCCCGAGTCATAATATATCTAATTTTCCAAACAAAGTTTTGAAATGAGATAACATCAAAACAAAATAAGTAATCTGATGTTGGCACCAGCAAAACTTTTTTTTGCCAAAAGAAATAAGTAAGTTAAATGTGAACTGCCTGCACGTGTGTGTGTGTGTGTGTGTGTGTGTGCACCATGTTTGTGTTTGTATACATACACATACATATATCTGTATGTTTGTATCTGAGTGTGCGTCTTGAATGTCTGCATGAAGGTCTGTGTGTTTACATGACTCTGTGTATATCTATTTGCATGTGTGTGTGTGTGTGTGTGTGTGTGTGTGTGTGTGTGTGTGTGTGTGTGTGTGTGTGTGTATGAGAGTGTGTGTGTGAGTGTGTGTGTGCATGAGTGTGCACATGTCTTTGTGTGTGTGTATCCTTGTTTGTATATAGATATGTGTGTGTGTGTGTGTGTGTGTGTGTGTGTGTGTGTGTGTGTGTGTGTGTGTGTGTGTGTGTGTGTGTGTAAAGAGGGAGGGAGAAAAACAGAGAGAGTGAGAGATAGTGGACATGTAGATAGTTTATATGTGACCTTTGGAAATAAGTTAAAATTCCTCACTTTTCTATTATTAGAGTTTGTCAGAATTTTTTACAAGGCAGACATTTTTCAAGACATCATGGAAGGTACACAAATTACTCCAAAAACTAAAATGTTTCATCACAATATCTTAAAAACATTGTGAGATGCACAGGTCTTTAATAATGCAGTCAAGCTAGAAACCCAGGCCTCTGCAACACCAAGTAGAAAATCTGAATATCAGGTCCTCAGAAATGTATCCATGTAAAAAAGGCTGAAGACGGGAATTTGAAATCTGATCCTTTAACGCAAATTATTCATGGATCACTTCATCCTCGTCTTGCTCAATTTGCAGAAACAATTATTTTTTCTCAGTAAAAATTCTCAACAGTATTCTAAAGCAAAAAATGTCTTTATAGTTTGACTTAACAAAAATAAAAAAATAAAAAAATAAACATAAATTATCACTTTAACAGTCTCAAGTATCAGATCATTTCTGTTGCAATTCTATCCTAATGCTTGTAGAACATAGGTAATCAGCAACCGACCACCTTAACATCAGAAAGGGCATTTTATGAAAACGCTATGCCTGACACAAGATTCCTACTATGACAGGTATGAAGGATTTCCCACCAAATTCCAGCAATGACTATACTAACAGTTATACATAACTTAATTAAGTACATCTAACACTTCATGGTGTGTGATTCTTGAAGTCAGTTGTTAGTTGCAGTGGGACTGGCATGATCTGCATAAAATCCAGACTACAGACTATATTGTCTAAACCATTGTAGTCAGAAATGTATTGCAAGGAGTCTATGAACAATGACAAGGGGCCCAATTCCAAAAGATTGGTGTAAATACTTACTCCAGTGTAAGCTTGTCACAGTTCCAAAAGACTTAGTCTTGGTGTGAGAGTTTTATTCCAGTGTAAGGCATATCTATAAAGCAGACTTACACCAAGCCCAAGTCTTTTGGAATCTGAACCAAGAAATGTGATACATTATAAAGGCTTTCCTCATGCTACATGTGACTACCACCCACAGTCATGTCATGCTCTTACAGCAGCTGGTACCCTTCCGCTCAACCTAGCAGTGATTTCTGTTCTCTCCCTGCTTTCTGAATGCCACATGGATATTGCCAGTGATCAGGAAGTAATGCGTAAATGAAACGTACTGTAACAGTAGATGTTTGAATGGTCACTGCTGCAGTAGCCTGCCAAGGATATAACAACCAGCCATTTTCTAAAGATTCAGGGCACCTTCTATATGCTCATATCATTAGACAGCTCATGCTGAGCTGACTTAAAGACAAGTCTGGGAGAGAAGCCCTTCAGAGCTTTCCTGTCTCTGAAGACAACACTCCTCTGTGGTCTTTTGAGGAATGACAGTCAGCTTGTGCTGTTCTGTTACTGGACAGATAATTCCCTTTGGAGAATGGCCTTCCACACTTTAACATTTATTGTTTATTTGGATTATCGTGGTCAGTAAAGTTATTTTTCTACCAGGAGTTTGTGTTTTAATGGACTGCCTCAACACATAATTGTACCATTAAACTAAAATGTTTTTCCTACTAGTTTTAAAAGCTGTTAAAAACATCTCCCATTCCTTTATGTATCTATGGTAACTGTAGTATGTTACCTGACTCACTAGGTCCGTCAGTGATTGGAATGCTTCTCTAGGGGATACTTGCATACATTGCCACTCTCTGACACTCTCTCTGGACAAGTAAGGCCAATTTTGAGAGAAAAATTGCCATGGATTCAAGGGACAATCATAAGGCCTTTTTCAGCTATGTTAGGAACCTGGGTGGAAACTCACAGATATGCTCAGAATTAGTCCAAAATGATACAACAATCACTGAACCCACAGACATTGCCAACATACTGGCAGACAAGTTCAGTGCAAACTTCACCCCCCTCTCCCACCCTAAAGGAGAGATAACTATCCCAGCAGAGTGCAGCCTCCCAGACATCTCAAATGCGCAGGTGAAAGCTGCTCTCTCTAAAGCTAAAAACACAGCATCAATTGGACCGGATGGTGTCCCCGGCTGTGTGCTACACGAGCTAAATGAGGAATTAAACCCGCACATAAGGCAGCTGTTTAATCTCAGCCTTACCACAGGATATGTGCCCAAGGAGTGGCGTACGGCAACTGTGGTCCCACTCCACAAAGGCGGCGCCTCTACAGACCCTGGTAATTACCGCCCCATAAGCTTAACAAGTCTAGTCTGCAAAGCTATGGAGAGGATCATAATGGAGCTCATAAACAAAGATATAGGGGACTTGCAGACATTGGACCCGACCCAGTTTGGCTTTGTCAAGGGCAGATCATGCCTTTTGAACTTGGTCGACTTCTTCGAAACAGTCACCAAGGCCATTGATGAAGGAAAGGCAGTCCATACAGCCTACCTTGACCTTGCAAAGGCTTTCGACACAATACCCCACTCGGGTATTGTAGAAAAACTTAGCTTAAATGTAAACCCATATGTCACAAGATGGGTTGCAAACTGGCTTAAGGACAGAACCCACAGGGTTAGAGTTGCTGGCGCTATGTCAGACTCCAAGCTGGTCACAAGTGGTGTCCCACAGGGCTCGGTCCTTGGCCCCCTATTGTTCGGCATCTACTTCTCAGAAGTACAGGCCAACATGGGAGGACTTTGGCTGACAAAGTTTGCAGACGACTGCAAACTGGGCGCCATAGTGGAAAGTGCATCGGACACGGATATCCTTCAGAAGGGACTCACAGAAACAGATAGCTGGTGCCAGAGCCATGGCCTGAAGTTAAACGCCAAAAAATGTATAGTCATACCCTTCGGGAAAAACAAGGTAAGCCCAAGCTACCATATAGGTGGCAATCCACTAAGCACAGAAGAGGTTATCCGGGACCTGGAGACCCAGGTTGACAGTGGCCTTTCTTTTGACACTCACGTTGTTAAAGTGGTTAGAAAGACCTTCTACATTGCTCACCTGATCATGAAGGGATTCACATCCAGATCTAGTGAGGTCATTGTTCCCCTGTACTCTTCACTTATCAGACCAATGATTGAGTACAATGCCCCATTCGGGATGTATCTCACCCGACATCTGCAGCAATTGGAGAGACCCCAAAGGTTCCTCACCAAAAGGATAAAGGGACTCCAAAATCTGTCATATGCTGCCAGATTGAAGAAACTCCAGCTCTATTCAGTTGCATACCGTCTGCTCAGAGGTGACATGTGCCTGACATACAAGGCCATGTCCAACCCGGAATTAATGGACATGCTCCACCTCAAAAAATCCAAATCCACCAAAACCACTAGAGCAAGCGACTTAAACCTTAGCACGGATATAAATAGGATGTGCTGGAGGGATAGATTTATCACTCAGAGACTCCCTATGCTGTGGAATAAAATCCCGATCCATGTGAGGCAGAGCACCTCACTGGCTCTGTTCAAGAGAAATCTTGACCTGTGGATGGGAGATCGTAGGTTTATCCCGGGAATCATCTCTGTGTCACTGCTGGACAGAGGCACTACAAACTAATGGGCACAGTATTTTTTCATGTAAGGGGCCACCCCTTATATGAAACATCAGAAAGCCACAAAAATTTGGGCTAGGCTTATAAATGCCTTAGGGCAGATAGCCTAGTATAAACCTATGAACCTATGAACCTATGAAGCCAGCCTGTCAGAATTTTGACCACCCTTCCTACCATTTCTCCCATCTCTGTACAGACTGAAACCCCAAACTCCCAACCTACCTGTTACAGAGCTGCAGTTCATGAACTTGGTGACTGAGTGATGCATTTATGTTGCCCTCGAAACACATACAAGGAGTAAGTAGCGGAATTATTGCTCTTTTATTGTTCTGTTTATACCTCAGTATACTGTGGTAAGTTCTTTTATTGATGCTGTTCTCAGGTTATGTCCTAATGGCCACTGTGCCCTATCGTCCATATGTGCCTGTGTCTACACAATTTGTAATACTTTGTTATTTGACCTACTGGCTCATGTGATGGCTGAAAGGGGCCCTAGGACTCATTTACTTACCTAGTTAAATTAACATACTAACTAGTGAAGCAACACGGGTATAAATGTTTTAGAAAACTTGTAGCTTACAGCTGTCTGTTACAGGTTAGAGAAAAAAATCACTCTGAAGCGTATCTATTAAATTAGTTGGTTGTAATACAGAACAGACAGTATAAAAATGACACGTTTGTTGTTGCATTGTACTTCTTAATCATTAACATTATGCAAGATTTGCTTGTCTGTTTCATGTGACATGAAGAACTATTACTTCACAGAAAGGATCGTAGATGAATGGGGAAATCCTTCTGAAGAAGAAATAATAGTCAAAAGTAGAAAATAAATTAATAAAGTAGAGCACAAAGATAAAGAAACTTTCATGACAGCTGTGATGAAAAAGCTACTGGTTAGGCTGATTCTGCAACTAATCCAATAAGGGACTGAGGTTGACATAATTGGTAATTTGTTTACACCACAGGCAAGAAATATATGGTTTGATTTTTATTGGGGCAAATGGAGAACAAAGGCAGCTAGCCTTTTACTTACCTATGAAGTAGAAAAATGCATAAACTATGTCAGCCAGCAGTAATGTGTTGTACTGATTCATTGTAAGAAATTATAGGACAGAAAGACAGCAGTAATGTGTTGTACTGATACATTGTAAGGAATGCTGGGACAGGAAGACAGCAGTAATGTGTTGTACTGATACATTGTAAGGAATGCTGGGACAGGAAGACAGCAGTAATGTGTTGTACTGATACATTGTAAGGAATGCTGGGACAGGAAGACAGCAGTAATGTGTTGTACTGATACATTGTAAGGAATGCTGGGATAGGAAGACAGCAGTAATGTGTTGTACTGATACATTGTAAGGAATGCTGGGACAGGAAGACAGCAGTAATGTGTTGTACTGATACATTGTAAGGAATGGTGGGACAGGAAGACAGCAGTAATGTGTTGTACTGATACATTGTAAGGAATGCTGGGACAGGAAGACAGCAGTAATGTGTTGTACTGATACATTGTAAGGAATGGTGGGACAGGAAGACAGCAGTAATGTGTTGTACTGATACATTGTAAGGAATGCTGGGACAGGAAGACAGCAGTAATGTGTTGTACTGATACATTGTAAGGAATGCTGGGACAGGAAGACAGCAGTAATGTGTTGTACTGATACATTGTAAGGAATGGTGGGACAGGAAGACAGCAGTAATGTGTTGTACTGATACATTGTAAGGAATGCTGGGACAGGAAGACAGCAGTAATGTGTTGTACTGATACATTGTAAGGAATGCTGGGACAGGAAGACAGCAGTAATGTGTTGTACTGATACATTGTAAGGAATGCTGGGACAGGAAGACAGCAGTAATGTGTTGTACTGATACATTGTAAGGAATGCTGGGACAGGAAGACAGCAGTAATGTGTTGTACTGATACATTGTAAGGAATGCTGGGACAGGAAGACAGCAGTAATGTGTTGTACTGATACATTGTAAGGAATGCTGGGACAGGAAGACAGCAGTAATGTGTTGTACTGATACATTGTAAGGAATGCTGGGACAGGAAGACAGCAGTAATGTGTTGTACTGATACATTGTAAGGAATGCTGGGACAGGAAGACAGCAGTAATGTGTTGTACTGATACATTGTAAGGAATGCTGGGACAGGAAGACAGCAGTAATGTGTTGTACTGATACATTGTAAGGAATGATAGGACAGGAAGACAGCAGTAATGTGTTGTACTGATACATTGTAAGGAATGCTGGGACAGGAAGACAGCAGTAATGTGTTGTACTGATACATTGTAAGGAATGCTGGGACAGGAAGACAGCAGTAATGTGTTGTACTGATACATTGTAAGGAATGCTGGGACAGGAAGACAGCAGTAATGTGTTGTACTGATACATTGTAAGGAATGCTGGGACAGGAAGACAGCAGTAATGTGTTGTACTGATACATTGTAAGGAATGGTGGGACAGGAAGACAGCAGTAATGTGTTGTACTGATACATTGTAAGGAATGCTGGGACAGGAAGACAGCAGTAATGTGTTGTACTGATACATTGTAAGGAATGCTGGGACAGGAAGACAGCAGTAATGTGTTGTACTGATACATTGTAAGGAATGCTGGGACAGGAAGACAGCAGTAATGTGTTGTACTGATACATTGTAAGGAATGCTGGGACAGGAAGACAGCAGTAATGTGTTGTACTGATACATTGTAAGGAATGCTGGGACAGGAAGACAGCAGTAATGTGTTGTACTGATACATTGTAAGGAATGGTGGGACAGGAAGACAGCAGTAATGTGTTGTACTGATACATTGTAAGGAATGCTGGGACAGGAAGACAGCAGTAATGTGTTGTACTGATACATTGTAAGGAATGCTGGGACAGGAAGACAGCAGTAATGTGTTGTACTGATACATTGTAAGGAATGCTGGGACAGGAAGACAGCAGTAATGTGTTGTACTGATACATTGTAAGGAATGCTGGGACAGGAAGACAGCAGTAATGTGTTGTACTGATACATTGTAAGGAATGCTGGGACAGGAAGACAGCAGTAATGTGTTGTACTGATACATTGTAAGGAATGCTGGGACAGGAAGACAGCAGTAATGTGTTGTACTGATACATTGTAAGGAATGCTGGGACAGGAAGACAGCAGTAATGTGTTGTACTGATACATTGTAAGGAATGCTGGGACAGGAAGACAGCAGTAATGTGTTGTACTGATACATTGTAAGGAATGCTGGGACAGGAAGACAGCAGTAATGTGTTGTACTGATACATTGTAAGGAATGCTGGGACAGGAAGACAGCAGTAATGTGTTGTACTGATACATTGTAAGGAATGCTGGGACAGGAAGACAGCAGTAATGTGTTGTACTGATACATTGTAAGGAATGCTGGGACAGGAAGACAGCAGTAATGTGTTGTACTGATACATTGTAAGGAATGCTGGGACAGGAAGACAGCAGTAATGTGTTGTACTGATACATTGTAAGGAATGCTGGGACAGGAAGACAGCAGTAATGTGTTGTACTGATACATTGTAAGGAATGCTGGGACAGGAAGACAGCAGTAATGTGTTGTACTGATACATTGTAAGGAATGCTGGGACAGGAAGACAGCAGTAATGTGTTGTACTGATACATTGTAAGGAATGCTGGGACAGGAAGACAGCAGTAATGTGTTGTACTGATACATTGTAAGGAATGCTGGGACAGGAAGACAGCAGTAATGTGTTGTACTGATACATTGTAAGGAATGCTGGGACAGGAAGACAGCAGTAATGTGTTGTACTGATACATTGTAAGGAATGCTGGGACAGGAAGACAGCAGTAATGTGTTGTACTGATACATTGTAAGGAATGCTGGGACAGGAAGACAGCAGTAATGTGTTGTACTGATACATTGTAAGGAATGCTGGGACAGGAAGACAGCAGTAATGTGTTGTACTGATACATTGTAAGGAATGATAGGACAGGAAGACAGCAGTAATGTGTTGTACTGATACATTGTAAGGAATGCTGGGACAGGAAGACAGCAGTAATGTGTTGTACTGATACATTGTAAGGAATGCTGGGACAGGAAGACAGCAGTAATGTGTTGTACTGATACATTGTAAGGAATGCTGGGATAGGAAGACAGCAGTAATGTGTTGTACTGATACATTGTAAGGAATGCTGGGACAGGAAGACAGCAGTAATGTGTTGTACTGATACATTGTAAGGAATGCTGGGACAGGAAGACAGCAGTAATGTGTTGTACTGATACATTGTAAGGAATGCTGGGACAGGAAGACAGCAGTAATGTGTTGTACTGATACATTGTAAGGAATGCTGGGACAGGAAGACAGCAGTAATGTGTTGTACTGATACATTGTAAGGAATGCTGGGACAGGAAGACAGCAGTAATGTGTTGTACTGATACATTGTAAGGAATGCTGGGACAGGAAGACAGCAGTAATGTGTTGTACTGATACATTGTAAGGAATGCTGGGACAGGAAGACAGCAGTAATGTGTTGTACTGATACATTGTAAGGAATGCTGGGACAGGAAGACAGCAGTAATGTGTTGTACTGATACATTGTAAGGAATGCTGGGACAGGAAGACAGCAGTAATGTGTTGTACTGATACATTGTAAGGAATGCTGGGACAGGAAGACAGCAGTAATGTGTTGTACTGATACATTGTAAGGAATGCTGGGACAGGAAGACAGCAGTAATGTGTTGTACTGATACATTGTAAGGAATGCTGGGACAGGAAGACAGCAGTAATGTGTTGTACTGATACATTGTAAGGAATGCTGGGACAGGAAGACAGCAGTAATGTGTTGTACTGATACATTGTAAGGAATGCTGGGACAGGAAGACAGCAGTAATGTGTTGTACTGATACATTGTAAGGAATGCTGGGACAGGAAGACAGCAGTAATGTGTTGTACTGATACATTGTAAGGAATGCTGGGACAGGAAGACAGCAGTAATGTGTTGTACTGATACATTGTAAGGAATGCTGGGACAGGAAGACAGCAGTAATGTGTTGTACTGATACATTGTAAGGAATGCTGGGACAGGAAGACAGCAGTAATGTGTTGTACTGATACATTGTAAGGAATGCTGGGACAGGAAGACAGCAGTAATGTGTTGTACTGATACATTGTAAGGAATGCTGGGACAGGAAGACAGCAGTAATGTGTTGTACTGATACATTGTAAGGAATGCTGGGACAGGAAGACAGCAGTAATGTGTTGTACTGATACATTGTAAGGAATGCTGGGACAGGAAGACAGCAGTAATGTGTTGTACTGATACATTGTAAGGAATGCTGGGACAGGAAGACAGCAGTAATGTGTTGTACTGATACATTGTAAGGAATGCTGGGACAGGAAGACAGCAGTAATGTGTTGTACTGATACATTGTAAGGAATGCTGGGACAGGAAGACAGCAGTAATGTGTTGTACTGATACATTGTAAGGAATGCTGGGACAGGAAGACAGCAGTAATGTGTTGTACTGATACATTGTAAGGAATGCTGGGACAGGAAGACAGCAGTAATGTGTTGTACTGATACATTGTAAGGAATGCTGGGACAGGAAGACAGCAGTAATGTGTTGTACTGATACATTGTAAGGAATGCTGGGACAGGAAGACAGCAGTAATGTGTTGTACTGATACATTGTAAGGAATGCTGGGACAGGAAGACAGCAGTAATGTGTTGTACTGATACATTGTAAGGAATGCTGGGACAGGAAGACAGCAGTAATGTGTTGTACTGATACATTGTAAGGAATGCTGGGACAGGAAGACAGCAGTAATGTGTTGTACTGATACATTGTAAGGAATGCTGGGAAAGGAAGACAGCAGTAATGTGTTGTACTGATACAT
This sequence comes from Protopterus annectens, assembly GCF_019279795.1. NCBI lineage: Eukaryota > Metazoa > Chordata > Ceratodontiformes > Protopteridae > Protopterus > Protopterus annectens. The sequence goes on along the minus strand of NC_056729.1, from coordinate 1,841,713,692 downwards.
TGTAAGGAATGCTGGGATAGGAAGACAGCAGTAATGTGTTGTACTGATACATTGTAAGGAATGCTGGGACAGGAAGACAGCAGTAATGTGTTGTACTGATACATTGTAAGGAATGCTGGGACAGGAAGACAGCAGTAATGTGTTGTACTGATACATTGTAAGGAATGCTGGGACAGGAAGACAGCAGTAATGTGTTGTACTGATACATTGTAAGGAATGCTGGGACAGGAAGACAGCAGTAATGTGTTGTACTGATACATTGTAAGGAATGCTGGGACAGGAAGACAGCAGTAATGTGTTGTACTGATACATTGTAAGGAATGCTGGGACAGGAAGACAGCAGTAATGTGTTGTACTGATACATTGTAAGGAATGCTGGGACAGGAAGACAGCAGTAATGTGTTGTACTGATACATTGTAAGGAATGCTGGGACAGGAAGACAGCAGTAATGTGTTGTACTGATACATTGTAAGGAATGCTGGGACAGGAAGACAGCAGTAATGTGTTGTACTGATACATTGTAAGGAATGCTGGGACAGGAAGACAGCAGTAATGTGTTGTACTGATACATTGTAAGGAATGCTGGGACAGGAAGACAGCAGTAATGTGTTGTACTGATACATTGTAAGGAATGCTGGGACAGGAAGACAGCAGTAATGTGTTGTACTGATACATTGTAAGGAATGCTGGGACAGGAAGACAGCAGTAATGTGTTGTACTGATACATTGTAAGGAATGCTGGGACAGGAAGACAGCAGTAATGTGTTGTACTGATACATTGTAAGGAATGCTGGGACAGGAAGACAGCAGTAATGTGTTGTACTGATACATTGTAAGGAATGCTGGGACAGGAAGACAGCAGTAATGTGTTGTACTGATACATTGTAAGGAATGCTGGGACAGGAAGACAGCAGTAATGTGTTGTACTGATACATTGTAAGGAATGCTGGGACAGGAAGACAGCAGTAATGTGTTGTACTGATACATTGTAAGGAATGCTGGGACAGGAAGACAGCAGTAATGTGTTGTACTGATACATTGTAAGGAATGCTGGGACAGGAAGACAGCAGTAATGTGTTGTACTGATACATTGTAAGGAATGCTGGGACAGGAAGACAGCAGTAATGTGTTGTACTGATACATTGTAAGGAATGCTGGGACAGGAAGACAGCAGTAATGTGTTGTACTGATACATTGTAAGGAATGCTGGGAAAGGAAGACAGCAGTAATGTGTTGTACTGATACATTGTAAGGAATGCTGGGACAGGAAGACAGCAGTAATGTGTTGTACTGATACATTGTAAGGAATGCTGGGACAGGAAGACAGCAGTAATGTGTTGTACTGATACATTGTAAGGAATGCTGGGACAGGAAGACAGCAGTAATGTGTTGTACTGATACATTGTAAGGAATGCTGGGACAGGAAGACAGCAGTAATGTGTTGTACTGATACATTGTAAGGAATGCTGGGACAGGAAGACAGCAGTAATGTGTTGTACTGATACATTGTAAGGAATGGTGGGACAGGAAGACAGCAGTAATGTGTTGTACTGATACATTGTAAGGAATGCTGGGACAGGAAGACAGCAGTAATGTGTTGTACTGATACATTGTAAGGAATGCTGGGACAGGAAGACAGCAGTAATGTGTTGTACTGATACATTGTAAGGAATGCTGGGACAGGAAGACAGCAGTAATGTGTTGTACTGATACATTGTAAGGAATGCTGGGACAGGAAGACAGCAGTAATGTGTTGTACTGATACATTGTAAGGAATGCTGGGACAGGAAGACAGCAGTAATGTGTTGTACTGATACATTGTAAGGAATGCTGGGACAGGAAGACAGCAGTAATGTGTTGTACTGATACATTGTAAGGAATGCTGGGACAGGAAGACAGCAGTAATGTGTTGTACTGATACATTGTAAGGAATGCTGGGACAGGAAGACAGCAGTAATGTGTTGTACTGATACATTGTAAGGAATGCTGGGACAGGAAGACAGCAGTAATGTGTTGTACTGATACATTGTAAGGAATGCTGGGACAGGAAGACAGCAGTAATGTGTTGTACTGATACATTGTAAGGAATGCTGGGACAGGAAGACAGCAGTAATGTGTTGTACTGATACATTGTAAGGAATGCTGGGACAGGAAGACAGCAGTAATGTGTTGTACTGATACATTGTAAGGAATGCTGGGACAGGAAGACAGCAGTAATGTGTTGTACTGATACATTGTAAGGAATGCTGGGACAGGAAGACAGCAGTAATGTGTTGTACTGATACATTGTAAGGAATGCTGGGACAGGAAGACAGCAGTAATGTGTTGTACTGATACATTGTAAGGAATGCTGGGACAGGAAGACAGCAGTAATGTGTTGTACTGATACATTGTAAGGAATGCTGGGACAGGAAGACAGCAGTAATGTGTTGTACTGATACATTGTAAGGAATGCTGGGACAGGAAGACAGCAGTAATGTGTTGTACTGATACATTGTAAGGAATGCTGGGACAGGAAGACAGCAGTAATGTGTTGTACTGATACATTGTAAGGAATGCTGGGACAGGAAGACAGCAGTAATGTGTTGTACTGATACATTGTAAGGAATGCTGGGACAGGAAGACAGCAGTAATGTGTTGTACTGATACATTGTAAGGAATGCTGGGACAGGAAGACAGCAGTAATGTGTTGTACTGATACATTGTAAGGAATGATAGGACAGGAAGACAGCAGTAATGTGTTGTACTGATACATTGTAAGGAATGCTGGGACAGGAAGACAGCAGTAATGTGTTGTACTGATACATTGTAAGGAATGCTGGGACAGGAAGACAGCAGTAATGTGTTGTACTGATACATTGTAAGGAATGCTGGGACAGGAAGACAGCAGTAATGTGTTGTACTGATACATTGTAAGGAATGCTGGGACAGGAAGACAGCAGTAATGTGTTGTACTGATACATTGTAAGGAATGCTGGGACAGGAAGACAGCAGTAATGTGTTGTACTGATACATTGTAAGGAATGCTGGGACAGGAAGACAGCAGTAATGTGTTGTACTGATACATTGTAAGGAATGCTGGGACAGGAAGACAGCAGTAATGTGTTGTACTGATACATTGTAAGGAATGCTGGGACAGGAAGACAGCAGTAATGTGTTGTACTGATACATTGTAAGGAATGCTGGGACAGGAAGACAGCAGTAATGTGTTGTACTGATACATTGTAAGGAATGCTGGGACAGGAAGACAGCAGTAATGTGTTGTACTGATACATTGTAAGGAATGCTGGGACAGGAAGACAGCAGTAATGTGTTGTACTGATACATTGTAAGGAATGCTGGGACAGGAAGACAGCAGTAATGTGTTGTACTGATACATTGTAAGGAATGCTGGGACAGGAAGACAGCAGTAATGTGTTGTACTGATACATTGTAAGGAATGCTGGGACAGGAAGACAGCAGTAATGTGTTGTACTGATACATTGTAAGGAATGCTGGGACAGGAAGACAGCAGTAATGTGTTGTACTGATACATTGTAAGGAATGCTGGGACAGGAAGACAGCAGTAATGTGTTGTACTGATACATTGTAAGGAATGCTGGGACAGGAAGACAGCAGTAATGTGTTGTACTGATACATTGTAAGGAATGCTGGGACAGGAAGACAGCAGTAATGTGTTGTACTGATACATTGTAAGGAATGCTGGGACAGGAAGACAGCAGTAATGTGTTGTACTGATACATTGTAAGGAATGCTGGGACAGGAAGACAGCAGTAATGTGTTGTACTGATACATTGTAAGGAATGATGGGACAGGAAGACAGCAGTAATGTGTTGTACTGATACATTGTAAGGAATGCTGGGACAGGAAGACAGCAGTAATGTGTTGTACTGATACATTGTAAGGAATGCTGGGACAGGAAGACAGCAGTAATGTGTTGTACTGATACATTGTAAGGAATGCTGGGACAGGAAGACAGCAGTAATGTGTTGTACTGATACATTGTAAGGAATGCTGGGACAGGAAGACAGCAGTAATGTGTTGTACTGATACATTGTAAGGAATGCTGGGACAGGAAGACAGCAGTAATGTGTTGTACTGATACATTGTAAGGAATGCTGGGACAGGAAGACAGCAGTAATGTGTTGTACTGATACATTGTAAGGAATGCTGGGAGAGGAAGACAGCAGTAATGTGTTGTACTGATACATTGTAAGGAATGCTGGGACAGGAAGACAGCAGTAATGTGTTGTACTGATACATTGTAAGGAATGCTGGGACAGGAAGACAGCAGTAATGTGTTGTACTGATACATTGTAAGGAATGCTGGGAATGCTGGGACAGGAAGACAGCAGTAATGTGTTGTACTGATACATTGTAAGGAATGCTGGGACAGGAAGACAGCAGTAATGTGTTGTACTGATACATTGTAAGGAATGCTGGGACAGGAAGACAGCAGTAATGTGTTGTACTGATACATTGTAAGGAATGCTGGGACAGGAAGACAGCAGTAATGTGTTGTACTGATACATTGTAAGGAATGCTGGGACAGGAAGACAGCAGTAATGTGTTGTACTGATACATTGTAAGGAATGCTGGGACAGGAAGACAGCAGTAATGTGTTGTACTGATACATTGTAAGGAATGCTGGGACAGGAAGACAGCAGTAATGTGTTGTACTGATACATTGTAAGGAATGCTGGGACAGGAAGACAGCAGTAATGTGTTGTACTGATACATTGTAAGGAATGATAGGACAGGAAGACAGCAGTAATGTGTTGTACTGATACATTGTAAGGAATGCTGGGACAGGAAGACAGCAGTAATGTGTTGTACTGATACATTGTAAGGAATGCTGGGACAGGAAGACAGCAGTAATGTGTTGTACTGATACATTGTAAGGAATGCTGGGACAGGAAGACAGCAGTAATGTGTTGTACTGATACATTGTAAGGAATGCTGGGACAGGAAGACAGCAGTAATGTGTTGTACTGATACATTGTAAGGAATGCTGGGACAGGAAGACAGCAGTAATGTGTTGTACTGATACATTGTAAGGAATGCTGGGACAGGAAGACAGCAGTAATGTGTTGTACTGATACATTGTAAGGAATGCTGGGACAGGAAGACAGCAGTAATGTGTTGTACTGATACATTGTAAGGAATGCTGGGACAGGAAGACAGCAGTAATGTGTTGTACTGATACATTGTAAGGAATGCTGGGACAGGAAGACAGCAGTAATGTGTTGTACTGATACATTGTAAGGAATGCTGGGACAGGAAGACAGCAGTAATGTGTTGTACTGATACATTGTAAGGAATGCTGGGACAGGAAGACAGCAGTAATGTGTTGTACTGATACATTGTAAGGAATGGTGGGACAGGAAGACAGCAGTAATGTGTTGTACTGATACATTGTAAGGAATGCTGGGACAGGAAGACAGCAGTAATGTGTTGTACTGATACATTGTAAGGAATGCTGGGACAGGAAGACAGCAGTAATGTGTTGTACTGATACATTGTAAGGAATGCTGGGACAGGAAGACAGCAGTAATGTGTTGTACTGATACATTGTAAGGAATGCTGGGACAGGAAGACAGCAGTAATGTGTTGTACTGATACATTGTAAGGAATGCTGGGACAGGAAGACAGCAGTAATGTGTTGTACTGATACATTGTAAGGAATGCTGGGACAGGAAGACAGCAGTAATGTGTTGTACTGATACATTGTAAGGAATGCTGGGACAGGAAGACAGCAGTAATGTGTTGTACTGATACATTGTAAGGAATGCTGGGACAGGAAGACAGCAGTAATGTGTTGTACTGATACATTGTAAGGAATGGTGGGACAGGAAGACAGCAGTAATGTGTTGTACTGATACATTGTAAGGAATGCTGGGACAGGAAGACAGCAGTAATGTGTTGTACTGATACATTGTAAGGAATGCTGGGACAGGAAGACAGCAGTAATGTGTTGTACTGATACATTGTAAGGAATGCTGGGACAGGAAGACAGCAGTAATGTGTTGTACTGATACATTGTAAGGAATGCTGGGACAGGAAGACAGCAGTAATGTGTTGTACTGATACATTGTAAGGAATGCTGGGACAGGAAGACAGCAGTAATGTGTTGTACTGATACATTGTAAGGAATGCTGGGACAGGAAGACAGCAGTAATGTGTTGTACTGATACATTGTAAGGAATGATAGGACAGGAAGACAGCAGTAATGTGTTGTACTGATACATTGTAAGGAATGCTGGGACAGGAAGACAGCAGTAATGTGTTGTACTGATACATTGTAAGGAATGCTGGGACAGGAAGACAGCAGTAATGTGTTGTACTGATACATTGTAAGGAATGCTGGGACAGGAAGACAGCAGTAATGTGTTGTACTGATACATTGTAAGGAATGCTGGGACAGGAAGACAGCAGTAATGTGTTGTACTGATACATTGTAAGGAATGCTGGGACAGGAAGACAGCAGTAATGTGTTGTACTGATACATTGTAAGGAATGCTGGGACAGGAAGACAGCAGTAATGTGTTGTACTGATACATTGTAAGGAATGCTGGGACAGGAAGACAGCAGTAATGTGTTGTACTGATACATTGTAAGGAATGCTGGGACAGGAAGACAGCAGTAATGTGTTGTACTGATACATTGTAAGGAATGCTGGGACAGGAAGACAGCAGTAATGTGTTGTACTGATACATTGTAAGGAATGCTGGGACAGGAAGACAGCAGTAATGTGTTGTACTGATACATTGTAAGGAATGCTGGGACAGGAAGACAGCAGTAATGTGTTGTACTGATACATTGTAAGGAATGATAGGACAGGAAGACAGCAGTAATGTGTTGTACTGATACATTGTAAGGAATGGTGGGACAGGAAGACAGCAGTAATGTGTTGTACTGATACATTGTAAGGAATGCTGGGACAGGAAGACAGCAGTAATGTGTTGTACTGATACATTGTAAGGAATGCTGGGACAGGAAGACAGCAGTAATGTGTTGTACTGATACATTGTAAGGAATGCTGGGACAGGAAGACAGCAGTAATGTGTTGTACTGATACATTGTAAGGAATGCTGGGACAGGAAGACAGCAGTAATGTGTTGTACTGATACATTGTAAGGAATGCTGGGACAGGAAGACAGCAGTAATGTGTTGTACTGATACATTGTAAGGAATGCTGGGACAGGAAGACAGCAGTAATGTGTTGTACTGATACATTGTAAGGAATGGTGGGACAGGAAGACAGCAGTAATGTGTTGTACTGATACATTGTAAGGAATGCTGGGACAGGAAGACAGCAGTAATGTGTTGTACTGATACATTTTAAGGAATGCTGGGATAGAAAGGCAGCAGTAGTGTGTTGTACTGATACATTGTAAGGAATGCTGGGATAGGAAGACAGCATAAATCCCTTGTCATTGCAGCAGGAACGTTTTGGAGACATAGTCCTTTTTAGCTCATGTTTTCCCCTTTCCAATTATTATTATTGTTATTATTATCACTGTTACTATTATTATTTACATAGAACTGTGTAACAGGAGGAGTATACAGAATATAAAAGAGACATCTGACACACTGACAATATGGACAAGATGAATTTTAGACAAACATGGTACAGATTTAACCCTAGAATAGGCATTGCTGCAGATTAGTTTGCATTCTTTCTAGAATTTGTAACAATCTCAAACATAATAATAAATATTTTTGCTGGGTGCAGAAGAGGTATAGAGGACTTGGTCCTCGTGAAAAGCTTGTGTTAATTTTGCATTTTTTTCTACTGTCTATGTAAAATAATGTATAAAAGGTCCTGGATGTGGCCCAGATGAACTGGGTTTGAATAGTGGCATGAGCAGTGGTGCTGGGGATGATGGGAATGAGTGAACAATTTCTAATTACCCATTATGGGCTGAGGAAACTTCTCTACTGTAAGCTGGGTATAACAACAGGGAGAATGAAATGGGGGAAAGGCACCCCCAAAGCAACACATCTGTGTACTATAACCATGATATGTGCACAGTAGTGTGTATGGGTCCCTGTGTTCTATCACCACGACATGAACACCCTAGTGTATATGGGTTCCTGTGTAATATAACCATGACATGTGCACAGTAGTGTGTATGGGATCATGTGTACTATAACCATGACATGTGCATAGTGGTGTATATGGGTCCCTGTGTACTATAACCATGACATGTGCACCCTAGTGTATATGGGTCTCTGAGTACTATAAACACGACACATGCACACTAGTGTTTATGGGTCCCTGTGTTCTATAACCATGACACATGCACAGTAGTGTATATGGGATCATGTGTACTATAACCATGACATGTGCATAGTGGTGTATATGGGTCCCTGTGTACTATAACCATGACATGTGCACCCTAGTGTATATGGGTCTCTGAGTACTATAAACATGACATATGCACAGTAGTGTTTATGGGTCCCTGTGTACTATACCCATGACACATGCACAGTAGTGTATATGGGATCATGGGTACTATAACCATGACATGTGCATAGTGGTGTATATGGGTCCCTGTGTACTATAACCATGACACTTGCACAGTAGTGTATATGGGCTCATGTGTACTATAACCATGACATGTGCACAGTAGTGAATATGTGTTCCTGTATAATATAACCATGACACATGCACAGTAGTGTATATGGGTCCCTTTGTACTATAAACATGATAGATATATGCACAGTAGTGTATATGGGTCCCTGCATACTATCACCATGACATGTGCACCCTAGTGTATATTGGTCTCTGAGTACTGTAAACATGACACATGCACAGTAGTGTTTATAGGTCCCTGTGTACTATAACCATGACACATGCACAGTAGTGTATATGGGATCATGTGTACTATAACCATGACATGTGCATAGTGGTGTATATGGGTCCCTGTGTACTATAACCATGACACTTGCGCAGTAGTGTATATGGGCGCATGTGTACTATAACCATGACATGTGCACAGTAGTGAATATGTGTTCCTGTATAATATAACCATGACACATGCACAGTAGTGTATATGGGTCCCTTTGTGCTATAAACATGATAGATATGTGCACAGTAGTGTATATGGGTCCCTGCATACTATCACCATGACATGTGCACCCTAGTGTATATGGGTCTCTGAGTACTATAAACATGACACATGCACAGTAGTGTTTATGGGTCCCTGTGTACTATAACCATGACATTTGCACAGTAGTGTATATTTGATCATGTGTACTATAACCATGACACATCCACAGTTGTGAATATGGGTCCCTTTGTATTATAAACATGATAGATACATGCAAAGTAGTGTATATGGGTCCCTGTGTACTATCACCATGACATGTGCACACTAGTGTATATGGGTCTCTGAGTACTATAACCATGACACACGCACAGTAGTGTTTATGAGTCCCTGTTTGCTATAACCATGACACATGCACAGTAGTGTATATGGGTCTCTTTGCACTATAATCATGATATGTGCACAGTAGTGTATATGGGATCATGTGTACTGCTATAACCATGACATGTGCACAGTGGGGTATATGGGTCCCCATGTGCTATAACTATGACACTTGCACAGTAGTGTATATGGGATCATGTGTACTATAACCATGGCATGTGCATAGTGGTGTATATGGGTCCCTGTGTACTATAACCATGACACTTGCACAGTAGTGTATATGGGATCATGTGTACTATAACCATGACATGTGCACAGTAGTGTATATGTGTCCCTGTATACTATAACCATGACACATGCACAGTGGTGTATATGGGTCCCTTTGTACTATAAACATGATAGATACATGCACAGTAGTGTATATGGGTCCCTGCGTGCTATCACCATGACATGTGCACCCTGGTGTATATGGGTCTCTGAGTACTATAACCATGACCCATGCACAGTAGTGTTTATGGGTCCCTGTGTACTATAACCATGACATTTGCACAGTAGTGTATATGTGTTCCTGTATTCTATAACCATGACACATGCACAGTGGTGTATATGGGTCCCTTTGTACTATAAACATGATAGATACATGCACAGTAGTGTATATGGGTGCCTGCATGCTATCACCATGACATGTGCACCCTGGTGTATATGGGTCTCTGAGTACTATAACCATGACACATGCACAGTAGTGTTTATGGGTCCCTGTGTATTATAACCATGACATTTGTACAGTAGTGTATATGGGATCATGTGTACTATAACCATGACACATGCACAGTGGTGTATATGGGTCCCTTTGTACTATAAACATGATAGATACATGCACAGTATTGTATATGGGTCTTGCATATCATGTGCACCCTAGTGTATATGGGTCTCTGAGTACTATAACCATGACACATGCACAGTAGTATTTATGGGTCCCTGTGTACTATAACCATGACATTTGCACAGTAGTGTATATGGGATCATGTGTACTATCACCATGACATGTTCATGCTAGTTTATATGGGTCTCTGAGTACTATAACCATGACACATGCACAGTAGTGTTTATGGGTCCCTGTTTACTGTAACCATGACACATTCACAGTAGTGTATATGTGTCCCTTTGCACTATAATCATGATACATGCACAGTAGTGTATATTGGTCCCTGAGTAGTATAACCATGACACATGCAGTGTAGTTTATATCGGTATCTAAGTGCTATAATGGTAACTGTGGTGGTGGTGCTGCAGTAGCATTGTCACCTCACAGCTAGACGTTGACCCGTTCGATTCTCAGTTAAAGCGTCTTCTGTGTGGAGACATGTGTGAATGGGTGTACCTTCGTTGAAGGTTGTGCATCAGGGATGGCAACTCGGCACGTAAAACATCTACTGTCAATCATTAGCGGACCGGAGTTCCGCTGTGGTGACCCCTAACCAGGAAAAGCTGAAAGACACAAACAAACAAACAATCTAAGTGCTATAACCATGACACAGGCACAGCAGTGTATATGGTTCCCTGTGTCCTATAACCATGACACTTGCACAGTAGCATATATGGTTCCCTGTGTGCTATAAGGCTTGCATGTGCACAGTAGCATATATGGGGTCCCAGTGTGCTATAACCATGACACATTCATAGTAGTGTATATGGGGCCCTGTGTGCTAAAACCTTGACACATGCACAGTAGCATATATGGGTCCTTTTTTTCTATTACCATGCCATGTTGACAGTAGCATATATGGGACCATGGGTGCTATAACCATGACATGTGGACATTAGCATATATGGGTCCTTGTGTGCTACACCCATGATACCTGCACAGTAGTGGATATAGGCCCCTGAGTACTATAACTATGACACATGGACAGTAGCATATTTTGGTCCCTATGTACTATAACCATGACACATGCACAGTAGAGTATATGGGTTCATGTGTACTATAACCAAGACACATTCACAGTAGTGTGTATAGGATTCTGTATACTACAACCATGACACAATCACAGTGGTGTATGTGGGACCCTGTGTACTATAACCATGACACATGCACAATAGCGTATATGGCCCTTCTGTGTTATAACCATGACATGTGGACAGTATTGTGTATGGGTCCCTGTGTACTATAAGCATAACACATACACAGTAGTGTTTATGGGTTCATGTGTACTATAACCATGATACATGCACATTAGTGTATATGGGTCCATATGTATGATAAGTATGACACGTGCACAGTAGTGTATATGGGTTCCTGTGTATTATCAGTATGAAATGTGCACAGTAGTGTATATGGATCTCTGTGTACTTTAACCATGACACCTCTACAGTAGTTTTCATAAATGTGTCCCTGTCTACTATAACCATGACACATCCACAGTAGTGTATATGTGTTCATGTGTACTATAACCATGACAAATGCACAGTAGGATATATGGGTCCCTGTGTACTATAACCATGACATGTGCACAGTAGTGTGTATGGATTCCTGTGTACTATAACCATGACACATGCACAGCAGTGTATATGCATTCCTGTGTACTATAACCAAGACATGTACACAGTATTGTATATGGGACCCTGTGTACTATAACCATGACACATGCACAGTAGCGTATATGGCCCTTGTGTGCTATAACCATGACGTGAACAGTAGTGTATATGGGTCCCTGTGTACTAAAAGCATGACACATACACAATGTGTATATGTGTTCATGTGTACTATAAGTGTGACATATGCACAACACTGGATATGGGTCCCTGTGTACTATAATTATGATGAATGCACAGTAGAGTATATGGATCTCAGTGTACTATAACCATGACTTGTGCACAGTAGTTTTCATACATGTGTCCCAGTGTACTATAGCCATGACACATGCACAGTAGTGTATATGGGTCCCTGTGTACTATAACCATGACACATACACAGTAGTGTATATGAGTTCCTGTGTATTATAACCATGACACATGCGCAGCAGCGTTTATGGGACCCTGTGTGCTATAACCATGACACGTGCACAGTAGCATATATGGGTCCTTGTGTGCTATAACCATGGCACATGAACAGTAGCGTATATGGATCCCTTTGTACTATAACCATGACACTTGCACAGTAGTGTATATAGGTTCATATGTACTATAACAATGTCATGTGCACAGCAGTATATATGGATCCCTGTGTAGTATAACCATGACACATGCATGGTAGTGTATATGGGTTCCTGTGTACTACAACCATGACACATGCACAGTAGTGTATATGGGTTCATGTGTATTATAACCATGACACATGCACAGTAGTGTATATGGGTCCCTGTGTATTATAAGTATGATACATGCACAGTAGTGTATATGAGTCCCTATGTATTAAAAGTATGATACATGCACAGTAGTGTATATGGATCCCTGTGTACTATAACTATGACACAGGCACACTAGTGTATATGGGTTCTTGTACACTATAACCATGACACATGCACAATAGTGTGCTTGTGTTCCTGTGCACTATAACCATGTCATGTGCATAATAGTATATATTGGTCCTTGAGTACTATAACCATGACATGTGCACAGTGGTGTATGTCCGTTCCTGTGTACTATAATCAAGACACATGCATAATAGTGCATATGGGTCCCTTTGTACTATAACCATGACACATGCACACTAGTGTATATAGGTCCCTGTGTGCTATAACTATCACACGGACAAAGTAGTGTATATTGGTCCCTGTGTACTATAACCATGACATGTGCACAGAGGTCCATATGGGTCCCTGTCTACTATAACCATGACGCATTCACAGTAGTGTATTTGGGTCCCAGTGTACTATACTCATGTCGCATACACAGTAATGTATATGGGTCCCTGTATACTATAACCATGACACATTCACAGTAGTGTATATGGATCCCAGTGTACTATAATTATGTCACATACACAGTAGTGTATATGGGTTCCTGTATACTATAACCATGACAGAATCACAGTAGGGTACATGGGTCCCTGCTGCTATTACAAGAGTCACACTAATGTAGAATGCCACAAAGCAAAAGGAATTAAAAAATGGGCTGCCTGAAGATATGGCATAGCTCCAGCAGAGATGGACACTATGTCGTTCTCTATCTTGGGACCTTTAGGTGACATTTTTTGTCATCTGTGCATATGGGAGTAGCTCAGAGGACACAAGGATGGAGGGCTACACTTGGATGGATGGTGATCAGAGCTAGCTGATGGATATTTAGTAAAATAAAATGTTAATTCTTGTGTTAGCAGATTTGTTGGTGAAAGGGATCTTGGGCAGTATTGTATTGACAATCAGTGATGGCAGTTGTCAGTCTGTATGCTGTTGATACTTTTTAGTCAGAGAATCTGATCAGACAACAACAGTCTAACAAAACTGTGTTATATTCACCAAATTCACTCATCTTCCTTAGCACACATGGTAAAACAGGCCTTTTTTAAGTTACTCATTTGTTAAATGAAGTCAGAAATGACATTTCAAGCTAATGAGAAAAGGTTAATACGTCATTTTGGGAACTGTCTGAAAAGACTGCTTTGTATGGATTTTTAGTTTTGTAAATTATAGTTTGCACACTTACATTGTTGATTTCCAATTTTTTGTTATTCTTGGAATTTTAAAACTTTTAGATTGAAGCCAGAAAGAAATATTAGAATGGCATTCTTTATTGTTTGAGTTATGTTATTTTATTCTATTTCATTTTATTAAGTGGAATAGAGAGATGATCCTACTAGACAATTTTTATACTCATCTCAGGGAGAAAAACAACAAGACGAGCTTATATAAAATGTAGAACCACAGAACCATGCAACACAAAACCAAATAAAAAAACACCAGGTGAAGAATCCACACAGTTTTATTACTTTGACATCTCTGCAAAATCAGCCTTCAACTAGTATAACATTACAAAATTATACCTGCCTATATATCCATATCAATAAAATAATAAAACAATTAACCAATTAATTAACATCATTAAATAAAAAATCTCCAGTTCATTTCTGCATTTAACCCATTCGGAATCATTGTGTTGTATTTAAAAATATGTACAGATTATTTAGAAAGTAATTCATTTTTTAAAAAATTCATCTCCATGTGTATAAACATTAATATTTTCTAATACAGACCCTCTCAGTCCTTCACTATTTCCTGCATGTACCTGATTAAAATGCAACGTTACAGAACTTTCTTTTTTATTATTATGTATGTCTCTTAGATGTTTTAACAGTCTAACCTTAAAAGCCCTTTTGCTTTGTCCTATGTAGAGCTTATAACAAGGGCATCTCAAGCCATAAATAATGTCCTCTGTGTTACAACTAAAACACCCTTTAGCTTGGAAATTTAGGCCATTAATTTTTTTTAAACTTTGCATGACATATTTACAGCTACTGGTTCCATATTCTGTAAAACGTTTACTCATTTCCACCTCAAGAAAAGTGCATTTAGTTTTCACTAGAACGTCTTTCAGATTTCTACCTCTCGTATATGAGGTAGTCGGTATTCCTCTAATAATTTCATTAATCTCTTTAAATTGTGTAATATAACCCCAATAAAAGTTTAATAGACTTGTAAGCACTGGGCTAAAACTACTATAGGTGGTAGTAAAATACATAATTTCCCTTTTATCTCTACTCATATCTTTATATCGGTTGATTATTACTACATTATTATTTTTCTTGTTAAATTTCTCACAGCTTTCTATTAATAACTCATCATCGAAGCCCCTATTTCTAAACATTTTTATAGTCCTACCCATTTCTCTATCAAAATCCAGCTTATTATTACAAAGCCTATAAAGTCTAGTAAATTCACCTAAAGGTACAGCCTCAATTGTATAGTGTGGATGACAACTATGGGCCATAAAGTAAGATACTCCATCTTGAAATTTTCTATGGACTGTAGTACAGAGACATTCTCCACTACTGTCCAATACCACATCTAAAAAGGTATGGTTTTACCCACCTTAAGATCATCAAATTGCAAACCAAATCAATTGTTCTGTATTTCCCGATTGTTACATTATTTACAACTCCCTCACATAAGAAAATTAAATCATCAATGTATCTGAAGAATTTTAATACATGTTTTTGAAAAAATTGCGATCTACATATTCTGTTTCAAAAAGACCCATACTCAAATTGGCATAGGTTGGGGCAAAGGCTAGCCCCATGGCAGTTCCCTCTTTTTGTCTATACAGTTTCCCACAAAATTCAAAAAAGTTATTTTATAGAGAAAAATCCAGTAACTCAATAACATATACTGTAACTGAATATTCACCTAGGAAAAATCTTACTGCCTCTAGGGCAAAATTGTGACTGATACTTGTGTACAGGTGCTTGGAATCCATAGATATCCAAAACATTCCATTGTATAGACTTCATTTTGTCTAAGAAATGAAATACATCTATAACGTAGGCTGGTAATAGTCGAACTTTGTGGTGCAAAAAATAATGAAGAACTTGCCCTATTTTACTGAGAAAATATTCCCTATCCAAAACTATTGGATGCCCCAGGGGGTTATTTACAGATTTATGAATTTTTGGAAGGCAATAAAAATGAGCCATCTTGCAACCTTTTATGATGAATCTTTTAGTTATATCTTCCAGG
>NC_056729.1:1841657586-1841692586 GCF_019279795.1 Protopterus annectens | reverse complement strand
TACTAAAAGTTTTCTAGAAATATTTAGTTTAAAATGGACAACAGTTGGTAAAGACTGTGACTGTCTTGTAACTTTGGACATAGAATCTTTATTCACAGTTATCCCCAATGAATTGGGTATTGATAACGTGAGACAAGTTATGTGCGTAGCAGGCATTGCATCCAACAAATGTGAGTTGATTTGTTCATTACTTGATATTATTCTTTATAAATATAATAATAATAATAATGTATATATGTATATATGTGTATATATGTATATGTATATATGTGTATATGTATATGTATATATGTGTATATGTGTATATGTATATATGTGTATATGTATATGTATATATGTGTATATGTATATGTGTATATGTATATGTATATATGTATATATGTACATGTATATATGTGTATAATTTTGGTAATAATTATCATATTCAGAAGGCTGGCATAGCGATGGGCACAGCTTGTGCCAACAACTACACCAACCTTTCCCTAGTACATTGGGAACGTACCTCAATATGGTCACTTGAGGTGTATAGTAAGCATATATTGTGGTGTACTAGATTTGTAGAAGACATCCTTTTGTTATGGCAAGGGACAGAAGCTGATTTGACATGTTTTATATATTACTTGAACGGCACAACTAATTTTCTTAAATTCACTTATAATTATTCTCAATATGAAATTGACTTTTTGGATTTCAAATTAAATAAGGATCATCTTAACAAAGTTAAGACTAGTTGATATAAAAATCTGTAAAGAAAAATAATTATTTACACAATACTAGCATGCATCCAAATTTTTCTAAACGTAATGTAGTTAAAGGTCAGATATTTAGAATAATGCGATTGTATAATGATGATGCTGATCTTACTACAGTGTTAGAGAAACTTAAATCTGACTTTTTGGAGAACGGCTGTGAGAGCAGTATAATTTTATGATTGATCAGTACATTGATGAAGCCTGGTTAGCCAGGGGGAATCATTGTAAACCATACTTTACAGAGAGAGTGGATGCTGAATCGTTGGTTAGTAATGGTACTATGTCTCATAATGTAACTGACAACAAATTCAGGATGCCGCTACCTTTTGCCAGCAACATCAGTTTGGTCTGTGATGTCATAAGAGTAATTGGGGCATTCTTTCGATGGCAGATGGTCCGAAGGAAATGATTGGTAATAGCCCTCAATTTACATTTCAGTATAATAAGAATTTGAAGAGTTATTTATGTTATAGAGGTGATGTATTATAAAAAACATATATATCTGACAGAAAAAGGATTTACCCATGTAAAAGTTGTGTAGCCTGCACACACATTCATTTAGGAAACACATTTATACACCCCAACCTAGGCTTTAGACTAAATTGTAGTCATTATGCAGATTGTAAGACATCAAATGTTGTCTATTTTGCTTACTGTAGAGTATGCTTTTCTTTTTATGTCAGTAAAACAAACAGACAACTTAAGGATAGAATATTAGAACATTATCTTGATATCAAGAATGCTAAAGAATTTAACAGCCTTGCTATGCACAACAAAAAAGAAGGGCAGGACCATGTGTTTAAATTTCTGGTTTTAGAAATTTTATTAGAGAAGAATAGAGGAGGGGATTTGGTGAATGCAACAGAGGCAGCCGAACAAAAAATGGATCATGTTATACAATGCTGACAGACCCCCCTGGTTTGAACAATAAAGTATCATTGAAACCATTTTTAAAGAAAAAAACGTTTAAACATTAATGGTAATCAGCTACCCCTCCCTTATGATTCTTATTTGATTTCAGATTCTATCAGATTTTAAATTTATTGAATAGTATTACATATAGGTATATATACACACACACACACACACACACACATATATATATATATATATATATATATATATATATATATATATATATATATATATATATATATATCACATATATATTATATCTATATAGCAGATGTACATTTTGTTATCATAGCTGATTTTTAGTTAGATTTTGGCTATAATATATATTTTTAATATTAACTATTATTATTGTTGATATTGTTTTGTGTTGCATTTGTGTATCAGAGTTTTATATGTTATGTAAATATTTTTATTATAAGCCTATACAATATGATTTTAAAAGTTAATTGGTTTTAATTGTTTTAAGTATTTAAGGACCATTGCTATTTGTTATGATCATGGTTTGAGGAAGGGGTTGATTCCCTGAAAGCGCTTACCATAGGTTCATAGGTTCATAGGTAGGTACTAGGCTATCGGCCCTAGGGCCCATACAAGCCTAGCCAAAAAATGTACCCTGGCTTTCGCCACCCAAGAAAATGATTTTCCTGTGCCCCTGTCAAGTAGAGCCACAGAAGTGATCCCCGGGGTGAATTTCCTATTTCCCATCCAATCATCAAGATTTTTCTTGAAGAGTGCTAATGAGGAGCTTCGTTTGATATAGATAGGTAGTCTGTTCCAGAGTATGGGAAGTCTCTGGGACAAGAATCTATCCCTCCAGCATGTCTGTCTATTGTGGTGACAAGGTTTAGGTCCCTAGAGCGTGTAGCTCGGAGGGATTGGGATTTCTTTAAGTGGAGCATGTCCAACAGCTCTGGGTTTGACATAGCTTTGTATGTTAGGCAGAGATCAACCCTGAGCAGGTGATATGCGATCGAGTAAAGCTGTATTTTTTAAGACGGTCTGCATAGGGCATCTGTTTGAGGCCAGTAATCATCTTTGTGAGGTATTTCTGTGGTCTTTCCAGTTGTTGTAGATGTCTTGTGAGGTACATACCAAAAGGGGTGTTGTACTCTATAATGGGTCTAATGAGTGATGAGTAGAGGGGAACAATGACCTCTTCTTTTCTGGGTGAGAATCCTTTTGTGATGAGATGAGCCACGTAGGATTTCCTGACCACTGTGGCAATGTGATTATCAAAGGAGAGACTACTGTCCACCTGTGTCCCAAGGTCTCTTATCACATTTTCGGCATTAAGTAGACTACCAGTTATGTGGTAGTTCACACTCGTTGTCCTGCTGTCTGTGAATAAAGTTGTTGCCGTGGTAACTGGTTATTTTGCTTTTTATTCTTTTTTTTAATACACCAGTTGTTTTGCTAGTTGGAGAAATTTTCCAGTTGTTTTGTTTGTTGGAGAGGCTCTTCTTTTTATGGATCACCAGATTGGCTTCATTTTTTTGGAGGAGACCGTCTTGGTTCTATTGGGGATGGCACGATTCATGCATGAATTGGGAGGGGTGGCCTAATGGTTAAGGTGTTTGCCTTACAAACACAAGGTGCAGGCTTTGAGTCTCACAAGGGATAATTGGCTAGGCTTAAAATGGCTCACAAGAGCAGTTAGCTTAGTACTAATCTATGAACCTATGAACCTATGAGTGGATGTGCTCGTACAGTGCCTTAGTGTAGGACTCAGCAGTCAAGCTTTCAGTTCCCGTCTACATGGGTGTCATGAAGTTTGTCACTTCTGACTTGAGTAGCATGAAGTTGGCTTTGGAGAAGTTTTTTATGGAGGTTTCCTTACTGGAGGGTGGGGGTGGGATGTGGATGTTAAGGGTTATTAGCTTATGGCCTGACCTGACCAACGAGGGGGTGACCATAGGTGTGGAGCATCGATTTCCCATGTTGGTAATTACCAGGTCTAGGATATTGGAGCCCATGGTGGGACTATGGATTAATTGATCCAGGGCATTGGAATTTATGAATTCCAAGAACCGTTGGGCAAAGGTGTTCGTACATGAGTAGTTTTCCCATTTAATGGCAAGGTAGTTGAAATCACCCAGTATTAGGGTGTTTGGTTGTATCTTAATATTTTCCAGTATGTTTAGAAAGGTGTAGTGAGAATCTTGGGGCATGGTGGGAGATCCAAGGATACCTACTCTGATGGATAGCACAGTGAATGGTACCCATAGATGTGGAAAATGCACACAGTGCATTTATATAGATGAATCAAGGTTTTTCAAGCAATCTGAAACAAGGCGTCTATGGGAGCTAAGGAATTCTGCTGATTGCAATACTAAGAATGTAGTGTATGTAGCTCACTGCACAACATGTTTCCATTTCTATGTTGGCAAAACTAACCGTCACCTTAGGGAACGGATAAGGGATCACCTTTACTGCACTAGAAAAGGGCAACTGCATAGTGCTTTGGCTAAGCATACATTGGATAAGGGCATTCATTGACCATATATTTTTATTTCAGGTTTTACAGATTCGGGATGTCAGCAATAGGATGGGGGACATAGTCAATGCTACTGAAAATATGGAAGTAAAATGGATTTTGCGTTTAGGAAGACACAGAGGTTTGGGTTTGAATGATAGTGTTCCATTTAAGCCAGTGCTAAAATCTAGAAGGTTAAAATAAAATAAATAACAATAATACTATCCTAACAAGAGAAGACCACATAAACACATGCAGGGCTTTGGGTCAATATGACAGTATTTCTTGAGCTGCTTCTAGCATAGGTATCACTAAAGACAAGTATTTGTTGAGATGTATATATTAAAGCATATATATTTACTAGGTGGACAGAATGTGTATTTATTAGGCAGAATATAAGTTGTTGAGTGTGTACTGCTTATATTTTTATATAAATGTACATATATTTTATGCTTATACCGATGCACACAAGCAGTTACTAAATGGGGAACATGAGTATATGTATTTATTCACTGACTTTTTATGTATTTTATTTATATTCATCCACATGTTCTTGTTTTTACATTTTGTGCGTGTGTTCTTTAAACAGAGTTCTTCTGACTTCAGCAATTAACTAAGGGCAAAATGTAACCTTAGTAATTAATTGATTGCTGAGTGCTGAATTAACTTTGAGTGGTAGGATTGGTTGTTTTAGTAATGAATTAAAGTATTTTAAGTGCTGTTGCTGTTTGAATGAACTGTCTGATGAAGCAGTGGTTACCATTGTGAAAGCGCTCATCATTTTGTATTAAAAAAGAAGATTTTACTTTGTTGTGGTTCAGCTTCTTTATTCAAGCAACCTTCCTACTGGGCACCTGTGTTTCAACATTTTCAACTCCTGGGCTGGTTTGGATTTATTTGTTTGCTGCTTGTGTAATAAATTTAAATAGTTGAAGGGGAGTGATTTTACAAAATGATAATTTTGTGCTTACTCACACAAGCCAGTGAAAGCAGAGAAGAAATTAGATATATGGTCAAATTAGCATAAGAGGCAGGCAACTAGAAAGACAGTGGCATTTAAGAACAGAATAGTAACAAGGTGGGCAGGTGGGGAAAAAATTTGTGTTCTTAATCCTAGTTATCTCATCTTGAACATCTTCTCATACTAATAATAATATTAAGTCTCATTTGGGAGAACCAATGCATTAGATTAAACTTCAGCTCCACTAATTGCAAGGTGTAATACCAACAGCATTGACCACCTTTTCCGGCATGCTTTTCCTAGGTTCATAGGTAAGTACTGACCTAACTATAGACCATTTTAAGCCTAGCCAATTCCCCTTGGTAAAATCAAACCTTGTATCTCTTGCCTGTTAGGTAAATACCTTATTCATTATGCCAACCCCTAAACCCAAAAGCAGTTTGCTCCCCATCTGGGAGTTGAACCCGGTTTCCCATGTGACAGGTGGGGATACTAGCAGGGAAGACTTTTAAAAATCTCTGACTTTATTTCTAGTGCTATCCTACAAAAGGAGTAAAAAACACAGCTAGGTAGTGTGTGTGTGTGTGTGTGTGTGTAATGTATGTATAAATAAAAAAAAGAAAATATAGGAAAAACATAGAGATTTAAGGTTTGATTTAAGAAGCAAAGAAGGAATAGAATATTGGGGGAGATACCTGTGTGGTGCTAAAGATGGGGAACAGTGTTTATCTCAGTAAAATTTGGGAAGGCAGAGCATGTGGCACTTGAACGAATATGATGGAACTTTACAAAAAATATGGGATAGTCAGACCATAAAACCATACAGAGGAGACAGAGGCAGCAGGGGACCTGCAGACAGGATAGGGCAGGGAAAGTGAGGTAAAATGCAACAGAAAAGTGAACATGGGCTGAGGTTTTCAAGAAGTACAGACTAGTGAATAATAAAAAGTTAGGTATAGAGAAAAAGTGGGAGAGACATGTCAGGAAGATATGGACAAGGATGCCAGTGTTGAAGGAAAGATGCAAAGAGTAGTAATGACTGATAACAGAAAGATGGAACTAGAAGTAGCCAGGTAAGAACAAACATCACAAGGTGAGCAGGAGAGAAATTATCCAGGAGGGACACTCAGCCAGATGGAGAGCCAAAAAGGCAAAAGAAAAGGAATGGTACAGAGGTCTTCTAAGCTGAACAAAGAAGGGATGTGGAAGAGGTTATGTAAACCACTGAAAAGGTAGGAAGGAAGGAAGGAAGCCACCACAGACAATGAGGAAGAACAACAATGGTGGAAGTGAAGGTGAAAATGTTACAGACAGAAAAGGTCATGGAGATGTAGTGAGATGAAGCAAGATGTAAAGGACAGTAAAGCCATGGTGGGGATGAAATACTTCCTTTAATTGGAATTTGATTCATTTAACCAGAAGCATAACAAGGGAAGAATGAAGGGGGCAGTTTCCTGGGCACAAGATATCAGATAATATGATGCCTCCATAGGCACAAGGTATCAAGGAGTATAATGCCTCCCTGGACACAAGGTATCAGAGAGTGTGATGCCTCCCTGGACACAAGGTATCAGAGAGTGTGATGCCTCCCTGGGCACAAGGTATCAGAGTGTATGATTCCTCCCTGGACACATGGTGTCAGAGAGTGTGATGCCTCCCTGGGTGCTAAGTATCAGAGAGTGTGATGCCTCCCTGGGCACAAGGTATCAGAGAGTATGATGCCTCCCTGGGCACAAGGTATCAGAGAGTATGATGCCTCCCTGGGCACTAGTATCAGAGAGTATGATGCCTCCATGGGCACAAGGTATCAGAGAGTGTGATGCCTGCCTGACCACAAGGTATCAGAGAGTGTGATTCCTTCCTGAGCACAAGGTATCAGAGAGTGTGATGCCTCCCTGAGCACAAGGTATTAGAGAGTATGATGCCTCCATGGGCACATGATGTCAGAGAGTGTGATGCCTCCCTGGGCATTAGGTATCAGATAGTGTGATGCCTCCCTGGGCACTAGGTATCAGAGAGTATGATGCCTCCCTGGCCACAAGATATCAGAGAGTGTGATGCCTCCCTGGGCACAAGGTATCAGAGAGTATGATGCCTCCCTGGGCACAAGGTATCCGAGAGTGTGATGCCTCCCTAGACACAAGGTATCTGAGAGTGTGATGCCTCCCTAGACACAAGGTATCAGAGAGTGTGATGCCTCCCTGGGCACAAGGTATCCGAGAGTGTGATGCCTCCCTGGGCACAAGGTATCTGAGAGTGTGATGCCTCCCTGGGCACAAGGTATCAGAGAGTGTGATGCCTCCCTGGGCACAAGGTATCAGAGAGTGTGATGCCTCCCTGGGCACAAGGTATCAGAGAGTGTGATGCCTCCCTGGGCACAAGGTATCAGAGAGTATGATGCCTCCATAGGCACAAGGTATCTAAGAGTATGATGCCTCCATAGACACAAGGTATCAGAGAGTGTGATGCCTCCATAGGCACAAGGTATCAGAGGGTGTGATGCCTCCCTGAGCCCTAGGTATCAGAGAGTGTGATGCCTCCATGGGCACTAGGTATCAGACAGTAGGATCATGAAGTACAAATCCTGCATTCCATTTTCTGTACCAGCATTTCTGAGCACCAGACTAAGGGAGCGGAAAAGCTGACCTTTATTTATTTATTTATTTATATATATATATATATATATATATATATATATATATATATATATATATATACATATATATTTATTTATTTATTTTGCTCTTCCAATGAAGACCTGAGGAGAAAGGGAAATACAGAGTTATGGTTTGGAGAGCCAGACTAAGGGATGAGATATTTTTTTCTTTTTGCTCTTCCGATGAAGAGATGAAGAGGTGGATTGCTAGATGATACAGCATCTACTCTGTCTTCAGCCCCTGTTTGCCTGTTGAATGCCTTTAAGTGATTCACTTAAACAGAATATTCTCTTGGAATTCCTCTGAAATGGGGTACATGTGTTTTGTGGGCTTACCTAGTTACCAAATAAATAAAATTAAAAAAAAGTAAGAAAATAAATAAATCAGAAAATAAATAAGAAAAGGATTTTGTGATAAGAGACATCAAAAAATGGGATCAAACAATAAAGGACAGAGAAGATTTCAGTAAAAATAATCACATAGCATACAATGTGTAAAACACGTCAGGAGGTGACAATCACAAAGGGGAAGAGGTTGGCACATATTCTGCTGTACGTATACGCTAATGGTCCATCAGAGGAGACAGCTGAAGAGCCGGAAAACAGAGTCGGGGGGGTGGCAGAAAGATATCAAGAGAGGAGCTGGAGGCAGAATTCTAAGCTGCTTTACCTGTATCAACAGTAAGCAGATAGGGAAAAGAGAGGATTGCAGAATATAATGTTTCTCCCACACTCCCATAATGCATTGCACCATTTAAAGAGCCATCCTACTTTTCTACTTTCCCTTTTAGTCTACATCTATTTCAAACTTCCCTATCTCCCATCTAGGTGGTGTGCATTCTGCTCCCTGAGGCATTAGTAAGGCGAAAGACCCAGTATTTTCCATCCTGACTCCACTTGCCACAATATACAACAGCCTGAAGCACAAGCCATTGCATCACAAAGAACCACAGCAAGCTTCTACAAGGGTCTAAACTAAGTTAATGTATGTTAAAGTTTATTCAGCTGCAGAAATGCTTAAAACTGTAGTCCACTGCTTAGCTGATTTGCACATCACCTGCCCCCACACCCAACTAACAGGACGTTAAAAATAAATATCTCTTTACTAACCCACTTCCAACTACCTCCCCCTATCCCACTCCTATCCCACCCACACTATCTCCCAAACTACAGCTAAGACTTTAGAATTATATTATTTCACTACTTCCCCCACCCCCTTCTTGCAGTATTAAACCACCTGAAAGCCCTCCATACAGTTTCAACCTCTATTACAAAGTCACTTACAGGCACAGAACTTTGCAATTCCCCATTTATTGTAAGTTTAAACTGTCTGAGAAAACCAGTGATATACTTACTGATTGTTTTCTTAGCTTTTGAGATATTCAAGGTCCTGGCTCATCCTGCTCAGTTCACCCTTGCTATGTGCAGGCTCACTCCGCTCCCCTACCCCCATTCCCACTCAGCCCTACTTTCTCTAGATTTATACCTGCCATCACTCCTCCCCTGAAGCTTGTTATCCAATTAGAAATACTCCCACCTATGTACAACCAATTAACACCAAGCCCCACCCATAACTACACTAGCTCCGATTCAAAGCTTCACAATCTGCTCCCAACTGCCCATTCCACTACCCCTGCCTCCTAGAACTCAAATTAAACCATGTCAATAAAATGTTCCTCCTTCTCTCTAACCTGCTTCTGACATTATATATCAGTCTCCTAATCCACATCACCTCCCTGAACTATAACCATGTCAATAAAATGTTCCCCTTCTCTCTAACCTGCTTCTGACATTATGTATCAGTCTCCTAATCCACATCACCTCCCTGAACTATACTCCAACCCCAGCAACATTTACATAATCTATTTTCTCTCTACATCATGGCAACCCCACAGAAAGCTTTAGTAACATATCGATCAGCCTAATTAAATATTACATTATGCATGTCTCAAAACTCAAAATCCTTCCTGACAACATTACTGATAAATATAACTTCTACGTAATAGTCAGCAATAATAAACCTACCCAATACTTGAAACATTACCTCTCCAAGCAACACATTCTATTCCTGTGTGGGGTCATCCAACCCAACCAGTGACCCCAACTACAGCTTCTTCTGCTAAAAGCCTAAATACTAAAAATATTATTCTGGCAACCCTAAACACGTGTAGTATCTGTAACATAACCACAGAATGTCATGCTTGGTAAGTGAATACAACCCATATATTGTAGTAATCAGTAAAACGTGGTTAAAACCCCATAGCCATGATACTGAAATAACACCCCAGGCTATAATATACTTAGAAAAGGCATTACCAACAAAAAAGGTGGTGGGGTAGCCTTAATCTATCCTAACTCCATCATAATCTCACCTTTCCCTAAAGAAACGCCAACTTTCAACAATGTCAAAATTCTAAACAGAACCATACAACTTAACGAAACAAAACAAATATGCATTGTTGGACTATATATATATATAATATATATATATATATATATATATATATATATATATATATATATATATATATATATATATATATATATAATATGTATATACCACCAGGCAAAACATCCAAACTATGGAAAATATCCTCTCCTGGATATCAGAAAACATCAGTAATGAAACAATAATTATGGGAGATATCAATATCAACTGGGAAGATCTGATGATTGACTCCCCTACTAATAGCATAAACCTTTGTGGTTACACCCAGCTTGTTACCAAAGCCACCTGTATGCATACCAGCAATACCCTCGGTGCAACTCTTGACTGGATACTAGTTTGTAATCCTGACATATACTGTACTCTCCACACTCAATCTAATACTGTTAGTGACCACCTACCATATTCATATATAGGTCAACACCCACACATACAAATCAACCAGAAATATCAGGAGCTTTGACAACAAAGGTTTAACAAAATCCTAAAACACACTAACTGGAATCCACTTAAAACATTACCTCCAGAAGATCCCCTTGAATACTTCAACAATGTATTTCTAAATACTCTCGACAGCCTAGCCACCATTCCTTACCAAAAGAATAAAAACTAACCATGCTCCCTGACTAACAAAAAATACCAAACAACATTTACAAGATAGCGATAAAGCATGGAAAAGATGGTACAAAAACAAATCTGATGCTCACCTAATCAAATAAAAACAGTTACGAAACAAAGCAACAAAGCTAGTGAGCTTAGACAAAAAAATGGCAAACCACAAAAACAACCCAAAACAATTCTGGAGATACATCTCCCTCCTAACCCCGAGCTCTAAACAAACTCCAACACCACGCCCTAACAAAACTCCCTCAAAGATAGCCAACCTGTTGAACTCTCATTTTATAGATAGCATAAACAGTTAACAAATCCCACTGCCGCAACTACCTCGAGACCCATCTACAGTCCCCCTCCACCTTCATCTCATGACTCCTGCACAGACAAAAAACAACTTCACCTCTTCAGCAATCTAGTACTGCATTTTCTATCCCCGTTTCTCTTAAACCTGTCCCTACCTCTCTCATTCAAAAAGTACTTCACAAACTAAAACCATGCTCCCTCTCCTCTGACAGCCTCCACCCTGAATACTTAAAACTTGCTGAAGAAGCCATAGCCTATCCAGTCAGCATCCTTATAAATCACAGCATAACAGAGTCCAATGTCCCAAACCTCTAGAAAAAAAAATCTGTTATCACCTCTTTACATAAAGGGGCAACTCCGATGAACTATCCAATTATCGACCATCTCCATCCTCTATCCTCTTTCCAAACTCCTAGAAAAATGCATACATAGGCAATTGATTCACCATCTCATCTAAAACAAACTAATTACACCTACCCAGCATGGTTTTGCTCATCACACAGCAGCAGCACTGCTCTAATCTCTTTCATGGACACTGTGTCCAAATCCATTGACTGTGGTAATATCACCTCTGTATTACTACTACACTTATCAAAGGCATTTGACACAATGTCCCACAACAAACTTCATCAGCTATCCATTGTAGGCTGTACCCCACCATCCCTCCAATGGTTTTCAAGCTACCTATCCAACCAATAACAATGTGTTAAATGGCAAAATAAACAATCCCAGTATCACACCAACACAACTGGGGTGCCACAAGGGTCCATAGTTGAACCCTTACCCTTCAATGTTTTCACCAACAACCTTCACACCTCATCACCCTTTAGCTCCATTATACAATACACAGATGGCACTACCATAATATCCTCCTCTAATAACATACTACATCTTCAGCAACTCACCCAAACCACCTTCACCTCAATAGAGACATGGTTGAGAGAAGCCAGTTACTCCTAAATTCTAAAAAAAAAAAAACTCTTGCTTTTCTCAACAAAACCAATCTCATCTGACTTTAAAATATTCTTCCAGGATAACACAGAAATTACAGCAGTTCCTACAGGTAAGCTACTAGGCATTACCATATACAACAAACTAACTTTCAAACACCACATCTGCAATAGCATTAAAAAACACACACATCAAACTAGGAACACTCTACAGACAAAAACTTTCTTGGATAACTCCACCAGAAGAACCCTGGTCAACACCAATTTGCTTCTCTCTCTCGTATATGCAGTCCCCTTATACACCAAATTACAATCTTCTCTTAAAAACAAGCTCCAGTCCTGCTACCATAAAATTGCCAAATTTGCCACCAGCTACCCCTACCATTCCCATCACTGCCTAGCTCTGAACTCACATACCACCTAAACCTATTTCAACTGTCACCTGCACATGAAATGATACATGCACCTGATAGGTGCCCAGCCTTCAAATCTGTCCTAAAACCCTACATCCCTACCAGAGCCATCTGGTATGAAAACAAGCAACTCCTAACTGTCTACTTTCCAGACAAAATAGCTGGACAGTGCCCATACTCTTATACTACCGCCAAGCTCTGGAACTCTCTGCCAACAGACATTATCACCACTGAGTGCTTTGACAACTTCAAACACCCCATAAAAAAACATTTTCTATGTCATCAAACCTGCCCCTTCTCTTTCCCTAACACATGAACTCCATTCACTCTCTAGGTCCCTTCGTTCCTACAGCTGGAGATCCCTGGACCATGAATTTCATACACTAACCATTACCATGTTGAACTAAGACACTTTATGTATTTCTACACCCTTATCTATTCCCATCCTAATCTACAATTCTTCTAAGCATATTCTCGCTTCTAATATTCTGACCCTCAGCCTGACCCTCACTCTTTACCTTAATCCTACCTGATAAAAAAGTCGTAATCTACCACATTACTGTTCTTTAGTATTGCCTATCTAGTATGTTTTATTACTGTATCTACCTCTCTATACTTATTTAATATTCATTAGTTATTTAAGGTGTACTTTAATACTTGCTATTGTCTTGATCATGTATGTCTTAACTTTCATGTATCATTTGGAGCTTTTCTCCCCAGGCCTCCACTGAAAATGGGTTCCAGATCCAGTTAGACTTTCCCAGTAAACAAATGTTAAATAAATAAATAATAACTGGCTGCAGGAGTGGACAAGCAAGAAAGGCTTAAGGCTGTTAGGGAACAGGACACAGAGAAAAACTCTGGGGTAATGACAGCCTTGATTTTCATAAGCTGTGTTTAGTACTGGGTAGAAAAAGTACATCTTAGTTGTCACTCCTTAAAAGTATAATGGAAAGGGAAGACATGCTAAGTGTTTAGGCTTAGAAAACAAAGGCAAAATGAGGTGCAAAATATTGCAGAGGAATAAACAAGTGTGACTCAGGCTGTGGATGTATAGTCCTGTTCTACACTGCAAAGATTATGGGAAGGAAGTAGGGGACCTGCAGGCAGTGATACAGGAGGGGAGGGTGGGCATTACTTAGTATTACAATGTAACAATGTACTATAAGGGGTCTGTTTGGGCAGATGCGGACCTGCAGGCAGTGATACAGGAGCAGAGGGTGGACATTACTTAGTATTACAATGTAACAATGTAATATAAGGAGTCTGTTTAAGGAGATGGAGAGCTGAAGGCAGTGATACAGGAGGGGAGGGTGGGCATTACTTAGTGTTACAATGTAACAATGTAATATAAGGAGTCTGTGTAAGGAGATGGAGAGCTGCAGGCAGTGATACAGGAGGGAAGGGTGGACATTGCTAAGTATTACAATGTAACAAAGTAATAGAGAGAATCTGTGTAGGGAGATGGGGACCTGCAGGTACTGATACAGGAGGGGAGGGTGGACATTACTTAGTTTTACAATGTAACAATGTAATATAAACAGTTTGTTTAGGAAGATCATGAGATAAAGGCAGTGGTACAGAAGGGGAGGGTAGATGTTTCCAGTATTACAGAAACATGTTCCAGTTACCACTGGGTTGGGCAAGGAGGTGCCTTGCCATGGGCTGTTCATGAATGGTAGGCAAGGGAGGGATAGTGGTTGAGTCAGAGATCTACATAATGAAGAACAGTCAATAAAAGGAAATAGAAGAAGAAAAACTCCAAACCCAAAATAGGTCAGGGGTACTGTCAGGGTTACAAGCTGTATTAAGTACCCTAGCAGTTAAGGTAGGTTAAGGTAAGTGATTAGTAGACTGAGATACTGTTTCATCCGCAGTCATAAGAGACTGCTGGAATGAATAAAGGAGTGAGGTAGCAGGAAGAAAGAGTCACTTATTGGGGCTTGGATTCTGCAAGGAGCAGGCTGTAGGGTTTTGAGCTCCAAAGCAGGGAGTAACAGGAGTTGTTTGAGATCATGGACCATGTAGAATCCAACCTGCTGGCTCAGTATAATTCCTGAAAGGACAGAATTGTGAACATGATCTTAACCAATATGCATGGAGTGCCATGGATGCTCAGATTAAGCACAGCTTGCAAACGATGAGTGACTTTGTGGTTTACGGAAGGGAGAGGGGTGCAAATAAAAAGAGAAAGAGTGACTCCGTGGTTTACGGAAGGGAGAGGGGTACAACTAAAAAGAGAAAGAGTGACTCTGTGGTTTACGGAAGGGAGAGGGGTGCAACTAAAAAGAGAAAGAGTGACTCTGTGGTTTATGGAAGGGAGAGGGGTGCAAATAAAAAGAGAAAGCCAAGGTGTGGATGTTAGAAGAGTGGATTATGCTGTGGAGGTGGCCATGGACAAGATAGGAGACGAAGAGCAAATCAAGAGACTAAACAAGGGATGGGAATGTCAGGGATGATGGACTACGTGTATTACAAGTGTGTGAGAATGAGTCCAAAATGGCTACATAGGAATGTGAGGCTAGCAAATGGGGCAAAGGACAGGCCCTACAACAGGTGGATGTCAGTGCAAGGAGTTGAAGGAAATACCATTTGTGAGACTAGCAAGAAGGCTAAAAAGGCTCTAAGGGCAATGATGGATAGTGCTGATAGAGAGTCAGCAGATGGGATCAAAAAGGGAAGCCAGGCCATTTTAATTACATATCTGAAAGAAGATGGAGAGAAACAGAACTGGGTGGGCTGAGCAAAGATGACAGAGAGATCATAGAAGACTGGGAGAAAGCAGAGGTGATAATTGTTTTATTTCACTCTTCATAAAGGAAAGCTAGGGTTGCATGCAATGCCTTCATGGAGGCACAGCAGACTTGGGAGAGCAGTGGACAGATACCAGGATAGACAGGAAGACGGTTCAGATAGAACAGAAGTCTCTTAGGGAGGATGAAGAACAAGGATCACAAGGTGTGTCCCCCTCCCTTCAGTCTTCTGAAGTTTGTCACATGGTTTGGCAGACACCCTCCCCCTCCCCCAGAGATCTTTACCAGGTCACTGATTAGTACAGAAATGCCAGAGGAATGGAAGACAGCTGTTGTGATATCCTTCTACAAGGGGAGGAACAGAAACAAATCCAGGGAACTACAGGCCTGTTAGCTTAATATCAATGACAGGAAAAATTCCAAGGAGAATCCTGAGGGGAAGGCTAGTAGCATTTTTAGAGTCCAGTCTTCATGGCAACAGCCAACACTGGGTGCAATGTCAGAAGCTGCTGTCAGTCAAACCTGATCCAGACTTATGATGGGGTTACAGGTGAACTTGTCAGAACATCACGAGTAGATGTGGTCTGCCTGTGCTTCAGCAAGACCTTTGATTCAGTCCCACACATGCGGATAACAGGAAAACCAAAGTGTCTGGTGGTAGGACCAAGACTGAGGAACTGGATAATGGTATGTTTGAATTGCTGGACACAGTTATGGTGACAGGGACAACATCAGATGTTAGAGGAGGGCTGCTAGAATACCATAGGTGGTCTGTTTTGGGTCCGGTACTCTTCAGTATGTTTTTCTCTGACAGAGCAGGCTCAACGTCTTTGGTGAAAACATAAGTGTAGGTGCAGCAGTAGAGGGTAGCAAAGGGAGTCCTGAGGGATGTGGAAATACTAAACAGGCAGAAACATGACAGTTAAGGCCGAGTGCAATCAAATGGAAAGTACTGTGTTTGGGCCTTAACAAGCCTGGCGTAAAGTGTCACCTGTGAGGAGTGAAACTGAAGGCTAACATGACAACAGAGCAGGAAAAGGACCTGGGTGTCCTGATCACACCAATACTGGGCCACCAGTAGCAAAGTGAGAGGAAGTGAAGAGGCAAGCAGAACACTGTGGGGTATCCGCAGGGGTAGATTCCTAAAGACAATACTGCAGGTAATACTTCTAGCACATCGGGCCTTGATCAGACTACACCTTGAATACTGCATGCAGTTCTGATGACTATGTAAAGAAAACAATATCAGAAACTGCTGGAAGGAATTTAGAGGAAAGTGCTGAGAAGGTTCTGTGCTATACAAGGGAAGGAATCATGAGATATAGCACTATTCTCACTTGAAGACAGAGATAGCACTATTCTCACTTGAAGCCAGGAGATACAGGGGTGGGGAATTATGTCTTCCCACAGCCTTATGTCATGAAGATGTGAACAGGTAAGGAGAGAGGAGGGACCAGTGGTCACAGACAGCAGATAACTATTCACTGTTATTTTTTCAAATGTATTTTTTCTCAGAGAGGGAGGTGAGCCCATGAAATGGAGTATTGCAATGTGTGGTAAATTGGGAATGCATAGAAGTATTTAAGAGAGCATGGAAGAGGTAAAAATAGCTTACTGCCTTCTTCTGCTACCAGCTAAACATACTATAATGCAATGGTCTATTTCAGACCCTATTTAGCATAATTGCAAAGCATACATTTAATATATTTGAATACTAAGGTATTTACTCAGCTAGCTTGTCCCACTATGGAAACTACAGTTCTCACACACAATGAAAACATGTAAATTCCATGCATTTATTTAGCAAAATGCAGTTAGTTATAGTTTGTTGACATGGTTAGTCCCACCAGGCCTATGGCCTCTTTTCACAGGAAGTCCAAGGTGGTGAAAAATAATGATGAGGTGAAATATGGCCACAGCGCCAAGGAACTTCCCATACTAGTATTGGTCAGTGCTGCCAGAGGGCTGCAGTCTGAAGGAAAGGAAATGAAAACCTTCCCATACTAGTTCTGGTCAGTGCTGCCAGAGGGCTGCAGTCTGAAGGAAAGGAAATGAAAACCTTCCCATACTAGTATTGGTCAGTGCTGCCAGAGGGCTGCAGTCTGAAGGAAAGGAAATGAAAACCATCCCATACTAGTTTTGGTCAGTGCTGCCAGAGGGCTGCAGTCTGGAAATGAAACCATCCCATACTAGTATTGGCTGGGTGCTGTGAGGCTGCAGCTTTTCCTTTCTTTAGAAACAACTTCTTTCACATCTGAACAATTTCTGGCTCTGCTCTTGCAAATCCAAGGCTAATATATATCTCTCTCTCTAATCTCATATAACTTTGTTTCTATTTACTTTTGTTGCTTGTTTTTACTACATAACTAGTATTACAAATTGATATTATTTTGCTCATTGTGTTAGTTTTCCTGACCTGAACTACTGAACTAATATTTTTGTTTTTTTTTGTCTTTGTATATCATTTTACATGTATTTCTATAACCATTATAACCATGCTTTAATCTGAGGAGCTTTTCTCCCCGGGCCTCCACTGAAAATGGACAACGATCCAGTTGGACTAGCCCGGTCAACAAATGTAAAATAAAATAAATAATAATAAATAAATAAATAAAGGAAATGAAAACCTGCCCATACTAGTTTAGGTCAGTGCTGCCAGAGGGCTGCAGTCTGAAGGAAAGGAAATGAAAACCTGCCCATACTAGTTTAGGTCAGTGCTGCCAGAGGGCTGAGGAAGTGAAAACAGTGCATGACAAGGATAGCAAAGCTCTGTTGTTATGACTGCAGAAGTAGCTGTGTTAAAGGATGCCATGTTTCTCAGTAGTGCTTCTCAGAAGAGTCGGACTACAGGAGTAACCAAAAAACACATGGATGATACTTCACTGTTGCAGCTCTTTTCTGAGGGAGCAATGTATTATTTCAGATGATTTATCCTGGGGAGAAGCACTGAAAAATATGATATCAAACCGAGCCTGTGGAATTCCACTGCATTTGCTGATGAAGGAAATTATTACGCAGATGTAAGCAGAAATTGTTGCAGTGAACGTACTATTTCAGCACATTCATGAATGAGGTTAGAGGTGCTTCAGAGAAGGTTCAGCACAGCTGCTGGATGTTTGTTGCCGTCACAGTCAGACTGAGCTTAAAGCAGAACAGTGAACCAAATTTAACATGGCCAGTTGTAAAAAATGGGTTTAAAGAAGTACATCAAATCAAATTTAATGAAGTCAGTCATAAAAATGTTATCAAAAAGTTAGTCGGGATAATCTTATTGAAACTCTAGGATTTAAAGCACAGAATTAGCATGATCTGATACTGTTGTGTGCAGATACATTTTATAAAGTGACTTTTGAATCTGTGTTGCTGGTTGAAAAGTTTTTGGCTGGGTTTGAAGGTACAAAAAATACTTTCCAGAGAATAAAAATGTGGCAATGCCAAGAACATTTTGAAGTAAAAAGAAATGAATTGTGTAGTTCAGAACAGCTCAAAATACACACTGTGCATCTATGAAGTACTTCAGTGAACATTGTGAAAATTTCTATGAAATAAAACAACATACTGATGAAAGACTTTATGGACTGGAGCTTGGGAGGTGTGGGTTTCATTAAACAGTGAACAAGGAAAGTAATGCATTTCACAAATGTTATAATTAAAAGATAAAGAGTTATGTGAGATGGCAGGGACAACCACATTTTGTTATTCTCATGTAGATTTTGATCATTTAAAATGAAGAACTGCTCAATCTGGAGAGATCGGGTATAATGATGTAGCATGAGGATCACTTTTGGTTTGACTGCCATGACAGCATTGCAGATCGGAAGCTTGTGAAGCCTTTGCTAAAGGTAACAATACGGGCTTAGATACAACTATTCAAGTAGAGCAGAGGGAAGTTTGAGAGGGAACAAACCACTGATTTACAAAGCTTCCAGGTATATTGAACAAGATGGTGGGGTACAATCACTGAATAAGTATGTAAAGCTGGAGAGATGGAAGTCAAGGCAGTGCAGTAAGACCAGAGTGAGGGTTAGACCAATGTAATACTTCCATTTAGGGAAAGTATTTATTTATTTTATTTATATTTATTTATTTTACATTTGTTTACCAGGAAGGTCCGACTGGAACATGTCCATTTTCAGTGAAGGCCCGGGGAGAAAAGCTCCAAAATGCTAAGCACAGAAATACAATACAAGACCAGATAATATAATAAAATACAATACAATATAATACCGCTGTGGCGACCCCTAACCGGGAAAAGCTGAAGGACACAACACAACAACAGCAACAATACAATATAATACATGGGAGAAAAGTGAGAATAGCATACATATCAGAAAGTAACAACAATAAAAGTTGGCAATTCCTAAAGTACATAAATCAGATTAGCAAAAACTTTTTTTTTTGAAACATGAATACAGGAATGGGAGTAGTTGAACTGAAGGATAGAGTTAGGTAAGAATAAAGTTTGTTACTGTAGGATGTTAGGTGGAGGGAAAAGGTGAAGTTTCCAAGTATTATGGAAGACAGATATTAGTACTATAAAGTAAATATCGACAGATTAACAAGCGTTCAAGTGAACAACTGGTGACCCTTAGCAGAACCTTGCAACAGTGCATTGGTATTGCTTAACCTGGGGTGTAGCATGAGCAAAGCCAATTTTTGTAAACAGTGGGCTTCCAGGATTTTTTTAAATTAGATAGTTGAGGAAATAGAGGTTATGTGGATTGGTAGTGAATTCCAGATTCTGGCTATGGTGTAGGCAAAGAGAGATTTACCAGCATCGTTTTTATATTTGATGACAGTTATGAGATTCTGGTTACTAGATCTTAAAGCTCTTGTGGTAGTGTATGGCTGAATTAGATGCTGGAGTGCTGGGGTTTTATCTGGGAGGTAATAGAGACTGTGTACTATTGAGAGTTGGTTGAGTAGCAGTAGTTGAGGTAGCTCAAGCCAATTGAGCTGCTTAAGGGAAGGACAGTGATGGGACCTGTATGAGGCTTCAGTAGCGAACTTGGCTATCTCATTGTAACAAGATTCCATTTTCTTTAGTTCTGCATGGTGGAGATTTGATAAGATAGGGGAAGCATAGAGGAGGATGGATAAGAGATGGGTCCTTGCAATTATGGCTTTAGTATTTTAATGATGAACTGTTTGTTCCTATAAAGGAGTCCAAGTTTTTTGTTTACTTTCTTAATGGATTGTGCTGTGTGGATGTTGAATTTCAGATGATTGTCGATTTCTACACCTACAAGTTTGGTGTGTGTGGTTGGAGTGATTTGGATCTTGTCTTTGGAGTTTATGGTAAAATCATCATTTAGAGGGGGAGCTCTACTAGGACTGAAAAATAACTAGTTTTTTTTTTTTGAGGGATTAAGAATAAGTTTGATGTTAGTAAAACATGTTTCAGCTAGAGTAAAGTTAGTTTGGGTTAGGGTTTGTAGTTCCTTTATGGAGGGGGCGGCAGTTATAATGGTGGTGTCATCAGCGTAGTGCACGACTGAGGCAGAGGGTAGGGCTGAAGAGATCTGGTTGGTAAATAAAGAGGAGAGCAATGGGCCGAGGATGGACCCTTGTGGGTCTCCTATGGATACTGGTAGTAAAGGGGACAGCTGGTCTTGCCATAGAACTGCTTGCTGATGGCCTGATAAGTAGTTATTGAACCATGATATACAGGAGGTGCATATGTTTAGGGTAGATAGAGTTTCAAGAAGCATACTGTGGTTTACCATGTCAAAGGCGTTTGATAAGTCTAAGAATATTGAATACATGAATAGACCCTTTTTTCTATGGTGGTTGACTAAGTTAGTAAATGATAGTAGTGCTGTGGGGTCTATATCACATTATCAAAATTCCAAAATATCGAACACCATAAGCTTGACCTTGGAATCTCGAAATGTGATATTCTCGAATGCTCAGAACAGCGAATTTTTTCCAAGGGAAAAAATTTGCTGTTCCAAGAATACACACACACAGCAGAAGCACACCAAAATACATAAACCACCCATACACACTTCACAGAACCCTACACTAAACCATAGATACACTACTAGCTATCCACTTACCTTAACCCAACCCTAACCTTAAGGTCCCTAACTAACACACACTCACCTTACCCGCTCACTAACCCTAAGGTCCCTAACTATCGCACACTCACCTTACCCGCTCCCTATCCCTAAGGTCCCTAACTATCACACACTCACATTACCTCAGTCTGTTCGCACACTTACCTTAACCCAGTCCATCACCTTCGCACCACAGTCAAGGAAATAGTGAAGCTGCAGAAACGGCCCACCGAATACTTTCCCCTAGGAAAATATTCGGTGTTTTGCAGCTTTGCTATTTCAAGTGTTCACTGAATAGGGGTCGATATTAGAACATTCAATGTTTTAACACTTCGATGTTCTAATATAGACCCATGCTATGGTGGTGCTGTGGGAAGGTCTAAAGCCATGTTGAGATTTGGAAAGCAGGTAGTGTTTTTGCAGGTACTACATTAGTTGAGAATGAACAAGTAGTTAAGATAAGAAAGTTTGGGGGTGGATACTGTGATGAAGGGCGATACTGCCAGCCCAGCTAGCTGGAATTTTGTAAATCATTATTTATTTGTTTAATGGGAAAGTACGACTTGCAATGAAGCCATTTTTCAGCAGAGGCCTGGGGAGAAACACTCCAGACAGATGTCTTTGTAATGTGGAAGGAAACCAGAGTACCCGAAGGAAACCCACATGATTGCAAGGAGGACACGCAGACTCCACACAGAAGACAACCCAGCCAAGAATCAAACCGGAGAACCTCTTGTTGTGAGGTGACAATGCTACCATTGCACCACTGTGCCACTCTCTGTGAAAAATTAATTTATGAGGGTGCTGCTTGCTGTACTGGACTGTGCTGGACTGGAACCAATGTCTTCTTAAGACACAAAGTGTTGCTGGCTGTTTACTGTTGAATCAGAGATACAGAGTTTTCAATGACTGCATCTGTAGTTTGTTTAAAACACAGATCCTTGCAACCTGCACTGATGAGAAAATATATTTTGCAGCACAATACTATTTTCCTGTAAGCACAGTTACTAATAAATAACTTATTTTCATAGGTTCATAGGACCCCTATCTAGCAGGCTACTGACGCGTGATCGTGAATTTTCCCATCCAATCGCCATCAATGAATCGAGGTCCAAAGAGGCACATCTATTCCAGAGTCTGGGAGTCTCTGGGTCCAGGAACCTATCCCAGCATGGATCCCTGGAGCGTGTAGCTCTGAGGGATTGGGATTTCTTTAAGTGTAGCATGTCCAACAAATTGGGTTTGTAACAAATGACACATACTCTTCTGTCAGTTTGTAGCATAAATGCACAAAGTTTTACTTTATGGTCAGCATGGAAGATAACGTTCCATTCTCCGATACAATACCGCGGAACACGTGTGTTCCTACCCACACCTGTAACATAGTTGTGATAACTTTCCATTCTCCTATACAATACCACGGAACACGTGTGTTCCTACCAACACCTGTAACATAGTTGTGATAAATTTCCATTCTCCAATACAATACCACGGAACACGTGTGTTCCTACCAACACCTATAACATAGTTGTGATAACGTTCCATTCTCCTATACAATACCACGGAACACGTGTGTTCCTACCAACACCTGTAACATAGTTGTGATAACGTTCCATTCTCCTATACAATACCGCGGAACACGTGTGTTCCTACCAACACCTGTAACATAGTTGTGATAACGTTCCATTCTCCTATACAATACCGCAGAACAAGTGTGCTCCTACCAACACCTGTAACATAGTTGTGATAACGTTCCATTCCCCTATACAATACCGTGGAATACGTGTGTTCCTACCAACACCTGTAACATAGTTGTGATAACGTTCCATTCTCCTATACAATACCGCAGAACAAGTGTGTTCCTACCAACACCTATAACATAGTTGTGATAACGTTCCATTCCCCTATACAATACCGTGGAATACGTGTGTTCCTACCAACACCTGTAACATAGTTGTGATAACGTTCCATTCTCCTATACAATACCGCAAAACAAGTGTGTTCCTACCAACACCTGTAACATAGTTGTGATAACGTTCCATTTCCCTATACAATACCGTGGAATACGTGTGTTCCTACCAACACCTGTAACATAGTTGTGATAACTTTCCATTCTCCTATACAATACCGCAGAACATATGTGTCACTACCAACACCTGTAACATAGTTGTGATAACTTTCCATTCTCCTATACAATACCGCAGAACACGTGTGTTCCTACCAACACCTGTAACATAGTTGTGATAATGTTCCAGTCTCCTATACAATACCGCGGAACACGTGTGTTCCTACCAACACCTGTAACATAGTTGTGATAACGTTCCATTCTCCTATACAATACCGCGGAACAAGTGTGTTCCTACCAACACCTGTAACATAGTTGTGATAACGTTCCATTCCCCTATACAATACCGCGGAACAAGTGTGTTCCTACCAACACCTGTAACATAGTTGTGAATTACAATCCTTATATACTCTTTTAGTCACACACTTTAGATCCTGTTTTCCTCTTGGTATCTTTTTTGGGCTTTTGTGGGAAATCACATAATGTCTGTTTTTAGACTTTTCTATTGTTCTTCTATGAAAAAATTTAATATGTACTTGTAAGCACTTCTGCTGATGTGAGAATGCACACAATAATTGCCTTTCAGAATTGTTTTCTGCTGATACATGCACAGGAGTCTGAAAGAAAACATCTGTGAAAATACATCGAACTGTTCTGCTGCTGATTTTGAGAAAACATGTCTTTCGGGAAATATCTCTGTAGACTTAAAGAAAGCATATGACAGGGTGCATAAAGAGGAGTTGTGGTAGTGGATGAGAAAGTCAGGAGTGTCAGAGAAGTATGTAAGAGTGGTACAGGATATGTACGAGGGTAGTGTGAGGTCTGCGGTGGGAGTGATGGATGCGTTTAAGGTGGAGGTGGGGTTACATCAAGGATCAGCTCTGAGCCCTTTCTTATTTGCAATGGTGATGGACAGGTTGACAGACGAGATCAGACAGGAGTCCCCATGGACTATGATGTTTGCAGATGACATTGTGATCTGTAGTGAGAGTAGGGAACAGGTGGAGGAGACCCTGGAGAGATGGAGATATGCTCTAGAGAGAAGTGGAATGAAGGTCAGCAGGACAAAGATTGAATATATGTGTGTGAATGAGAGGGAGGATAGAGGAATGGTGAGGATGCAAGGAGTCGAGGTGGCAAAGGTGAATGAGTTTAAATACTTGGGGTCAATAGTTCAGAGTAACTGTGAGTGTGGAAGAGAGGTGAAGAAGAGAGTACAGGCAGGATGGAGTGGGTTGAGAAGTGTGTCAGGAGTGATTTGTGACAGACAAGTACCTGTAAGAGTGAAAGGGAAGGTCTACAAGAGGGTAGTGAGACCAGCTATGTTATATGGGTTGGAGACAGTGGCATTGACAAAAAGGCAGGAGTTTGAGCTGGATGTGGAAGAGTTAAAGATGTTAAGATTTGCACTGGGTGTGACGAGGATGGACAGGATTAGGAATAAGTATATTAGAGGGTCAGCCCAGGTTGGAAGGTTTGGAGACAAAGCCAGAGAGGCAAGATTACATTAGTTTGGACATGTGCTGTGAAGGGATGCTGAGTATATTGGGAAAAAGATGCTAAGGATGAAGCTACCAGGTAACAGGAAAAGAGGAAAGCCTAAGATAAGGTTTATGGATGTGGTGAGAGAGGACATGCAGGTGGTTGGTGTGACAGAGCAAGATGCAGAGGACAGGAAGAAATGGAAACAGGTGATAAGCTGTGGTGACCCCTAATGGGAACAGCTGAAAGAAGATGATGATGATGATTACTAGATGTTCCTTGTTTTTCACTTATTTCAGCCAGAGCTATGCCACACCCTATGAATGCCATTTTACATTGCTAAGCTATGTTCCTACATTAAAGCAAACTTTTTATTTTATGCTTTATCTTTCAGCATATTTACAGCAGAATTAATTTCTATCTTTAATTCACAGTTCAACACACACTAACAGTATGGAGAGATAGAACTCAAAGAGGCAGTGCAGTAAAACCAGAGTGAGTATGTCATTGGTGAATATCGAAATGATTTGTGTAAGATGCTTGTGTTACAAATGTATTAGAACTATACATCATGTGTATATCAAACTGCTTGTACAGATGTGTGTTGAAAATGTTATTTTCAAAAGGCTTGTGTTTAAAATGCATCCACACTGTGCCCTACTGGAAAAGAATAGAAATGTACATGGACTATTGTAGCTGTTTAAATGTATATATTTAACAGTGGAAACTGATATACAGGAGGTTAATCTCAGACTAGCAAATTTTAGAAAAATACCTGAAATTAAATTACTTTATGGCTAGGCCATAAAAAATGGTATCTCACAGTTTTCAATACAGCAACAGACACAATATCTGTACTAGGAAACTTTCTGTATTGTCTTTAGGGTGAATTAATAACTTGTCTTGATAGCATAAGGAATGCAATTGTTTTATGACTTACAACATCTGCCAGAGATCTGAGGAGAAGTTTTGTCTATGTATTTTTACAGGTAGATTCTAAATGCTACCAGCTGTCATCAATGGTTGTTTTGGGCCTGGGAACTAAGTCAGATGACAAGAAATTATGTAATTCTGCAAGCTATACCAGAACTAATATTTTCGATATTAATTTGAGAAGTCTTTTAGTGAGACAGAGCATTCTGTATTCTATCTTGGACCTGACAACAACTAGAAGATCCATTCATCACATCTCCCTTGCTCTATTAGTAAGTTCTTAGATTATAGTTTGGATATTTTTCTTTATTTATTTGAGACTGTCCTGCATGGTTGTTTTGAATGTTTCCTGTGTTTTTTTTACTCAGATGTCACTGTGAATATATATATAAATATATTATATATTTAGTATTGTCTTTTTTTAATATTAAGTATATTTAAACCTTTTATTGTGACTGATCTGTGTTGAGATATTTAAGTTCTGAGAGTACTTGCATATTTATTTGGTGACACTGTGGGCCACTCCTAATAGCCTTGCTCTTGGTCAAACTACCATTTGTATTGATAATAACATTACACGGCAAGATTGGGCACTGTTTATTAACAACCCTAAAGTAGCTGATAAGAGGTAGCTGGTGGCAGTAATAACTACCTTATAGTCTGGGCAGAAAGTGACATAGCTAGTAAACCTGTGGCAGCCTTTCCCAGGCATGTGTGTATATAAATCAAACCTCAAAGTATGTGTGTATAAGCTACATGGGCAGGGACACGAAGCACTGGTTGGACATAGAGTGCTGGAGATCTTGGCTTGGTCACTCACCTGAGATCTCAGCTCTATAACTGTGCCAGTGGGGAGTCTTACTGGGGATCTAGAGAAAGAAGAATCCAGCCCTACACTGACTGTGAACTCTGTGTGCTCATAAGGGTAATTGCACTTGAAGCAGAGATCTGCATCTGGAAATACTGTGTGTATACCTGTCATCCTCCCAGTGTACGTCCCCCACTGGTGTCAATAGTCATGGACTGAGGTTCCTTGATTACTGATCCAGTAGAGGGTCTTCACAGATCCCAAGCAAAGATTTATTGAATATTATAAAGGAAGGACAAGATTAAATATTTCATCAGTTAATATTACAACATTAAAATGATTTGAGAAGGACTGTAGCTTTAAGAAACACCCATGAATTCAGATATGTTGTGTTTGTGATAACAGCAAAGCTGAAACTAATTACAATGTGTGCTTGATGAGCCCCAGGGGACATTAGCAATGGACACTGCCAGTACAATGTGCATGATGATGAGCTGATGATTGTAGCCATAGTAGTGACCTGCAGGGTGATCATGTTAGACCAACTCATGGACAAAGTAAAGCATGGGTAGCAGGGTGATCATGTTAGACCAACTCATGGACAAAGTAAAGCACAAGTAGCAGGGGGATCATGTTAGACCAACTCATGGACAAAGTAAAGCATGAGTAGCAGGGTGATGTTAGACCAACTCATGGACAAAGTAAAGCACTGGTAGCAGGGGGATCATGTTAGACCAACTCAGGAGCAGAGAAAAGCATGGGTAGCAGGGGGATCATGTTAGACCAACTCATGGACAAAGTAAAGCACGGGTAGAAGGGTGATCATGTTAGACCAACTCATGGACAGAGAATAGCATGAGTAGCAGGGTGATCACGTTAGACCAACTCAGGGACAGAGTAAAGCACGAGTAGCAGGGTGATCACGTTAGACCAACTCATGGACAAAGTAAAGCACGAGTAGCAGGGTGATCATGTT
Organism: Protopterus annectens; assembly: GCF_019279795.1. Taxonomy (NCBI): domain Eukaryota; kingdom Metazoa; phylum Chordata; order Ceratodontiformes; family Protopteridae; genus Protopterus; species Protopterus annectens. The sequence goes on along the minus strand of NC_056729.1, from coordinate 1,841,665,026 downwards.
AGACCAACTCATGGACAAAGTAAAGCACGAGTAGCAGGGTGATCATGTTAGACCAACTCAGGGACAGAGTAAAGCACAAGTAGCAGGGTGATCATGTTAGACCAACTCATGGACAAAGTAAAGCACAAGTAGCAGGGTGATCATGTTAGACCAACTCATGGACAAAGTAAAGCACGAGTAGCAGGGTGATCATGTTAGACCAACTCAGGGACAGAGTAAAGCATGAGTAGCAGGGTGATCACTTTAGACCAACTCATGGACAGAGTAAAGCACATGTAGCAGGGTGATCACTTTAGACCAACTCATGGACAGAGTAAAGCACAAGTAGCAGGGTGATCACATTAGACCAACTCATGGACAAAGTAAAGCATGAGTAGCAGGGTGATCATGTTAGACCAACTCATGGACAAAGTAAAGCACGAGTAGCAGGGTGATCATGTTAGACCAACTCATGGACAAAGTAAAGCATGAGTAGCAGGGTGATCATGTTAGACCAACTCATGGACAAAGTAAAGCACAAGTAGCAGGGGGATCATGTTAGACCAACTCATGGACAAAGTAAAGCACAAGTAGCAGGGTGATCATGTTAGACCAACTCATGGACAAAGTAAAGCATGAGTAGCAGGGTGATCACATTAGACCAACTCATGGACAAAGTAAAGCACAGGTAGCAGGGTGATCACGTTAGACCAACTCATGGACAAAGTAAAGCACAAGTAGCAGGGTGATCACATTAGACCAACTCATGGACAAAGTAAAGCATGAGTAGCAGGGGATCACGTTAGACCAACTCATGGACAAAGTAAAGCACAAGTAGCAGGGTGATCATGTTAGACCAACTCATGGACAAAGTAAAGCACGAGTAGCAGGGGATCATGTTAGACCAACTCATGGACAAAGTAAAGCACAAGTAGCAGGGTGATCACATTAGACCAACTCATGGACAAAATAAAGCACGAGTAGCAGGGGGATCATATTAGACCAACTCATGGACAGAGTAAAGCATGAGTAGCAGGGGATCATGTTAGACCAACTCATGGACAAAGTAAAGCATGAGTAGCAGGGTGATCATGTTAGACCAACTCATGGACAAAGTAAAGCACGGGTAGCAGGGTGATCATGTTAGACCAACTCATGGACAAAGTAAAGCACGAGTAGCAGGGGGATCATGTTAGACCAACTCATGGACAAAGTAAAGCACAAGTAGCAGGGGGATCATGTTAGACCAACTCATGGACAAAGTAAAGCACAAGTAGCAGGGTGATCATGTTAGACCAACTCATGGACAAAGTAAAGCACAAGTAGCAGGGGGATCATGTTAGACCAACTCATGGACAAAGTAAAGCACAAGTAGCAGGGGGATCATGTTAGACCAACTCATGGACAAAGTAAAGCACGGGTAGCAGGGTGATCACGTTAGACCAACTCATGGACAAAGTAAAGCACAAGTAGCAGGGTGATCACGTTAGACCAACTCATGGACAGAGTAAAGCACATGTAGCAGGGGGATCACGTTAGACCAACTCATGGACAAAGTAAAGCAGAAGTAGCAGGGTAATCATGTTAGACCAACTCATGGACAAAGTAAAGCATGGGTAGCAGGGTGATCACATTAGACCAACTCATGGACAAAGTAAAGCACAAGTAGCAGGGGGATCATGTTAGACCAACTCATGGACAAAGTAAAGCACGAGTAGCAGGGGGATCATGTTAGACCAACTCATGGACAAAGTAAAGCACAAGTAGCAGGGTGATCATGTTAGACCAACTCATGGACAAAGTAAAGCACAAGTAGCAGGGTGATCACGTTAGACCAACTCATGGACAAAGTAAAGCATGAGTAGCAGGGTGATCATGTTAGACCAACTCATGGACAAAGTAAAGCATGAGTAGCAGGGTGATCATGTTAGACCAACTCAGGGACAAAGTAAAGCACGAGTAGCAGGGTGATCACATTAGAACAACTCATGGACAGAGTAAAGCATGAGTAGCAGGGGGATCATGTTAGACCAACTCATGGACAAAGTAAAGCACAAGTAGCAGGGTGATCACGTTAGACCAACTCATGGACAGAGTAAAGCATGAGTAGCAGGGTGATCACATTAGACCAACTCATGGACAAAGTAAAGCATGAGTAGCAGGGTGATCATGTTAGACCAACTCATGGACAAAGTAAAGCACGAGTAGCATGGTGATCATGTTAGACCAACTCATGGACAGAGTACAGCATGAGTAGCAGGGTGATCACATTAGACCAACTCATGGACAGAGTAAAGCACGAGTAGCAGGGTGATCATGTTAGACCAACTCATGGACAGAGTAAAGCACGAGTAGCAGGGTGATCACGTTAGACCAACTCATGGACAAAGTAAAGCACAGGTAGCAGGGTGATCATGTTAGACCAACTCATGGACAAAGTAAAGCACGGGTAGCAGGGTGATCATGTTAGACCAACTCATGGACAAAGTAAAGCACAAGTAGCAGGGTGATCATGTTAGACCAACTCATGGACAAAGTAAAGCACGTGCAGCAGGGGGATCACGTTAAACTAACTCATAGACAAAGTAAAGCACTGGTAGCAGGTTGATCATGTTAGACCAACTCATGGACAAAGTAAAGCAAAAGTAGCACAGTGATCATGCTAGTACAACTCATGGACAAAGTAAAGCATGAGTAGCAGGGGGATCATGTTAGACCAACTCATGGACAAAGTAAAGCATGAGTAGCAGGATGATCACGTTAGACCAACTCATGTCAAAGTAAAGCACAAGTAGCAGGGTGATCACGTTAGACCAACTCATGGACAAAGCAAAGCACGAGTAGCAGGGTGATCACATTAGACCAACTCATGGACAAAGTAAAGCACAGGTAGCAGGGTGATCACATTAGACCAACTCATGGACAAAGTAAAGCACGGGTAGCAGGGTGATCACATTAGACCAACTCATGGACAAAGTAAAGCACAAGTAGCAGGGGATCATGTTAGACCAACTCATGGACAAAGTAAAGCACGAGTAGCAGGGTAATCATGTTAGACAAACTCATGGACAAAGTAAAGCACGGGTAGCAGGATGATCACGTTAGACCAACTCATGGACAAAGTAAAGCACAAGTAGCAGGGGGATCATGTTAGACCAACTCAGGGACAGATTAAATCATGTGTAGCAGGGTGATCATGTTAGACCAACTCATGGACAAAGTAAAGAACAGGTAGCAGGGTGATCACGTTAGACCAACTCATGGACAATATAAAGCACAAGTAGCAGGGTGATCATGTTAGACCAACTCATGGACAAAGTAAAGCACAAGTAGCAGGGTGATCACGTTAGACCAACTCATGGACAAAGTAAAGCACGTGTAGCAGGGGGATCATGTTAAACCAACTCATGGACAAAGTAAAGCACGGGTAGCAGGGTGATCATGTTAGACCAACTCATGGACAAAGTAAAGCACAAGTAGCAGGGTGATCACATTAGAACAACTCATGGACAGAGTAAAGCATGAGTAGCAGGGTGATCACGTTAGACCAACTCATGGACAAAGTAAAGCACATGTAGCAGGGTGATCACGTTAGACCAACTCATGGACAGAGTAAAGCATGAGTAGCAGGGTGATCATGTTAGACCAACTCAGGGACAAAGTAAAGCATGAGTAGCAGGGTGATCATGTTAGACCAACTCATGGACAAAGTAAAGCACAAGTAGCAGGGTGATCATGTTAGACCAACTCATGGACAAAGTAAAGCACGAGTAGCAGGGTGATCATGTTAGACCAGCTCATGGACAAAGTAAAGCACGAGTAGCAGGGTGATCACGTTAGACCAACTCATGGACAAAGTAAAGCACAAGTAGCAGGGTGATCACGTTAGAACAACTCATGGACAGAGTAAAGCATGAGTAGCAGGGGATCATGTTAGACCAACTCATGGACAAAGTAAAGCACGAGTAGCAGGGTGATCACGTTAGACCAACTCAGGGACAGAGTAAATCACGTGTAGCAGGGTGATCACGTTAGACCAACTCATGGACAAAGTAAAGCATGGGTAGCAGGTTGATCATGTTAGACCAACTCATGGACAAAGTAAAGCACGAGTAGCAGGGTGATCATGTTAGACCAACTCATGGACAAAGTAAAGCACGAGTAGCAGGGTGATCACATTAGACCAACTCATGGACAGAGTAAAGCATGGGTAGCAGGGTGATCATGTTAGACCAACTCATGGACAGAGTAAAGCACGAATAGCAGGGTGATCATGTTAGACCAACTCATGGACAAAGTAAAGCACGGGTAGCAGGGTGATCACGTTAGACCAACTCATGGACAGAGTAAAGCATGAGTAGCAGGGGATCATGTTAGACCAACTCATGGACAAAGTAAAGCATGAGTAGCAGGGTGATCACGTTAGACCAACTCATGTCAAAGTAAAGCACGAGTAGCAGGGTGATCACATTAGACCAACTCATGGACAAAGCAAATCACGGGTAGCAGGGTGATTACATTAGACCAACTCATGGACAAAGTAAAGCACAAGTAGCAGGGAGATCACGTTAGACCAACTCATGGACAAAGTAAAGCACGAGTAGCATGGTAATCATGTTAGACCAACTCATGGACAAAGTAAACAACGGGTAGCAGGATGATCACATTTTATTTTATTTTATTTTTTTTATTTTACATTTGTTGACCGGGATAGTCCGACTGGATGCATGTCCATTTTCAGCGGAGGTCCGAGGAGAAAAGCTCCAAGGGTAAGCAGATACAGCATTACATAATACCAGCATTACATATTACAAACAGACTATTTACAGAGATTACATAAGTAAGCAAGTTAAACAAATTCCACAGGTTACAGTTAGTCCAGAGCACAAGTCAGGATTAAATTAAATTACACAGTAAACTAGTTAACAGATTTTTACACATTCGAGTTAGCCTGACTTGATACATTGACATAGCCAGTTAAGTGACAAATGTTGTTTGAGTCTAGTTTTAAATTGACCTAAGGTGGAAAGTAAGGTAATATCAGCTGGAAGAGAGTTCCAGGATCTACTTACAGAGTTTGCAAAGAGAGAATCACCGGCTGTGTTATTAATTTTGCTAGTCTGAATTAGTAGTTTGTTAGAGGATCAAGCGGTCTAGAATTGTTATAGGGTGATAATATTTTAAGTGCAGGAGCATTGTCCGGATTTTAAAGGATTTTTTTGGCCATAATCAGTTGGTTATACTGGATTAGGCTAGGTAGTTCAAGCCAACCGCTGATTTAGATTGATGCAATGATGTGTCCTAAAGGCAGCCCAGTGGCAAACCTGGCAATGTGGTTGTAGCAAATTGAGAGTTTGTTAAGGACAGTCTTGTTCAAATTCGAGAGTAGAGGGGATGCATACAGAAGGGTTGAAAGAAGGTGAGAGCGAGCTATGGCAATTTTAGCTGGAGGGTTTAGGAAGGCTTTTATTCTGTAAAGTGACCCTAGTTTTTTATTGATGGTTTTGATAGTTTGGTTAACATGTAAGTCAAATTTGAGATTATTGTCTATGATGACACCTAATAGTTTTGTAGATGGGTCAGGAGATTATTGTGCCATCATTTGATTTTATGGTAAAGGTGAGCGGTAGACCCACGGTTGGTGAAAATAACAGCATTTTAGTTTTTTGGGATTTAGGATCAGACGATGTTCAGAAAGCCAGTTTCTATAGTGTTAAAGGTGGTCTGGGTAGCTGACCATAACTCTACTGAAGATGTGGCTGAGCAAATCAGAGTAGAGTCATCAGCATATTGGATACAGCTGACTTTTGGGATGACAGTATAAAGGTCGTTAATGAAGATGGAGAACAGCAAGGGCCCTAGTATAGAGCCTTGTGGTACCAACGGTGTTAGGTAGAAGGTTAGAGAGTTTGTTCTGACAGAGGACAGCCTGCTGTCGACCATTCAGATAGGATTGAAAACCATTGAGGGCTCCAGTATCTAGACAGAATGTTTGCAGGGTGTGGATTAAAAGTTGGTGATCAACCATATCGAATGCCTTGGAAAGATCCAAGAAGAGGGCTGAGGATATATAATTATTGCTGCGATTATGGTTTATGGTGTTAGTAAAGGCAAGGAGGGCTGAAGTAAAGCTGTGATGAGGACGGAAGCCATGTTGAGTGTCTGCCATAAGGCGATTTTGGATTAGGTGGAAAAAAGTGCATGAGTTGTCTATGAATACATTTTTCCATAATCTTTGCAAGTGGAGAGAGTATAGCTATTGGCCTATAATTTGAGAATTCAGTAGAGCTGCCTCCTAGAAGTGGGATTACATAGGATATTTTCCAGATGGTGGGAATTTTAGCTTCTACTATGGTTCGATTGATTAGAATTGAGACTTGTTGGTTAACAGCATCAGCTGATTTTTGTAGGTACTGCAGGGAGTTGATCAGCAGAAAGTGTAGTGGGTTTTAATTTTATGATCAAGGTATGAATAAGTGAAGTGGCAACTGGTTGAAGCTGAACGCAAGTAGGTTTCTAGGGTGCTACTTTCAGGACTAGGAGCTGGAGGTAGTTGGCTAGCTAGGGCTTGAATTGTCTCAGTAAAGAATTGGTTAAAACTATCAGAAACATCTTCAGGGGTTTTATCAATAGTAGCAGCAGGGATTGGGGTTGAAGTTTGTCCAGGATGTAGTAGATTATTTAAACCTGCCCAAAACTTCTGAGGGTTATTTTGATTTACTGTTTGTAAATTACAGTAGTATTGTACCAACTAATGGACAAAGTAAAGCACGTGTAGCAGGGGGATAATGTTAGACCAACTCATGGACAAAGTAAAGCATGGGTAACAGGGTGATCAATGCTAGGACCATCTCATGCTGGGCAAAGTCAAAAGCATGAAGTAGCAGGGTGATCACATTGTAATTCGCCAACTCATGCACAAAGTAAAGCACAAGTAGCAGGATCACGCGACCAACTCAGGGACAGATTAAATCATGTGTAGCAGGGTGATCATGTTAGACCAAATCATGGACAAAATAAAGCACAAGTAGCAGGGTAATCACGTTAGACCAACTAATGGACAAAGTAAAGCACGTGTAGCAGGGGGATAATGTTAGACCAACTCATGGACAAAGTAAAGCATGAGTAGCAGGGTGATCACGTTAGACCATCTCATGGACAAAGTAAAGCACAAGTAGCAGGGTGATCACGTTAGAACAACTCATGGACAGAGTAAAGCATGAGTAGCAGGGGGATCTTGTTAGACCAACTCATGGACAAAGTAAAGCATGAGTAGCAGGGTGATCACGTTAGACCAACTCAGGGACAGAGTAAATCACGTGTAGCAGGGTGATCATGTTAGACCAACTCAGGGACAGAGTAAAGCACAAGTAGCAGGGTGATCATGTTAGACCAACTCAGGGACAAAGTAAACCATGTGTAGCAGGGTGATCACGTTAGACCAACTCATGGACAAAAAAA
>NC_056729.1:1841647366-1841657086 GCF_019279795.1 Protopterus annectens | reverse complement strand
ACTTTAGCAGTCCTGCTGATGTCATTCCCCTCAGAAGTACCTTTGGACAGCTCTTAGCCATGTAAGCTAAGTGGTGCATGCAATACGTACATAACAGTTTAGTCCACATAACTAGATAGACAGGGGTTCTATTCTCAGGTCTTGGAAATGTGTGTGAATAAGTATATGTACAAGAGTTTGTAGGAGAAAGTATTTTGAGGATTTTCCCACCCACAACACTTCCCAGTGCCTGACTTTAGCAATCCTGCTAATGTGATTGCCCTTAGAAGTACCTTTGGACAGCACTTATCCCTATAAGCTCCATGGTGCATGCAATAACTAAATAATAGCATAGTACAGATAACTATATAGGCAGCAGTTCTATTCTTAGGTCTGGCAAATGTGTGTGTGTGTGTGTGTGTGTGTGTGTGTGTGTGTGTGTGTGTGTGTGTGTGTGTGTGTGTGTGTGTGTGTGTGTGTGTGTGTTTGTAGACGCAAGTATTTTCAGGACTCTCCCACACACAACACTGCCAGTGCCCTACTTTAGCAGTCCTGCTGATGTCATTGCCCTTAGAAGTACCTTTGTGCATTTAGAAAAAAATGTTCACGGAGGCGAAAGGCTCACCCAAAAGATGCTTTAATCCAACAAAAACTCACAACCTTCACCACAGCTGACCCAAGTTTCATCTAAATGACTTTATCAGAGTGTGGTGAAAAAAGCAGCATATAAATACAACAAACACAATTGATGAATTCATTAAATAATTAACTAATTATTCAATTTCTAAATTCATTAAAATCAAAAATCAAAAATTCATAAATAAAACTAGAACAATATAATATTTAAAACTGTACATGCCATGTTAAAATTTGATGAAATGATTAATTGATTCTAAAATATAAATTATGAATTATAAAATCAAACAACATTTTTATATATATATATATATATATATATATATATATATATATATATATATATATATATATATATATAAACTACATATTGTTTTAAATGTGAATGATATAAAAAGATGGAAGAAATATATGCAACATGCCCAATAGTAAGAAAGTATTCAACCTCAGCCTATTAAATGCCTAAGTTTTAGCAGGGGTTTAAGCGACACAAACTCATTCAAGCCAGGATAAATATATGCCTGGAGTCTTAGTTGCCATTTTAACTCACCAACATCAAGATGGCAATCTGTGACCCTTCCTTGTTGGTCCTTAATCTGTTGTTGTATAACAAAAAACTTGAAATAATGGCCTTCATAAGCCATTATATGCCTAGCTAAAGAATTAGTCACTTTCTTATGTGTAATGTCTAAAATGTGCTCATTAATTCTCTCCCTAAACTTCCTGCAGGTCTTGCCAGCATAAAATGCCATGCACACCTGGCATTTGGCAAGATAAATCACATTTTGAGAATAACAATCAAAGTGGCCCATAAATTTTATAAAAGTGTGGTTAATCTTAATTTGTTTACCTGTCGTTAAAATGTGTCTACACGTCATACATCTCCCACATTTGAAATTACCCAAGTTTTTGTTAATCATGTTTTCAACAGGCTTAGTACTGTTCTCAAAAATTTCTTTTAAGCTTTTATCCTTTCTAAAAATAAACTTGGGTTTGTGTGTAGCCAACTTAGAAAATTCATCTAATTTAGAAAAGGATTCCCAGTATTTTTCAATTATTCTAATAATGTACTCTGCATCCGCATTATAGGTTAAAACATACAAAAAAAATGCTCCTTGAAGGGAACATTGCTACTCACACTTCCACTTGTAACATTAAAAAAATCACTCACACTTCCACTTGTAACATTAAAAAAATCATTTTCACTATTTAGAATAGGTACGTAAAAGCCACCGTCCCTTTTGATTTGAATCTCACGTCTAATTTCATCACACATATGTTTAGGGTACCCTATATTCAAAAATAAATTTGTCATGAAGTCCAACTCTACCTGGAAGTCCACGTCCTCACTAACCATATGGGCTGCTCTTACCATTTGACCCTTGATAATGGCTTTCTTTTGATGGACTGGATGCCAACTATCAAAATGTAGGTATGAATTGGAGAACGTGGACTTCCTATATATTTTGGAGATCAAGCAACTCTTTGTCGTGTCAAAAATCAGCCTAATATCCAGGTATGAAATATTGTTGTAGTTTACCTCATGTGTGAACTTTAAAAACCATACTGTTTGATTGATATATCGAATAAAGGCTTCTAAAATATTTTTATCCCCTTGCCATATAATAAGAATGTCATCTAAATAACGTGTGTAAAATTTAATATATGGACAAAATTCACAGTCAAAAACATATTTAGATTCCCAATAGGCCATTATGTAGTTCGCATATATGGGGGCACATGCTGCCCCCATGGCTACACCTGTGGACTGTCGAAATAAATGTTCTTCAAAACATAAAAAATTGTTTTTTTAAGACTATTTCTGTTAATCTAACATATAAATTAATATTATGTTGTTCATAAATACCTGTTTCAAAAAGCTGTTCTTCCAACCACGTTAGCCCCATGTCATGTGGTATACATGTAAACAGATTGATGACATCGATAGTCACAAAACAAATATTATTTTGAAATTCCAGTTTTTTAATTTTGTCTAGTAAATGCCACTAGTCCCTGGTGATTTGAGGAAAAATCTGTAGTCCTGGTTTTAATTTTGTGTCCAAAAACTGACTGATAAATGTGGTTTTATTTCTCTTCCCATCAACTATAGGCCTAAACTTAACATTGTTTAGGCCTTTATGTATTTTGGGAATACCAAAAATTCCACTAACCACTGGTGCACTGTTGGACAAAAAACTGAAATCATTCTCATTTATTTCACCTTGAAAAAGCATATTGTCTAAAGTCAAATCAACCTTTTTATAAGCTATATTGATTTCATTTCTACTTGTTTCTATATAATTGTCACTCATGAGCATGGCTAACATCTCACTAACATAATCACCTTTATCAACTATAACAACTCCACTACCCTTATCGGGTTTCATAATACGTATATTTTGTAAATTTCTTAAATATTTTAGAATATCAGAATCCTCTTTGTTCATATTATTCAAAAACAGTTGCTCTCTATTGTTCATATAACATCTAATGTCTTGTTCACATAAGTTCTGAAAGACCTCCGTAATTTTATTGTAGGGAGGATTAAATGTACTAGGTTTTTGTAACATACCTTCTTGGTAAGCCCTTTCCTCTATTATGTCATGTTCAAAGTACAAGGCCAAATTAAGTTTTTGCACAAACATTCTAAAGTCAGTAAGAGTGTCAGCAATATTGGCCTTCCTACAAGGAACAAAATTAAAACCTTTCGACATAAATTCAGCATGTACATTGTCCAAAATAATACTAGAATAATTAAATATCTTAAAATCTTTTGCTGTATTAAATAATATAGTAGGGTTATTTAATAGTCCTACTTCACTTATTGTATTTGTACCTTCATTCAAAATAAATTCTCCCTCAGTTATATCAAACATAAAAAAACTAGTAGAAGTATTGGTTTCATCAACTAAATTAATCTGCTCTGCCATTTTTAACAGATCATCTAGTGAGTCTTGTTGCTGCATTGTATCCAAAAAAGAACCATCTAAATTAATAAGTGCCTGTGCGCTATTATTAAAATCAAAATCTGGAACACTATAAACACTCAATTGAGATAAATTAAACATTTCGTCAGTATCTATGTCATGGTCACTGTGTAATGAACACACATCTGTACCTATTACATTACTAACAAGAACAGTCTTATTCTTACTGTTATCAACATTAATCAAAGAACAGTCTTGATCAATGCACATGTTGTTAGAACCAATATTTACCACATCAAGTACATACTCGTCATGCGAGTTAACAGCATGGTCTCGAGAATCAACAACATTATGCAAACCATTCAAACTCGTGAATGAATCATGTGTAATGTTCGTAGAAAAAGTCATTTCAATTTCATTATGCTTACCATGTTGGTCAAAAATATTGTCAACCCAGTTATTATCTTGGTGTGAACTTCCACATATTTCACACTCAACCCCTATATCTGACAAAAAACAGTCAATTCGATTCGTTGATAAATCCACTGAAACGCTGCTTACAAACTTATTTGAATCGTGGCAACCTTGAGTTTTACAACAAATGATGCATTCATTATCACAGTGTGTAGGGCAATGTATACGATATACTTTTTTTTTACCTTCTTGCAGCTTTGGCCCAATTTCGATCTTGCTCCGCTGTTTGTATCATTTCAAACAGTGGAGCAAGATCGAAATTGGGCCAAAGCTGCAAGAAGGTAAACAAAAAAGTATATCGTATACATTGCCCTACACACTGTGATGATGAATGCATCATTTGCTGTAAAACTCAAGGTTGCCACGATTCAAATAAGTTTGTAAGCAGCATTTCAGTGGATTTATCAACGAATCAAATTGACTGTTTTTTGTCAGATATAGGGGTTGAGTGTGAAATATGTGGAAGTTCACACCAAGATAATAACTGGGTTGACAATATTTTTGACCAACATGGTAAGCATAATGAAATTGAAATGACTTTTTCTACGAACATTACACATGATTCATTCGCGAGTTTGAATGGTTTGTATAATGTTGTTGATTCTCGAGACCATGCTGTTAACTCGAATGACGAGTATGTACTTGGTGTGGTAAATATTGGTTCTAACAACATGTGCATTGATCAAGACTGTTCTTTGATTAATGTTGATAACAGTAAGAATAAGACTGCTCTTGTTAGTAATGTAGTAGGTACAGATGTGTGTTAATTACACAGTGACCATGACATAGATACTGACGAAATGTTTAATTTATCTCAATTGAGTGTTTATAGTGTTCCAGATTTTCATTTTAATAATAGCGCACAGGCACTTATTAATTTAGATGGTTCTTTTTTGGATACAATGCAGCAACAAGACTCACTAGATGATCTGTTAAAAATGGCAGGGCAGATTAATTTAGTTGATGAAACCAATACTTCTACTAATTTTTTTATGTTTGATATGACTGAGGGAGAATTTATTTTGAATGAAGGTACAAATACAATAAGTGAAGTAGGACTATTAAATAACCCTACTATATTATTTAATACAGCAAAAGATTTTAAGATATTTAATTATTCTAGTATTATTTTGGACAATGTACATGCTGAATTTATGTCGAAAGGTTTTAATTTTGTTCCTTGTAGGAAGGCCAATATTGCTGACACTCTTATTGACTTTAGAATGTTTGTGCGAAAACTTAATTTGGCCTTGTACTTTGAGAACGACATAATAGAGGAAAGGGCTTACCAAGAAGGTATGTTACAAAAACCTAGTGCATTTAATCCTCCCTGCAATAAAATTACGGAGGTCTTTCAGAACTTATGTGAACAAGACATTAGATGTTATATGAACAATAGAGAGCAACTGTTTTTGAATAATATGAACAAAGAGGATTCTGATATTCTAAAATATTTAAGAAATTTACAAAATATACGTATTATGAAACCCGATAAGGGTAGTGGAGTTGTTATAGTTGATAAAGGTGATTATGTTAGTGAGATGTTAGCCATGCTCATGAGTGACAATTATATAGAAACAAGTAGAAATAAAATCAATATAGCTTATAAAAAGGTTGATTTGACTTTAGATGATATGCTTTTTCAAGGTGAAATAAATGAGAATGATTTCAGTTTTTTGTCCAACAGTGCACCAGTGGTTAGTGGAATTTTTGGTATTCCCAAAATACATAAAGGCCTAAACAATGTTAAGTTTAGGCCTATAGTTGATGGCAAGAGAAGTAAAACCACATTTATCAGTCAGTTTTTGGACACAAAATTAAAACCAGGACTACAGATTGTTCCTCAAATCACCAGGGACTCGTGGCATTTACTAGACAAAATTAAAAAAATGGAATTTCAAAATAATATTTGTTTTGTGACTATCGATGTCATCAATCTGTTTACATGTATACCACATGACATGGGGCTAACGTGGTTGGAAGAACAGCTTTTTGAAACAGGTATTAATGAACAACATAATATTAATTTATATGTTAGATTAATGGAAATAGTCTTAAAAAACAATTTTTTATGTTTTGAAGAACATTTATTTCGACAGTCCACAGGTGTAGCCATGGGGGCAGCATGTGCCCCCATATATGCTAACTACATAATGGCCTATTGGGAATCTAAATAAGTTTTTGACTGTGAATTTTGTCCATATATTAAATTTTACACACTTTATTTAGATGACATTCTTATTATATGGCAAGGGGATAAAAATATTTTAGAAGCCTTTATTCGATATATCAAATCATATCAGCTTATAAAAAGGTTGATTTGACTTTAGATGATATGCTTTTTCAAGGTGAAATAAATGAGAATGATTTCAGTTTTTTGTCCAACAAATAGAGGCTCTGGTCAAAAATTTACCAAAACAGCAGAGGCCACCAAAGCAGACACCCAAACAACTACCACCTCACGACCCAACACATGCAACACATAGACCACACAGTCAGAGTGTCAAACAGTCACAGCCCTTAAGGCCAAACAAAATGCCAGACACACTTGTCATTGGTGATTCCATAGTCAGACACACTGACGTCCCGCTCACCAGACTGAGTAAGGAGAAGGTCACAGTAAGCTGCCTGTCGGGCGCTAGAATCCGCCACATAACGCAAGCACTCAGGTCTCTCAACAGCAGGTACAAGTATGACTCAGTCATTGTCCACGCTGGTGTCAACGACCTGAGACATACCTCCTTGGACTACATGAAAGGGACGCCGAGGAGCTCTCTGATTATGTAGCCCAGGCAGGTATGACCCTGACCTTGAGCAGTATCCTACCTTCACCTAGAATGATGCCACAATACAGTGATAAGATGATCAGCTTTAATAATTGGCTTAAATTCTGGTGTCATTCAAAGGGGATCCAATGTCTGTCTGCCTGGGATGACATGCTGGACAAGCCACGCTGCTTCGCAGGGACGGCTTGCACCTGTCACCCTGGGCTTCCGGATATTGGCAAAGGCTCTTGCCACCCCATAGTGCCTTTTTAGGCAAGGCTCAAATTATAAACCTACCACCCTAGAACACCAAAAGGAAAAAACTAAGGGTAATGCTGCTCAATGCCAGAAGTCTCAATCTCAAGATGCACGCACTCGAGGCCCTTCTCAATATGGAGAACATCGATGTCTGTGCTGTGACAGAAACCTGGTTCAAGGCTCCTGAGAGCACCCCAGCACTAACAGGTTTCACCTCATATCATACGTTCCGGCCCCAAAATCCGGACAACACCAAGAAAGGAGGGGGGGTGTCCATATTCATAAAGGACACCCACACCTCAAGGTTGGTGGCAACACACGATGCATCGGAGACCATCCAGGTGCAATTAACCATAGGCAAGACTGCTCTGCAATTTGTAGCATGTTACAGGCCACCCTCTCAAACTCAGGAACCTCACATGGCCTTCCTGAAAACATTGGAGGGATAAATGTATCTCCAAACACCATCATACTAGGTGACTTCAACTACCCTAATATAGACTGGGAACACTACTCAAGCCCGAACACTCTAACCCAAAGATTCCTGGAGTTCATAAACTCAAATGCCATGGAACAACTAGTCACCATCCCCACAAGAGGTGAAAACATACTTGATCTCATCATCACGAACATGGGATCAAAATGTTCAACACCGGAAGTATACCCTTCACTGGTGAGATCAGATCATAAACTAATCTCGCTGGAGGTCCTCATCCCGCCCCCACCTGAAACAAAAAATACCACAGTGAAAAACTTCTCAAAAGCCGATTTCACACTTCTAAAAACTAGTGTGGTCTCCTTTAAGGCCCCTGAGCCAGTGGTAAACATTACTCAAACCGCTGAATCACTTACAAATGCCTTCTACCAGCACCTACAGGACTGCATGGATCAGGCAATCCCAAACAAAACTAAGACTCTCTGTACCAAAGGCAAGCGTCCAGTCTGGTGGACCCCAGCCATAAACAAGCTCTACAACAAAAGGAGGAAGCTACTACAAGATAGAGCAAAATCCTTGAAAGGTAAGACACCTTTGATCATTATAAGTAAAAACTAAGAGCTCTCATAAAATCATCCAAGGCAAATTTTGAGAGAAAAATCGCCAAGGACTCTAAAGACAATCATAAGGCCTTCTTTAGCTATGTTAGAAACCTAGGAGGAAACTCCCAGATATGCTCAGAATTAGTTCAAAATGATGTGAAAATTACTGAACCTACACACATTGCTAACATACTGGCTGACAGGTTCAGTGCAAACTTCTCCCCTCCCCAAAAGGAGAGATATCTATTCCAGAGGATTCTAGCACCCCAAACATCTCCAACGCCCAGGTGAGAACTGCCCTCACTAAGGCAAAAAACACAGCATCCATGGGACCGGATGGTGTCCCCGGCTGTGTGCTTCATGAACTCAACGAGGAATTAAACCCACAGTTAGGACAGCTGTTTAATCTTAGCCTCACCTCAGGATACGTACCCAAGGAGTGGCGCACGGCGACTGTGGTCCCACTTCATAAGGGCGGTGCCTCCACAGACCCTGGAAATTACCGGCCCATTAGCTTGACAAGCCTTATCTGCAAAGCCATGGAGAGGATCATAATGGAACTCATAAATAAAGACATAGGGAACTTGCAGACTTTGGATCCAACCCAGTTTGGCTTTGTCAAAGGCAGATCCTGCCTCTTAAACTTGGTTGACTTTTTCGAGACAGTCACCAAGGCCATTGATGAGGGAAAGGCAGTCCATACAGCCTACCTCGACCTGGCAAAGGCCTTCGACACAATACCCCACTCAGGTATCAGCAAAAAACTCATCAGCTTGAATGTAAACCCATACATCACAAGATGGGTTGCAAACTGGCTAAGCGACAGAACCCACAGGGTCAGAGTTGCTGGAGCCATGTCAGACTCAAAGCCTGTCACAAGTGGTGTCCCACAGGGCTCAGTCCTGGGTCCACTCTTGTTCGGCATCTACTTTTCTGAAGTACAAGCAAACACAGGAGGGTTATGGCTGACAAAGTTTGCAGATGACTGCAAACTGGGCGCCATAGTCGAAAACACATCTGACACAGATATCCTCCAGAAGGGCCTCACAGAAACGGATAACTGGTGCCAGAGCCATGGCCTGAAGTTAAACGCCAAAAATGCATAGTCATACCCTTCGGGAAAAACAAGGTTACCCCTAGCTACCATATAGGTGACAATCCACTGAGCACAGAAAAAGTCATCAGGGATCTGGGGACCCAAGTTGACAGTAGTCTTTCGTTTGACACTCATGTTGCTAAAGTAGTTAGGAAAACCTTCTATATCACCCACCTGATCATGAAGGGATTCACATCTAGATCAAGGGAGGTCATCGTCCCCCTGTACTCATCACTCATTAGACCTATGATTGAGTACAATGCCCCGTTCAGAATGTATCTGACCAGACACCTGATGCAGCTTGAAAGGCCCCAAAAGTTCCTCACCAAAAGGATAAAGGGTCTCAAAAATATGTCTTATGCTGCCCGACTGAAAGAACTCCAGCTTTATTCAGTCTCATACCGCTTGCTCAGAGGTGACCTGTGCCTGACATATAAGGCCATGTCAAACCCAGATTTGATGAATATGCTTCACCTCAAAAAATCTAGATCCCTCAGAACCACAAGGGCGGGAGACTTAAACCTTGACACGGTTATAAATAGAATGT
>NC_056729.1:1841574866-1841642366 GCF_019279795.1 Protopterus annectens | reverse complement strand
TGTGTGTGTGTGTGTGTGTGCGTGTGTGCGTGTGTGCGTGTGTGCATGTGTGTGTGTGTGTGTGTGTGTGTGTGTGTGTGTGTGTGTGTGTGTGTGTATCAGATGGCTGTAACATGTTAAGGGCCTCTGAACCCAACACTGGCAATCCTAACAGCTTCTGCAATTGTCACCCACTTCAATAGTAGTGGCAGACACCACCACACTATAGCACAACTGCATCTTTGTTATGTACCTAGTGCTATCATTCATAAGACTGTGCAGGTAGGGGCTGTGCTCAGCCCTTCATCAGCTGCTCCGTGTACAGAACTATGACTCTTTGTGAACTACCAGCACAAGAGGCCAGACAAGCATATGAGATAGCAGACACACATGCTGGTGATTGTCAAGTTAGACTAACACAGGCTGACCTGTGTCAGAAATACATACCCCAAACCTGTCATACACAGTATCAGGCATACCCTCATCAACTGCATGATGATTGAGTGGATGTGACAGAAATGGCAGGGGCAATAGGTGCTGATAGCTGTATCTGATGCAGTTAAAGTAATGGCTAAGCTTGTGAAGGACCTAATGCCAGTACTCATGTAACCTCCTCTGCATGTGTCAGCCTGCAGTCCTACAGAGCACCCAGGTGACATATACGAAGGCTAGGTGGCTGTGTCAAGGGTATGTATGCAAGGTCACACTGTCTGTCACAGTTGCCCCTCACACACACACTGTTGCATGTAAACACCTGGTAAACATGTACAAGTACAGCAGTACCTTGGCTATGAAAAGGTCACTGTGTTTCCACTCTGCCTTACTCATCATTGCTTCTGTCAGCAGGCCCACAACCTGCAGACACACAGACACCTGGAACACAACCAGAATACAGTACATGACACTACAGTCAGCAGTACTAACAACAATAGTGTGTCATGACTAACAAGGTACATACACCTTGATGTGTACCCATAACTACTGCCAGCAGACAGCACCTTACACAGCATGACATTGCTACACTGTACTATATTCACCCTGTGCATCAGACCCATATGAGCATGTCTATGCTTCGATGGTATGGATAACAAGGTTGTAGCACAAGTATCATCACATGCAAAGTATGTGGTGTTGGATTACCAGAGGTCTAACCATATGGCTGACATTGTGTGTGTGTGTGTGTGTGTGCGTGTGTGTGCGTGTGTGCGTGTGTGCGTGTGTGTATGTGTGTGTGTGTGTGTGTGTGTGTGTGTGTGTGTGTGTGTGTGTGTGTGTGTATCTAGAGGGGTGGTGTTCAACTGGGCTGTGCAGAGGAGCTGTGCATGTCTAGTGGTGACGGCCCGTGATAGGGATGTGTGAGTGTTTGTCTGCACACCATCAAGCCATGTGGATGCCCGACACAGGGCTATGTTGGACAGTCGTGGACCGTACATGGCAGGAAGTACAGTTCACCATCTCCCAGCAGGTATGCGGGAACTGCTTCTGTCAGGAGTATTACTGGGATCACCAGGCACAAGGACAGATGCAGTACTACTCCCTGATGGTGACTGCTGTCTTCTGGATCTGCATCACTGATGGGACTGGCCAGGACAATGTACCTATGGCCTGCTCCAGTGTGGTGTGGACAGCACCTTCCCTTTGGTAGTGCTGTTGGTACTTCCACTACAGGACTGTGAATATACATGGCCACATGGGCTTGCAGTTGATGATGTTGCTGACCTATGTCCACCTGTCTGATGCCCTACTCACACCACATGCTCTAGCACAGACATTGCACAGTCGAGCAGTGACAAGGTCTCACCCCACTGTCTATCCAAGACATTGGCAAGATGACGTATGGCATCACAAATGCTGTGGAGGTCATCACACATGGCAGGGAGCTCTGCATTCATGATCCTGAGCATCTGTCTGGTGTTGCGGTCAGTACATGCCTGTGCCTCCATTATGGACTGCAACATGCAACCGGTGACACTGGCTGTGGCACTTGCAACAGGGGCTTGATAGTCAGCAGTTCTTCATCGACCATCCCTGTCCATCTGGCTGTGTGTGTCCTTGCCTGCTCCCTGGTTATGGCTGGTGTCTACACTCACACTTGCCATACTTAACATACTAGCCTGTTCCATGCCACCACCCTTAACCTGTCCATTATTCTTGGTTACTGGGGACTGGGTATGTGTGGGTATATTGACTGTGTGCAGGGACATGGTGGGTGAAAGTAGGAAATCACACAATGGCACAGATTCAGGTGCCAAAAAACCCACCTGTGCCTCACTATGACCACCATCATCATGGGAGTCCACTAAGACACTGACATCAGGTTGTGAAGGGGAGGGATACCAACCCCTGTGTTCATCTACAAGGGGAAGACAACATATGTTAATTAATACCCTGCAGTATTATGTTTGCTGATATACACACACACACACACACACACACACACACACACACACACACACACACACACACACACACACACACACACACACACACACACACACACACACACACACACACACACACACACACACACACACACGCACACACGCACACACGCACACATGCACACACGCACACAAACTCCTGGTACAGTCTGGCACAGCTGTGACACCTATGGGCCCTTCAGGGCAGACCTTATGATACTTCGGCCTGCCACAGTCCATCTCTCTCACTGCTACTGTAAGGCTCACAACAAAGGGTGACAACTCCTACTGTGTGATGGGCCTAGTAGTAGAATGGTAATTGTGGCCAAGACCAAGGCTATTGGACTGAGCTATGCAGTGTCACCATGTGCATATACACATACTGTAAGAGCTGACTTACTGCTATTCAGACCACACATACACTGATGAGGTGTAATGATATGTGATGATAACTGATGAAGGAACAAGACTATACACTATCACTGCAGTATCTACACAGTTCAGACTCACAGGAGTTCATTTCAGACAACATTACAGGACTGTCTGCAATACATGCAGGAAACATGTAAAGTACTAGGTGCATAGCCTCATAAGATAATACCAGGCTATTGACCCTGATGCCCTCATAAGCCTGGCCCAGACTTTCACCCATGTCCCTTTAAAGCCAGAACCTGTTTCCCCTGTCCAGCTGGGACACAAGTGAGATCCCAGGGATGTCTCCTCTGCTTCCCATGCAGTCATCCAGCTTCTTCTTCAAGAGGCCTATACACATACTCTGCTAGACATGGGGAGGGAGTGCATTTTATAGACAGTGTATTGTTTGGGGACACCACACTATCCCAGGATCAAGTACTATACATGTCACAGACCAGGTGAGGGTCTTGATGTGTGAAGCGTGAATGGGGTTTGTCTTACAGATATGCAGATACACCATCAAGATTGGTTTGGAAATGGCCTTGTAGGCCAGGCACAGGTCACCTATGATCAGTCTGTATGAGACTGAGTAAGGGGACAGGGCTTTTAGCCTACCTGTATAGGATAGGTGTTGCAGACCCTGGATTTGCCCGGTCAGGAGCCTCTGTGGTCTCTGCAACTGCTGCATTTGCTTGGCAAGGTATATGCCAAAGGAGCCATTGTACTTGGTAATGCATCTGATAAGGGTGGAGAACACGGATGTTGTGTTCTCCTGGTTTCTGGATGGCATATCCATAATTGTAAGGTGGGCCACGTAGACAGCCTTCCGTGCAATGGTGCCCACATGGTGGGAAACTGTCAGATTACTACCAACCTTGGTGCACAAGTCACCTCACACCTGATTGCATGCTCAGTAGATTATTACTGTCATAATTAGTGTGGATGACATGTGCCACAGCAGGGAGAATGATGCATCTCCTGGCATTCAGTTTGCAGCAATGCTTCTTGCACCAGTCAGTAATTGCCTATTGGGGGATGCTCACATCAGTAGCACAATGTAAGACAGTGGCCAGCTTGCAAGCATCTGTAAACCTGGTCAGTCACAGACCACTGCTTTTGTCCTGTACCTCAGATAAGTTTTTCTCAAACAGTAGAGGCCCCCAGACCGATCCTTGGGGACACCGATTTGGAAGACTCTACTACTAGAGGTGGGGTCCCCTACTTTGACTGAGTGGGTACTATCATTGGGCCAGTTAGCTACCATCTGGTAACATACAGATTGATGTCTAGCTGTGTAGGCATATGTACCCATCCACCTGGGGATTATTGTGAGAAAACTGGGCTAGGTGAAGGTAGGCATCGTTGACCATCTTCCCCTCATCCTTGTGTTTGTAAACCACTTCAGAGAAGTCGACCAGGTTTAACAGGCCTGCTCTCCCTTTGACAATACCATGCTGTGTGGGCTCAGGCATTTTGAGGTTGCCAATGTCCCTGTTCATAATGTCCTTGATATTGCCTTTCAGAGCAGACTAGTTAGGGTGATGTGCATATAATTGGCTGGGTCAATGGATTGCTCCACCTTTGTGTATAGGGATGATAGTGGCTGTCCTCTGTGCAGATGGGATGACACCGGTGCTCAGGCTTTGGTTGACTACAGTGCAAAATGGATCTGAGAGCTCGTGCCTGAGTTCATGTAGGCTGCATCCAGGGATGGTATCATGCCTATGGAGACTTCTGTGTGCTGCCTTTGAGAGGGCATTAAGGACCTGCTTCCTAATGATGAGGGGAGGGGGACAGTTGCTGTGCATGCATATGTTTACTGATGGGGGGGAAGGGTGGTGATGTTCACATGTCACCTGTCTGCAGCAGGTTGTCTATATCTATGCCATATGTGTATGTAGTGTTAGTGACCACCACTACAGAGCAGATTTGTTTGTTGCCTCTGAGATTGCAGGCTTATGTGTGAAAGGCCTAGTGATTGGCCTTGGTGGATGTGTCCAATTTGCACCCAAAGATAGCCTTAGGGAAATTCACCTGTGACCTTATTTGCTTGTGCAGTCCAAGGTGACATTGCTTCCTGTAAAGCACCTGTTCCTTCTTGTCCTGTCCAGCAATTATTTCCACCTATTATGGTATTTGTGTATTGCTGCTGTCCACCATGGATGTTTACTCTACCTTGAGGGAGATGATGTTGTCCCGTCAGGTATTGCTGAGTCCATAAAGCTATGTAGGTGCTCACATAGTATTGTGGTGTGGCGTTGGACACTACTGCCAGTTCCAACTGATGAGATGTTGGCTGTAAAGCTACTTCTACCTGTTCTGAGGAGAGTTATAGTCATTTGTGTAAAGTTAATTTTGTCTGACCCTTACAAGGGGGGGGGGGGCAGAGGAGATAGTGACCTGAATAGTGATGGCTATGTGGTCAGATCTTACCAAGGAGGATGACACTGTAGGAGTGCTACAGTGGCTACTCATGTTGGTTAGGACCAGGTACAGGATATTTTCACCTATCATAGGAGTGTTGACCAGCTGATCCACTGCATTGCCATTGACAAAGCCGAGGAAACTATGTGTGTTCATGTTCAGGTGGCATAGCCCATGAATACCATGGTTGGGTAGTTGAGGTTACACAGGAGAAGGGTAGACGACTGAATCCTGACAGATTCCAGCAAGTCCCAATAGGTATGGTGGGTGTCCATAGTCATGATGATGCCCCGGAGAACTATGGAATTGTGGATGCAAGTACTCAGCAAACTGAGGATCCAGTTTGCTTAGAAGGAAACAAAAAAAGAAAGAAAGGAAGAAGTTCACAACAAATAACAAGGAAGAAAAAGGAACTGACTAATGACTGTAAAGGAAAGAGAATAAGTAGTAAAAAGGATTCTGCTTTGTTATGTAACACACTGGTGACAGGGAATGAAGATATCTGTCTATCAGAAAACCCTCAGTCTACAGAAAAAGGCATCACATTTCCAATGGAAAAGGTAGAAAAAAGAGGCAAGGGGCAGGTGAAAAGGAAGAAATCAAAACTGAACGTTGAAGGATTGAAGAAATTACTGTAAGAAAAAAGAAGAGAAAGATAGATGCTGACTACATGGGTCAAGCCGTGGATTTACAATACTAGCTGGATGAGAATTTAATACACCCTGAAAACAGTGGAATTAATAAGACTAATAGCGATCAAGATCTATCCTTCGTAACAATTAATAGAGCAGAAATGACTGTATTAGAAGCTGAAGAGATTCATTTATTAGAGGAACTGATATGTATATCTGCAGAGATGATAATGAACATTGAATAGTGTTATGCTTGCCAGGAGCAAACATAGAAGATATCAGACAAGCCTTGGAACACCTTAAAATAAGGAAGTATGGATCTGTTTTTATTCATGTTGGTACAAATGATGTCACCAACAAAGATTCTCTGACTGTTAGTCAGGAACTGACAGCCCTCCTAGATAGTATAGCGTGTATTGGTGTTGGAACATATTTTTCACAAATCACCTATAGAAAGGATAGTCAGGTCACTGTGAATGAAAATATTTTTGGATAAACACCTACATGGAAAAAAGTCCAGTTTTCAAAAATGGAAATGTGTAGATCATCCAAGCCTTGTTTTGGGCAGACATTTTCAGACAGGATGGTGTGCATTTGTTTAGATCAGGGAACTGAATTTTTGCAGCAGATATTTTGCAATATTTGACAAATACTAAGCAGGATTTTTGCCAGGTCAAAAATGTAACAGTTCACAGATAGCAACATTTGATGCATCTCTGATGGTTGTTAATGTTAGGAGCATTAATAATAAAGTTTTTTATTAGAAAATTTGCTACATTCCCACAAGATTGATGTTGTTATTGTTTGTGAAACATGGTTAAAGTACAATGACTGGAAACCAGTTCTGTCAGGGTATAAATGTTTTTACTGTAACAGACATTCTAACAAAAAATCAGGTGGAGGTGTTATGATAGGGATTAAAGATAATTATGAGACCTGTGATTATTACATGTTCGTTGATCACACCAATACTATAGACTGTGTAACTGTGACAATAAAGACAACCCTGGAACATATAACAATTGTTGGAGTGTATAGACCACCAAAGTCAAGTGCAAATGACCTAGAGGAATTCATACATTTCTTACATGAAACACAGGAAGGAAGAATAATATTAACTGGGGACTTAAATTTACCAAAAACAGACTGGAATAAAACTGATTCAACAACGTTAGTAAAGAAATTATTCAGAGTATATTCAGGAACAATAAATGCTTCAGATTATAAAAAACATACCAGGGAACGGAATATACTAGATATTGCTTGTGTTCCCAAATAAATTACTGTAACGTCAAGTCAAATTTTACCACCATTGATGTGCAGTGATTATGGGGTTATTCAGGTTAATTTGTTGCTAGATAATTCTGCCAAACTGAAATATAAGCCAATGCACAGAACATTAATTACAGATTATAGGGAAGCAAAATAGTTACTATATAAAACTAACTGGAGTAAGGTATTCAGTGGAAAAACTGCAGATGGAATGTGGAAAGTTTTGAAAGAGAAATTGTTTGAGTGCAAAAAGTCAAAAAATGTTTAATATCAGGATCTATGCATGCAACATCAAGGGGTATATTTCCATAAGAACAAGATACCTGATTAAAGTGAGAGACAGAAAATATAAGAAATGGAAAAGAGATCGAACTACAACTTTGAAAACTGAAATAAACAAGCTGGGCAAACAGATTAAGCACAGTGTTAGACAAGATCAAGAAATATTTGAAGAAAATGTATATAAAGATATTGAGCATAATAGGAAACCTTTTTTATAGATACATAAGATGTGGAAGGAGTAAACATACACACATTGATAAACTGTGTGCAGATTCTAAAATTTATTCTCAGACAAAACAGATTATAGATATATTTGCAAAATATTATGCAAACCAGTTTGGCTCCACAAAAGGGGTGGTAAGTTGTCCTAGTGACATCCAGGTAACCCCAGATACTGGAAACACATTAGATTATATTGAAAAAGAACTGCACAAACTGGATCCAAACAAAGTGCAGGCAGGAGATGGAATAAATAACAATTACCTGAATAGGTTTGTAAAGGCTTCAGGGCCATTAGCCTAGTACACACCTATGAACACTTCAGCATCATTCACACTACCATTATATCTATTATTCACTAGGTCATATAAATATGGGGAGATTCCTCAAGATTGGAGACATGCACTTATTAAACCTGCCTTTAAGGGAAAGGGGAGTAGGACAAACCCAGAATCATATAGACCCTTAAGTCTACTTTCATGTTGTGGAAAAATAATGGAGAAGGTAATATTGGATAAGTTATTGTCAGAACTGGATAGGTTGGGACTTGAAACCATATATCAGCATGCATATGTTGAAAATAGATCTATTACCACCTGTAACATGATGTTCTATAACAATATAATAACTATGAATGAAAAATTGTGCTGTGATGTGATTTATATAGACTTAACTTCAGCATTTGACAGGGTCATGCACAAAACATCGATCAATAAATTAGTACAACTAGGTATCGATGTACTGTTGATAACATGGATGGCTGCATGGCTTACAAATAGGACATGGCAAGTATCACACACCAACTGGACAGGTGAAATCCTTGGTTACAGTCAGGGTGCCCCACAAGGCTCTGTACTAGGCCCTTACTTGTTTAGATTGTATATTTCAGACCTAACTTTTTCATCTGAGGTGTTCTATAGTCTATATGCTTTTGACCTGAAATTGGGTAAACTGATTACAAGTGTTACAGATAAGGCATGTCTGCAAAATAATTTGACTAAATTGACCTTTTTGGCACAGGAGAATAATATGTTGATAAATACATCAAAAACTAAGCATATGAGATTTGGGAGACATAAACTGAAAGTTGAATATTTAATACAGCACACAGGGATTGAAACTGTAGACTCATTTAAGGACCTAGGTATATAGGTAGATTCAGCTATGAGTTTTTCTAATCATATCAACCAATTGGTTAATGATAGTTATAGAACTATGGGTTGCATAAAAAGATTTATAAAGTCCAGAAAATCAAACATCATGAAGTCATTGTTTGTTAGTTACATTAGACCCAAACTTGAGTATGGCATAACAATATGGAAACCCTATAGGAAAACAAGCATGAATAAACTGGAAAGAGTACAGCAGAAATATACTAAGGGCATCCATGGATGTGAAAATCTAAGTTATTATGAAAGACTAAAATATCTGAACTTGTACAGTGTCTCTTACATATATTTAAGAGGATATCTTATTCAGGTATATAGGGCATTTAGGGACAACTACCTCTGGGAATGTTTGATGTTATCAAAAAGTACTAGAGAATCATCAGACAACCTATGTAGCAGGTTCTAGAGGAATGAGAAGTGCACTAATTGGTTCTCTGACAGAGTAGCTGATGCTTGGAACAGACTACCAAATTACATTAAAGCAAGTACTAGTTTAGATATTTTTAAGAACAGCCTGGACATTTATTATGAGAACAAGTGTTTTGGTATATTGGCAAGTTAGAAGGGCATTAATGCCTGTGCTTGAAACATTTGTATGTATGTATGTATGTTTGGTTGGAGGCTTGTAGCTAGCTATGATTTGAAAGGTGTTTTGTCAACTATTAACTGTACTCGGGATGTCTCCCATGTGTCATACTGTCTGGCCAGCCTGGAGGTGTGTATGTGTATGATAATGTTTAAAACTCCACCTCCTGTGGCTTTGCAGCCCTCCATCTGGGGTCTAACCATATGGTGGGATGAGTAACCTGGCAAGGTTAGTGTGCTCTCCACACCTGTGTTGTCTTTCCATTAACCAATGTCATAGCAACATAGTGCTAGAATTAAGTCCTTCATGTGGGCTTTGTCCCTTTTTCTTGCCTGTGTGGAGGACATTATGGAGGTGTGGAGGCTACAGCTTCACAGATGGTAGGTGTTAATAACTCTCAGGACAAGACATGTGGAGGCAGCCCAACAACATGGGGGACAAAGCTTCAGAATTGGGTACAGATTGTAAGTAAATATTGCTGTTATACACATAGAGGACTGATAGATTAACAGAGTTTGTCTGGACATGCATTTTCTGTGTGACGACATCTGACAGTGATAAGTCTCTGACCTGTCCAGATGTCCACAGACTGCCCAGAGGTTTGCCTGTTATGTTTGGTCTGTTCATCAGACAATTTCTGTTTTTAGGAAGTCAGTGAGATAATGTGAGGATTATAGTCAGTAAATGTTGACATCCATTAGTGTTTCAGACATCATATCCTTCAGGGATGTTATGTTACAACAAACCCTGTAACACCAGCAACTGTTTCAGTTTGCAACACCATTATGTGAGATATGTCCTTTTTTCATCCCTCTGTCCCCCAAGTATGTCATGCTTTGTTCAGATGTCTTGCAGTAAGAGGTCCAGAGGTATGGTATATCATTATTTAGTGGCTGCACTCCTGATATCATCCCAGGGACTTTGCAGACTCCTGGAAGTGGTATGTGGCAGTGGCCATAAATATGGTCCCACACCCTGGACATTCTGTGGAAATCTGTACAGTTGAGAGTTATGTATGTCTGGTCATTGTTAACAGACTGTCAAGACTGTGTAGCAGTGTTGTGTGTAAATGTTTGCTGGGCTGAGTAGGGAGAATAGCAGATTTGAGTGTCACAGATCCTTTTCTATCTGACTGTGCATGCTGCTACAGTTGTCGGTGGTCTGACAGGTGTATATGTTTGTAGGGGCAGAATGAGAAATGTCCTGTGACACCTCAGGGTTCTCAGTAGACTGTGAGTTGGGCCAGTATATGTCGGTGTAATGTGTGACTGGCAATCAGGATATATTTTTCAAACAGCCGTTCTACTCAAGAGTTCATTTGGGGTACTGGTATGTTGCTGTGACTGTAGTGCAAATGGTTGTAGGTTGACAATTTCTCACCAATGTCTGATTTTCCATACAGTTCCATCGCTGTAGTGCATGATATATTTGGAGATACATGGGTAATTCCCTAGAGCTGATTTGGGGTAGTGTTGTGTTGTCTTACTGTGGTTCAGAAGGTGCTGTGTGAAAGAGTTGGCAGCTCTCAGTGTTTTTTCTCTCCACTCTCCAGATGTCTACACATTGTCCAGATGTGTGGCTCATATGTTTGTTCTGTTCCCCATAACAGTTGTGTTCTCCTGACAAATCACTGGGATGATGTGAGCATTAACATCAATAAATGATGACAATCATGTGTGTTTCAGACCTGGTATCTATCAGGAAATATATGTTAAATCAAATTGTGCTATTCTAGCAGACTTCTACGCATATAACAGCCATACTTCACAGATGTCACTATTGTTTGCCCCACCCCCACTTTGCCAGGATTTTTGCTGATATCTTTTAGATGTATGTATGTGGTTCCCCTTCAAACCATCGAACGGTTAAAACATCGAAGTTCAGATTATCGAGACCAGAACATCGAGTTTTAAAACATCGAAGGTTTGAAGGGGAAGAAAAAGGTAAGTGCAGGTGGGAGAATGTTTGTGTTTTTACAGGGTACCAATCTCTCTGCATACTGTGTGTGCCTATGTGCCATCTGTGTGATGGCACTATAGATAGGGTACAGAAAATCTCCCGTTTAGCACTTCTGCATACAGCACTAAACGGGATATTTCCCTTTACTCCACTGTAGTGCGGTCTTGGAGTTAGAATATTAAAGTGGGGGGTGAGGGTGCATACAATTGTTAAAATTTCTTTTTCTTTTTTTTTTTTTGGTTACGTTTGTAACCTTCGATGTTTCAAAATTCAGTGTTCTGGTCTCGATGATCAAAATTTCAATGTTTTGAAATTTCGATGGTTAGAAGTGGAACTACATATATATATATATATATATATATATATATATATATATATATATATATATATATATATATATCTATGGGAGCAGTTTATAATCTCGAAATACTGAAATGTCGAATTTCAGTATCTTTAGACTATAAACGCGAATGTTTAAAATAGCAAAAGTTCTTTATTGCGAATTCGAATATCTCAAATTCACGGTTATGGCCTTATACTGCACGATGTCCGAGATTGTGTGTTTCTGGTGCGCGGTGCTGTGTGTGGATCTAAGTGTTTTGTCAGGTAAATGAGTGCTTTGTAAGGGATTTGAGAGGGACTTAGAGAGTGTTTGCATGTGCTGATATGTTTGATGTGTGTGTGAGGAACTGGAGAATGTGCGTGTGTGAGTTTGCTTTTGTTTCCTGTTTGTGCTATCTCGGAGTTAGTATATATAAGTAGGGGGGAGTGTGGGGGGTGCAGGGGGGCTTGCCCCCCTGCTTATGTGTGTATGAGTTGTGTATGTGTGTAGTTTTTGTTTATGTTGTGTTGTGGGTGTTGTGGTGTATGTATGGTGTAGTGTATGCAGTTTGTTCGGTGTTTTGAATTTCGTAGTTTTGGGCTCGGGGTTTTGTAGTTTAGATGTTTTGTGGATTCGGTTTCATAGTTTCCAGATACTGAAATTCGATGTTTCAGTATTTTGAGATTATGAAATGAATCCGTACACACACACACACACACACACACACACACACACACATATATATATATATATATATATATATATATATATATATATATATATATATTTATAAGCATATATATATATGTATATAAGAGTAATATTGATATATATTTTTCCTTATGTTGAATGACTGTAGTCCATGATATGTTTGTAAAAACATTACAAATTCCTACAGCTCAGATGATGTAGTGGTACATTGCTGTGGTTGTAGTGCACAGCATCCCAGGTTTGATACTTAGTTGCTGGGCAGAACAAGGTCTGATGGAGACAGTGTGATCAAAGCACTTTTAAGCAGTTGTAAGCAGGGTTTCACAGTTTTGCACAAAGCTAAGTGATGCTAACAGAAGGTTAAGTCATCTTAGCTTTGCTTAGAACCACTTGCTCCCACTTACATCTGTCCAAATCTACTTAGCTGAGCAGATGCTGCTTAGCATAGCTGAGCACTGCTAACCATTGCTCACTTTTCATTTTTAGGAAGTATCAGAATAATGACTTAATTAATCATTACTGATTTATTAGTTAGTGTATATGATTTACTTTACATGATGTCCCTGTATGTGCTTTCATTACATTACCATGGGGTGTAACTATACTGTATGGGACACATTTGTATACATGGGTGATTTCACATGTTATATGCACTCACTCTTCCATTTTAGACCAGCTACACTACCCTGGTTGAAAACTATCAATTATTACATAATGTAAAATAATAATAATAATTTTAACACTGCTTTCCCAAGTAAAAATAAAGTGCCTGCCTTGATACTCAAACTGTGAACACCTGCATGCAAAGCTGGGATGCTAACCACTACAGTATCTTGGCATTAGGATTTCTGCTGTATATTTTTATTTATCTCTTAGGGGATATTTAATCAAATTTGAGCAGAGGGCCATAACAATCAAACCCGCTTAGCTATGCTTAAACATACATTACAATGGAAAAAAAATAATACATTAATCAACCCAGTTTATTTACATGTATCTGTACTCCTTGCCAGTCACAGTAAGAGGAATTGTAAGGGGACACATAGGGATAGATTTTAAATATTGCTCTTGCAAACTTAAGAAGTGTGACTGTGGTTTTCTAGCAATTCATTGACAAGTCACTTGGGGTTATGTCAGAACATGACAGACATTTAGGTTTCAGACTTCATACCCTTAAAGACGTCCGTGCTAATGCAAACCTTTTATTCTAGCAACTTTCCAAGTTGGTAAGTGCAATATTTAAAAAGTGTCCCTATTTTTGTGCCTTTGTCCCTCCATTATTTATGGCTTTGTACAGCTTTCTTGGTCTAGGAGGTTGAGAGGTATGTGAGGCAGGCATCTGGGCATTCTGCAGAAACCTGTACAGTTGAAGGATATGGCCATATGGCACTTCGAGAATGACAGACATTTGGGTTTCAGACTTCATACCTTTCAGGAAATCCGAGCTAATGCAAACCTTTTATTCTATCAACATTCCAAGTTGGTAAGTGCAATATTTAAAAAGTGTCCCTGTTTTTGTGCCTTTGTTCCCCCCATTATTTATGGCGTTGTACAGCTTTCTTACTCTAGAAGGTTGAGAGGTATGTGAGGCAGGCATCTGGAAATTCTGCGGAAACCTGTACAGTTTTGGGATATGGCCGTATGGCATTTTGACAATGCAGGACATGTGTGACAGTACCTGTCGCACACCCCCTGCATTGTTTTCTATTGGGATGGATGCTTTCAGTGTCCACGGAAACTGAAAACACTTGCAAAGTTCTGTATGGCACTTTGACAATGGAGGGTGTGTGTGACAGTACCTGTCATACACCCCCTACATCACTTCCAATACAGACTTCCTGATTTCAGTGTCCATGGACACTGAAAGCACTTGCAAAGTGCCATACAGCACTTTGACAATGCAGGGAGCATGTGACAGAACCTGTTGCACAACCCCCTACATTGATTTCTTACTCCCTATCTATTTCAGTGTCTGCAGACACTGTTTTAGTAATTTTATTTGATTTCAGTGTCTGCAGACACTGACATGTTTTTAAAAAGTGCCATATGGCACTTTCTAAGTGCAGGGGGGTGTTGGATGGGTGTCCACTACTTAAACACGCCCCCTACAGTCAGTAGTGTTCATGTCCATTTAGCCTTAGCAGCAGCATGCCTTCATGAATATGCATGGTGCGCTGATGTTAAAGCTAAGGCTAAAAGGACACGATTCACTCCACACAGGAATAGCACTATTCCTGCATGGAGTTTATTAAATCCTGAGGATTATCTTTTCACATTTCAGTTCTGGCTTTTGAGAGAAGAGAATTCACTTGATGGAGACATCAAAATCCCTGAATAAAGGTCTCCTTGTCTGTCCTCCTGCTCCAAAGCAGCTAGTCACTGCAGATGCCTTGGACTTTGACTAGGGACCAAATGTCAAGGGGGATTCAGCTGCAAGGTATCTGGAACAGCTGCAGGATATCTGGAACAGCTGCAAGGTATCTGGAACAGCTGCAAGGTATCTGGAACAACTGCAAGGTATCTGGAACAACAAAGAAAAGGTATAAGCACATTAATATAAAAGAGATTATTGCTCTTATTAAAGCACTCAACTCTCTGAATCACATCCGGTCCCAGGACAACTTAAAAATTGTTATGACAATACCTCTGTGATGTAGTACATAAATAAGCAAGAGGGAACCGGAATGTAACCCCTTTGCAGACTATCCATGTCAGCATGGGATATAGCTTTATGGCACAATCTCTCTCTGCAGGCTTCCTACATTCCAACAGAGCAAAACTGTGTATCAGGCAATCTGAGCAGGAACAGGGCAGACCCTCACAGATAAAAACTAGATCGGGGGGGGGGTCTTCCAAGATTTGATCCATCTGTGGGGTGTTCCTCAAGTAGAGATTATTGCCTCCTGTCTGAACAATCAGCTGGCAGTTGGAAGACAGATGCCTTTTCTTTTCCTTGGACAGGAATGTTCCTGTAGGCTTTCCTACCCTTTCCATTGATATCCAGGGTACTTCTGAAGATTTCAAATAAATCCCCCAAGATCATTGTAGCGACTCCCTTCTGGCCCAGACAACAGTGGTTCTCCCTTATCTTGTAATTGGTCATGAGGAGGGGGGATTATCACAAGCTTCCTCACAGACTGGATTTATTCACACAAGAACAGGGATGTTTGATACATCCCATCAATCATCTTCATTTTACTGCCTGGATGATGGGGTCTTAATACCTTTAGGTACCTATTTACTGAGGATATGCTGCAGGTACTAAAGTAGGCAAGAAAGCCTGCTACTAGAAAAATCATATATTAGCTCATGGAAAAGATTTTCTAATTGGTGCCAACAAATTAACCAGCATCCATTCAGGGATAGTTGTTCACTGATTTTCCAATATTTGTGTTAATTACTATGCTATATCCTTTCTTATTCCTGTATTAAGGTTCATTTATCAGCCATTTCAGCATGCCTACCCATGGGTCCTCTTTCAAGATAGTCTAATGTCAAAATATTCTTGAAAGGGGTTTTTCATAAGAGACCACCAAGCAAACCAGTGGCCCATCCTTGGCATCTTAATTTTGTCTTAGAGAAGTTAATGTTTTCTCCATCTGAACCAGCTAATCTGGCTGACTTGAGGTTCTTAATGTGGCTTGGCTTGTAAGGGGCCTAGAGCCTGTAGCCTAGTAACCACCTGTGAAGCCATGGAAACTAGTTTTACTTAGTGCTGTGAGCTCTGCAAGAACAGTATCTGAACTGCAAGCTCTTATGGTGGGGCAATCTTATCTCATTGGGCTTTGTCTGTAAATGGTCTATTGTCATCTGTGTATTACCCTGGATAACAAACTAAATGAATAAAAAAAAATCCTTTTTTATGCCTAAAGTAGAATCCAGGTTTACTTTAAGCCAAACTATATACCTCCCAGTGTTTCTTCTGAACCCCAAAATGAGGGACAAAATATATGTCATACCTTGGATGTCCACAGACAACCCAGGTACTAGATTTACAGAACTAAATCTTTCAGAACTTTCAAGCGATTATTCATTTCTTGTGAAGGTAAGAAAAAGGGGCAACCTGTGTCAAGACAAACTTTACAAGTGGTTGTCATAGGCCATCTTTTGTTATATCTACCACAACAAAACTATTCCAGTTAGGTTCTTTTATACAAGATTAGGAGAGGTGTGGAAAGCCCTGAAATATGTGTAACAAGCTTTCCAACAAAGATGAAAGAAAAAAAAAAGCTTTTATTTAACTTCTGCTTAAATATTTTAAGTTGCATTTATAGGGTTATGCTTAGTGATACTTTTTTGCACTTTTTCGCTTTTCCAATGTTTTAGTCAAAAATGTTATCTTATGCATTTATTTAGTTTGGTCTGGTACTTTTGCACTTGTGGGAAGGTTGTATATAAACATTATGCTGCACTTCAATCTCTATAAGTAGAATTACTTGTAAAAGCCAGTTGTTTGTATTTTAATCCTGTCTAGAGTTTTAGTCTTGTAGGTTCATTTGCACTTGTGGTAGATCTGTAAACTGCTGCCAGATTTGAGCCTCAGTGTGTAGGTTGTATATAAACATTATGCTGCACTTCCATCTCCATAAGTAGAATAACTTGTAAAAGCCAGTTGTTTGTATTTTAATCCTGTCTAAAGCTTTAGTCTTGTAGGTTCATTTGCACTTGTGGTAGGTCTGTAAACTGCTGCCAGATTTGAGCCTCTTTAGTCATTTATTACTGCATTTTTGTTTCATAAATAGCATTCATGGCTGCAGTCCTGAGTATGTCCTCCTTTGGATGAGATGCCTAGTAACTATGAATGTGTTGTCAGTTTGCCATCCATTTCCAGTTGCAATATTATCAGCTTATCTTTTTCTAATGTAACATAGGCAATTTATTCTTCAAGGACAGTGGGCACTGAATTTGTTGATGAAACACTGAAAAAAGTTATTTGCTAGCAGAAACCTCATCATTAGTTACAGATCTCTTTAATGTGAAATTATTCAGGTGACATTCTGTGGAGATTGTACATATTGATTGATATTGGTAGATTATAATGGCAGAAGTTTGAGTAATTGTGCTGTTTTATAGAAGGGATAAAGTTTAATACAATCAGGAAGGTGTATCAAAGAACACATGTATGTATGCATGGTCCTAAAAATGTGTGTAAGGGGCCTATGACTTGAAAACACCACAGAGATAAAAATATCCACCACTGGCCAGATGAATGTTATTTGAATGTGAGTTTAAATGTCATTTTAATGAATGTGAGTTTCAAGGGCAGAGACGTTTTAATGCTGTCTGTTTTTGTTGTGAGACTGTATTGTTTTGTTTAGCATGTTTCTCAGTGTTTGTGCTATATATTTTGAAATAAAAGTTTTAAATTAAATCCAAATATCTGTAATCATTGTAGAAGTAAAGCAGAAACTAGTACACACACTGAGAGGTTTGAACAGTGATTATAGTAACTGGGGAGAAACAGCCAAGTAATGGGACACTGGAATAGCTGCAGAGAGGTGTGTATGGGGGGGCCTGATCCATTACCCTGCCTAGAGCTCCATTTGACCATGATCCAGCTGTGCTGCCCATCCAGCAAAACCAGTACTGCTCTTGAGTAAACTTCCTTTTCTAAATACTGTCTCCTCCTCATTTTCACAGAGATCCCTTCTGCTTGACACACTCATATGTATATACTAGACTAACAATCATTAGGGTCTTTATAAGCCTAGCCATGCAATACAACTCATTTGTGTCCCTATGTATCATGGGCATTTATTAGGAGGGGGTATGTTAGTCAAGACGTTTCTAGATGTTATCTGTGTGGGGGTATGTTTGTTTGGGCATTACTGTCTGCCTCTGCCTATCAGAGATATGGGGGCCAGATCCAGGGTGAATTTCCAGTGTCTCATCCATCAGTCAAGGTTACACTTAAATACGATTAGGGATGGACTCTGCTTCATATAGATAGGGGGCTATTCCAGAGTATATAGATCCTCTAAGACATACATCTGTTTCACCAACATATCTTATTTATGTCACAATCAAAATTTAAATTATTGGACCTAGTGGTTCTGATGCTGTTTGTTTTGCAGATGCATAAAAGGTCCATCAGAGCTGGATCTGAGGATGTCTTGTAAGCCAGGTATAGAGTGCCTCTAAGTAACCTTCACCAGACATAGTATAGAGATAGGGCTTTAAGAGGATCTGTATAGGACAATGATATACTCTGGATTCTCCTGGTAAGAATCCATTGTGGGCATTCCAATTGTTGCATATGTCTGGTCAGGTGCATGCTGAAGGGGGGATTATGGTCAATGATGGATCTGATAAGGGATGAATAAAGTGCCAGTATGACTTCCTTAGACCTGGATGCCATGATCTTACTTATAAATAGGGTGATATAGAATGATTGTCTTACTGTATTGGCCACATGTTGGCCAAAGGCCAGATTACTGTCTACATATGTCCCCAGATCACTGACTACTGTATCAACTCTTAGGGGTCTCTTATCAATGTAGTAATTAGCCTGGGTGGCAGTTCTTCCAAAAGGCACTATAATGCATTCCTTGGCATTGAGTTTTAATCCATGACTTTGGCACCAATCACTTTGTCTGTTTTAGACCCACTTGTAAGATGTTGGTGTCATGGGGAATCTATGATGCTTCCGATTTGCACTCATCTGCAAACTTTACTAGCCAAAGACCCTTGACATTAGCCTTTACCTTCAAGAAGTAGATTCCAGATAGGAGTGATTCCAGCATGGAGCTGTGAGGTACTCCACTGCTGACCGGACTCTTAGTGGAGGTGGGATCACCAATCCTGACTTCCTGGGTCCTGTCTGTGAGTCAGCTGGAAATCTGGCGAGTTATGCAGTGGGTTATGCCCAGTTTGGTGAGTTTGTCAACTATACCCAAGTGTGGCATTGGCATACTTTTCCCCTCCTCCATTACCTTGGTGACCTTCTCAAAGAATGGAATGGCTGTAGGGGAGGTATGTTTAGTGGGCATGAACTTCTCTTGATAAAGCCAAACTGAGTTGGGTCCAGTCTTTGAAGGTTACCTATGTCTTTGTTGATCATTTCCATGATAATTCATTCCACGTCTTTGCATATTAGACTAGTCAGACTAATATGCCCAGAGTTTGGTTGATGGTCCATCTTTGTGAATTTGGATAACCATTGCAGTCCTTCATTTTCATGGTATCAAGTCTGTTTTGAGGTTACACTTGAAAAGTGACTCAAGCTGGCCTGATAGGTCATGTTTTAATCTATTTAGGAGACATTCGGGGATATTATCAGGGCTCATTGAGATTGTGTTTTTGGCATTAGTGAGGGCTCCCAGAACCTGCTCTTTGTTAATAGTTAGGGGGTTTGTGCTTGTAGTTATTTCACGGGGGAGGCCGGGGGAATGTGGGTGAAGTTTGAGCTGAATTTGTCAGACAGCAAATTCGCTATGTCACTCTGCTCATTGAAAGTGTTAGCACTGATCAGCAGTTCAGCATAATGATGTGGACTGTCTTTGAGATTTGGATATAGCTGTATAAGGCCATGTGGTTCTCTTTATCTTGTGAAGTTATCTTGACCTTCTAAATGGCCTTGCTGGACTTAGGCCTGATTTTAGGCATGATTTGTTTTATTTTGTTATATACCCTATTAATATTAGGATTCCACCAGTGTGATTTATTTTTAGAGTTTGATTTGGGCTTACTTACAATAAGTGTAGCAGCCTCTATACAGACATTTACATGGCTTTGCCTGGTTTATTTGAAAATTTCCTCCTAGGTTGTTGTGAATGCAGGGTTGGGAGAGGCATTGGATTTTGACAAACTATCACTTAATAGGATGTAGTTTGCTTTTGAATAGTTATTAATTGCTACAGAGTTTGCTGAGGTTACCAAACTAATTTTTAGTTTGAAAGAAGACAGCTTTGTGGTCTGACCTCACCAGTGAGGATGTGATATAGGGGGGAGGGGGGTGTAGCTCTCTCCCATTTTGGTGAGAACCAGGTCCATTATATTTGTATCTCTGAGGGGTGTTCCCACTGTCTGGTCAAGGTATTTGTGTTAGTAAAGTACAAGAATCATTGTGCCTGTAAGTATGAGGCAGTGTGTGTTGTTCTCCATATTGATCACTACTGTGGTAGCCTTAGCTATAGAAGTAAAAGTAGTAGCTGAAGGTAAATACAGATCCTCCCAAAATATGTATAAATTAAAAACAAAACTTCCAATATATATATATATATAAATTAAAAACAAAACTCCCAAAATATGTATAATTAAAAACAAAACTCCCAAAATATATATAAATTAAAAACAAAACTCCAAAAATATGTATAATTAAAAACAAAACTCCAAAATATGTATAAATTAAAAACAAAACTCCCAAAATATATATACATTAAAAACAAAACTAATCTGGAGCCACAAGGATGCAGCTTCATTAAAAACTAAATTGATTTTTAAAATGATTTTTATTGAAGCTGTATCCTTGTGGTTCCAAATTACTTTTGATTTATGAGTTGTATACTGCCAAGGGCACCTTCCATACACTGAAAGTGTCATGCAGCTTAAGCTGAACTGACTAAAAGACAAGTTTCAGTGCAAAGCTCTTCAGAGCTTTACTGCCGCCAAAGAACACACCCCTGTGAGGCTTTCAAACATCGACGGTCAGCTTGTGCTTTCCTTTGCTGGACAGATAAATTCCCCTTGGGGAAAAATCTTCCTTTTTTGTTATATTTGCTGTTTTTGTATTACTTTCCTCTTCAGGAAAGTTATTTTAAAGCTAGGAGTGTTGTTATTTAATGGACTGTCTCAAGATTGTAATGCGCTTTTAAACAGAAAATTCATTTTTCTGTCAGATTAAAAGTAGTGTTAACTAGCTGGAAATATATTTTCTGTGGATAATGTATGTTTACTTTTCCATTGTGGGCCTGCCATAGTGTTTGAAACTGCTTTTTACCAGATTTTTTCTGTCAAAAAATAACTTTTGCGGACTGGTAGTTTTACCAGTATTTGCTGCTTGTCTTCTTCAGGAAGAGGCACCATTTTTGGCTTGACCATGGAACAGATTACCAGTCCCATGGTTGGTTCTTCTTCCAACTACAAAAAAAAAAGTTAAGTAAACAGACCATGACACCATAGCAGAATAGTGATTTCCCTGAGTTGCAGGTGGGTGACTCTGCTTTGGCCATTTGTTGCACTGCAGACCACTCCTCTTTTACCACGGATCCCTCAGCCACACGTGGGTGACTCTGTTGTGGCCATTTGTTGTACATAAGACCACTTCTCTTTTACCACAGATCCCTTAGATGGGTGGGTGACTCTGCTGTGGCCATTTGTTGCACCACAGACCACTCCTCTTTTACCACAGATCCCTCAGCCACAGGTGGGTGACTCTGCTGTGGCAATTTGTTGCACCTAAGACCACTCCTCTTTTACCACAGATCCCTCGGATGGGTGGGTGACTCTGCTGTGGCCATTTGTTGCACTGCAGACCATTCCTCTTTAATCACAGATCCCTGAGATGGGTGGGTGACTCTACTGTGGCCATTTGTTGTACCTAATACCACTCCTCTTTTACCACAGATCCCTCAGATGGGTGGATGACTCTGCTGTGGCCATTTGTTGTACCTAAGACCACTCCTCTTTTACCACATATCCCTCGGATGGGTGGGTGACTCTGCTGTGGCCATTTGTTGCACTGCAGACCATTCCTCTTTAATCACAGATCCCTGAGATGGGTGAGTGACTCTAGTGTGGCCATTTGTTGTACCTAAGACCACTCCTCTTTTACCACAGATCCCTCAGATGGGTGGATGACTCTGCTGTGGTCATTTGTTGTACCTAAGACCACTCCTCTTTTACCACAGATCCCTCAGATGGGTGGATGACTCTGCTGTGGCCATTTGTTGTACCTAAGACCACTCCTCTTTTACCACAGATCCCTCAGGTGGGTGGGTGACTCTGCTGTGGCCATTTGTTGCACCGCATACCACTCCTCTTTTACCACAGATCCCTCAGCCACAGGTAGGTGACTCTGCTGTGGCCGTTTGTTGTACCTAAGACCACTCTTCTTTTACCACAGATCCCTCAGATGGGTGGGTGACTCTGCTGTGGCCATTTGTTGCACTGCAGACCACTCCTCTTTTACCACAGATCCCTAAGATAGGTGGGTGACTCTGCTGTGGCCATTTGTTGCACCGCAGACCACTCCTATTTTACCACAGATCCTTCAGATGTGTTGGGTGACTTTGCTGTGGCCATTTATTGTACCTAAGAAGACCACTCCTCTTTTACCACAGATCCCTGAGATGGGTGGGTGACTCTGCTGTGGCCATTTGCTGCACCGCAGACCACTCCTCTTTTACCACAGATCCCTCAGATGTGTGGGTGACTCTGATGTGGCCATTTGTTGCACCGCAGACCACTCCTCTTTTACCACAGATCCCTCAGATGGGTGGATGACTCTGCTGTGGCCATTTGTTGCACAGCAGACCACTCCTCTTTTACCACAGATTCCTCAGATGCATGGGTGACTCTACTGTGGCCATTTTTTGCACCACAGACCACTCCTTTTACCACAGATCCCTGAGCCACAAGTGGTTGACTCTGCTGTGGCCATTTGTTGTACCTAAGACTATTCCTCTTTTACCACAGATCCCTCAGATGGGTGGGTGACACTGCTGTGGCCATATGTTGCAGCACACACTCCTCTTTTACCTCAGATCCCTCAGATGTGTGGGTGACTCTGCTGTGGCCATTTTTGTACCACAGACCACTCCTCTTTCACCACAGATCCCTCAGATGGGTGGATGACTCTGCTGGGGCCATTCTTTGCACTGCAGACCACTCCTCTTTTACCAGAGATCCCTCAGATGGGTGTATGACTCTGCTGTGGCTATTTGTTGCACCGCAGACCACTCCTCTTTTACCACAGATCCCTCAGCCACAGGTGGGTGACTCTGCTGTGGTCATTTGTTGTACCTAAGACCACTCCTCTTTTACCACAGATCACTCAGATGGGTGGATGACTCTGCTGGGACCATTTGTTGCACTGCAGACCACTCCTTTTATGACAGATCCCTCAGATGGGTGGGTGACTCTGCTGTGACCATTTGTTGCACCACAGTCCACTCCTATTTTACCACAGATCCTTCAGATGTGTGGGTGACTTTGCTGTGGTCATTTATTGTACCTAAGAAGACCACTCCTCTTTTACCACAGATCCCTCAGATGGATGGGTGACTCTGCTGTGGCCATTTGCTGCACTGCAGACCACTCCTCTTTTACCACAGATCCCTCAGATGTGTGGGTGACTCTGTTGTGGCCATTTGTTACACTGCAGACCACTCCTCTTTTACCACAGATCCCTCAGATGGGTGGATGACTCTGCTGTGGCCATTTGTTGCACCGCAGACCACTCCTCTTTTACCACAGATTCCTCAGATGAGTGGGTGGGTGACTCTACTATGGCCATTTGTTGCACCACAGACCACTCCTTTTACCACAGATCCCTGAGCCACAAGTGGGTGACTCTGTTGTGGCCATTTGTTGTACCTGAGACCATTCCTCTTTTACCACAGATCCGTCAGATGGGTGGGTGACACTGCTGTGGCCATATGTTGCACCACACACTCCTCTTTTACCTCAGATTCCTCAGATGGGTGGGTGACTCTGCTGTGGCCATTTGTTGTACCTAGGACCCCTACTCTTTTAACACA
Source organism: Protopterus annectens (assembly GCF_019279795.1). Taxonomy (NCBI): domain Eukaryota; kingdom Metazoa; phylum Chordata; order Ceratodontiformes; family Protopteridae; genus Protopterus; species Protopterus annectens. Next base: position 1,841,618,278 of record NC_056729.1, on the reverse strand, counting down.
GATCCCTCAGATGGGTGGATGACTCTGCTGTCACCATTTGTTGCACCGCAGACCACTCCTCTTTTACCACAGATCCCTAAGATAGGTGGGTGACTCTGCTGTGGCCATTGTTGCACTGGAGACCACTCCTCTTTTACCATAGATCCCTCAGATACATGGGTGATTCTGCTGTGGCCATTTGTTGCACTGCAGACCACTCCTCTTTTACCACAGATCCCTCAGATGCATATGTGACTCTGCTGTGGCCATTTGTTGTACCTAAGAAGACCACTCCTCTTTTACCACAGATCCCTCAGATGGGTGGGTGACTCTGCTGTGGCCATTTGTTGCACCGCAGACCACTCCTCTTTTACCACAGATTTCTCAGATGTGTGGGTGACTCTGCTGTGGCCATTTGTTGCACTGCAGACCACTCCTCTTTTATCACAGATCCCTCAGATGGGTGGGTGACTCTGCTGTGGCCATTTGTTGCACCACAGACCACTCTTCTTTTACCACAGATTCCTCAGATGGGTGTGTGACTCTGTTTGGCCATTTATTGCACTGCATACCACTTCTTTTTTACCACAGATTCCTCAGATGGGTGGGTGACTCTGCTGTGGCCATTTGTTGCACCACAGACCACTCCTCTTTTACCACAGATCCATCAGATGGGTGGGTGACTCTGCTGTGGCCATTTCTTGCACAGCAGACCACTCTTCTTTTACCACAGATCCCTCAAATGGGTGGGTGACTCTGCTAAGGCCATTTGTTGCACCTAAGACCACTCCTCTGTTACCACAGATCCCTCAGAAGGGTGGGTGACTCTGCTGTGGCCATTTGTTGCACTGCAGACTACTCCTCTTTTACCAAAGATCCCTCAGGTGTGTGGCTGACTCGGCTGTGGCCATTTGTTGTACCACAGATGACTCCTCTTTTACCCCAGATCCCTCCGATGGGTGCTGACTCTGCTGTGGCCATTTGTTGCACTGCAGACCACTCCTCTTTTACCACAGATCCCTCAGATGGTTGGGTGACTCTGCTGTGGCCATTTGTTGCACTGCAAACCATGGTTCTTTTACCATAGATCCCTCAGATGGATGGATGACCCTCCTGTGGCCATTTCTTGCACCACAGACCACTCGTCTTTTACCCAGGATCCCTCTGGTGTAGCACCTTCAGCCAGTATGCACAGTAGGTTACAGTAGGATTAGCCATGTCTTCTGCAGCTATTGGAGTCCTTTCATTGTGTAAGGGAGAGACACTTTTGCTGTTCCTGGGAGACGGAACAGGGAAGGTTTACCTGTTGTGTCATAATGCCATGCCCATCCCTTGGGAAGCAGCTGTTGCCATTAGTAACACCCTTTCTTCTTCTGTTGACTCAGCTCCTGTGGAACTGGGGAGGGATTCTACAGGTCTGTTGGCATTCCAAGCTGTCGAAAGGACCTTTTCTAGTCATAGGGATCATAAGGTCTCTCTTGTCAAAAAGAAATGGAAAACCAAGCATTCTCATCAAATTTCTTCAGATAGGAGTACTTTGTTTGAACTGGCTCAAGGTTTAATTCAAGCTATTGATCCTTCTTGTAAAATAGTTTCTGGTAAAAGAAAGGTGGACACCTCTTCTCCTGAAGAGAGTCAAAATTCTGTATCTGAACATGAAGATCCAGGGACATATTCAGTGTTCTGTCCTCAAATTTATTATTCAGACTCAGAGGACAGCTCAATTTTTGATTCTTCCTGTGGAGGGGTGGTTCTCTTTCTCTGAAGTCATTGCTAGAATGTGCCAGTGTTTTCATGGGATAACACTGAGATTTTTCAGTCACTCAGAAAATACTTTGAGCTGTTACAGAAGGATTTTCCAGAATCTACACCCTTTCCTCCTGTCCTGTTTGCTTTAGAGGATGTGTGTCTTACTGCCTGTAATTTTCCTGATAGTCAAACTGCTGTCTTCAAAAAGGCAGACAGAATATATAAAGTTCCTCGGTATTTTCAATTTGTATACATTATTCCCAAACCTGTGCCAGCAGCTGTAGCCTTAGGTAACAACACGCTAAGCACTTGGTTAATTCCAACTCTAATCTCTCTGTCAAAGATGGAAAATTACTGATAGGTATGGGGAAAAGTGTATGCTTCTGCAACTTTGATTTTCAGAATTTTAAATTGTCAGGCTTACATGTTAAAGTTTGTTCTGATGTATTGTGAAAGTATGAGGAATGTTTTATCTACAGTTTCTTCTTGTGATGAAAAATCTGCTTTAAAAAAGTTAGTTTATTCTATTACATATGTAAAAAAAACAAAACAATGGTCTGTGCCTCACCAAAGTCCAGTCAAATAAAATGAAAGAGATTGGCTTTTGGTTGTCTATTACATATGTCACTACTCATTGTTTGCAGTGTGTGCGTGCGCGTGCGCATGTGTGTGTGTGTGTGTGTGTGTGTGTGTGTGTGTGTGTGTGTGTGTGTGTGTGTGTGTGTGTGTGTGTGTGTGTGTGTGTGTGTGTGTGTGTGTGTGTGTGTGTGTGAGTGTGTGTGTGTGTGTGTGTGTGTGTGTGTGTGTGTGCATGTGTGACTCTGTTGATACTACTTCCAGAGGCATGGTCATTGGTACTGTTTTGAGGAGGTTTGTTTGGCTACATTCTCAGAACCTCACTGATGATGTAAGAAATAAGATTTTTTATTCTCCCTTGGATATAGACTTAGTGTTTGGCTGTTCTGCTGCAGAAGTTATCAGCAAGTGTGATGAAAGGGGCAAGCTTATCCAGAGACTCTCTTAACATTTTTCATCCCTCCTTTTCCAAATTGTCCAAAGAATTTTCTTTTTCCTCATCCACTTTTGGCAAAAAATAAATAAATAAATAAATAAATAAACAGACTCAACAAAATTCAGGTAAACAGACATTTAAGAAGAAGTGGAACGGGGTTTCCAAAAAGAAGTCTCAAATCTCCCAAAACCAAGAACAGTGCAACAAGTCTGAATGACTATTCAAGAGACCTTGTGACCTCCTCCCACCCTGGCCCCTTTTCTTTTCCAGAAAGTCTGACTCTTCATTTTTCTCTTTGGCAATAGATTGTTTCAGGCAAATGGGTTCTGGCAATCATTCATCGGACTCTTTTGTTTCCACATGTTCTTCATCACATGCTGTCCCAAGGAGTGATAGAACCAGTTCCTCCTTTCCAGGTTGGGAAAGGGTTTTATTCAAGGATGTTCCTAGCACCAAAGAAAGAAAATGCTTGGAAAACAGTTCTGGATCTTTCTTTCCAAAAACAGTTTGTGATTCAAAATCATGCCATTTCACAACCCATTACCTCTTCTTCCTATTTCAAGTTTCCTTGTAACCCTAGACGTAAAATATGCGTATTATCACAACCCTATTCATCCAAACTTCAGATGTTTTTAGAGAGTTTTGTCTGTCTGGACCAAAGTATCAGTTCTCTGCCTTACTTTTTGGAAAATCCACTGCACCAAGAGTGTTCACAAAGTGTTGAGCTCCAATTATAGCTCACTGTAGGCTACAGGGTATCTACATTATTCCATATGTAGATGACTTGCTCATCTTTGCAGAGTCTTTTACAAAATGCCAGGAATCCCTCTTTTGGGTGAGAGATGTCATACACAAGCTGGGAATCCAGAGAACTTTCAAAAGTCTTTATTGACTCCCTCACACAGGAATGTCTTCCTGGGTTGTCAAACAAAGGAAAAAGTAGATCTTTATTTAGATCTATTTCTAAAGTTTTCCACTCAGACTTCAGTTACTGCAAGGGAGCCTCAGGATTTTGGGTCTTGTGGCATATATGAATGTTCTTCGTGTTTCACTGCTGCAGTCCTAACCATTGGGTTATCCATGCTGTAGTAGCCCTCAGTCGGTCCAAATACCAGAGTCAAGGTTTTGTGCATTGGCTGCTGTCACTTGCTGGCTGACGTCAGGTCATCCAAGCTATAAAGGAGAACAGGTGATGCCATTACCTCAGTCTTTCTTGCCATGGAGCCCGTAGCAGAAACAATTCGCAACAGTGCCAGTCAGCTGTTTCCAGATTTCGAACTTGAGCTGAAAATGTCTAAAGCTAAGTACCCCATTGGGGAACCTTCCTTTTCCTTGCACTAACCAATGTCCATAAAAGTCAATAACTGTCTCACCTGTATAAAGCAAATACCACACTGATATTTCCATTCTTGCTATGTCACTTGCTTAGGCCCAGATCATGACGTACCCTGCTGTCAGTTCTGTGCCCTCTTTAACGCTAGAAGTATTTGTCATAAAGCTCTGTTTGAGCCATATATTTTCATCTTCAATCTCCGATTACCAGTGTGGCATCTGTCAGTCAGCAAACTGCAGATCCTCCAAAAAAACTTAAAGATAAGGATAGGGACAGACTGCATAAGACCAAGCCTTCCAATGACACCACCGCTAAAAGAGTCGTCATTTCTTCGGAATTCAGTGAGGTGCTTTCACAGCCCTTGATGCCTGACTCAATTACTTCGCAGGTCTCTACTGATACCCTTTCGGAGTCCTGTATGCCACAGAAAACTGCATCATCTAAAGAGCCTTTGGCTGTCTCTGCCTCAGTTGGGTCCAGAGCCACTACGATGGCACTGGCTTCCGAGGATACCGCTCACACTTTGGAATTCACTTCAACGCCTTTGCCCTCTATTCCGACTAACACACCGATAGCACTGAGAGATACTCTTCAGGCCAGACTTACAGCTGCTCCAAAGAAAACAGCAAAAAATGTCCATTCCACTATTCCTCCTCCTCCTCAAACTAGAATGTTTAAAATGGCATAGGATCTCATCACTTTCACCTGGGGTAATAAGGCCACACCAGCCAAAAGGAGAAGAGAACCTTCTCCAGACATCCAATCGGATTTAGACTCAGAGGAATCTGACTCCTCTGTTTCTGAAGAGGAAAATACTCTTACTGCCTATGAAGACTCAAATGCAGAAGAATCTATTCCTTCTGCATCACCTTCAGAGGACTTTTCCTTTGGGGGAACCCTCCACACCCTCAGGGAATACTTCCAATGGGAATCAATGGATTTCCCTCAATCCAAGAAAAGACTAAGAGAGTTTCTGGACCTACCCCAACATAGGCCTCTGGCCATCCCACCCATCTTGGAGGTGGTAGATGATGATTACCAAGAATCCAGCCTTATCCCTGACACCCTTCCACTTGCCCCCAGAAAACCTGACAGGTACTACAGGGTACCTGACTCACATAAATTCTTCTACATAAATCCTATAGCAGATCCAGAGGTGATTACTCAGGGACCTAACAGAGTTAAGGCTACCTCTGCAAAGAATCCTACTCCTTCAGACAAAGAATCCAGGGCCCTGGACAGATGGGGTAAAAAAGTATATACTTCTACAACTTTTAACTATAAGGGGTCCCAACTGCCAGTTCCATATGTTAAAATACCAACAGCACACTTTGGAACTTTTGAAATAGAAAACTTCTGCTTTTCCAGATTTTTCTTACAATAAAGAGATAGGGGAATTACTGCACTCTTCATCTCAGGTGGCAAAGCACTCCTTGCACTGTGGATTTGATACCCTAGAAGCTTCTAGCAGGACAGTAGTGACAGGATCTGTTATCAGAAGACATGAATGGGTGAAGGAAGAACCTCTCCCTGATCATGTCAAAGCTAAAATCATGGTTGCACCTCTTGACAAAGACCATTTGTTCAGACAGAAAACTGAAGAGGTACTTAAAAAGATGGAAGGCAAAGAAAAATCGATACAAACTATTAAAGATTTTTTTCAAGTACAACTTCTTAGGTTCAGCAGAAATTTTCTCTCTAAACACTGGTCCTTTCCTGCATGAAACAGCCAGGCACAAGGCAAAACTTGCAGGGACAGACCCACCAGGACTAAAACTCAGGGCCAGCAAATAACAAAACAGTGCCCCCCCCCAAAACACTAGAGCAGGGAGTTCAAAACCAAGCCTGTTTGGAAAAAAACTCTCAATGACTACCTTTCCCATCTCTGCCTGCCTCCACCACACCAAAAGCTAGGAGGAAGGCTATCTCTATGCAGAAAAAATTGGAACTCTATAACAAAAGATCAATGGGTCTTAAAAATCATTGCTCAGGAGTACACATTCAGTTTCCAAGAACTGTCACCTCCAAGAGGGTACCCAGACCTACCTCCAAATCAGTGGACAGAAGCACTAAAACAAGTGAAACACCTAATATCCCTAGGGCAATAGAACATGTACCTCCAGAGCAAGTTGCAAAAAGATTCTATTCCAGACTATTCCTTCTTCCCAGGAAAGAGTGGACTTGGTGTCCAATCCTGGACCTATCCTTTCTCAATTCCTTCCTGGTAATCCCAAAATTCAAAAGGATTACCTTGCAGCAGCTTCTACCAATGCTGCCAAACAAAGCTTGGATGATCACCTTAGACCTAAAGGATGCTTACCTACACATCCCAATAAGGGAATCATACAGAAAAGTCCTGCCCTTCAGAGCAGGATCAATTCACTTGCAGTTCTCTACTTTGCCATTTGATTTATCTAGTGCTCCCAAGGCATTCACCAAATATCTAGCTCCTGCCATTGCCTTTTGCAGGCAAAACAGTGTACAGAGTTACCCTTACCTGGATGACTGTCTCATCCAGGCAGACTGCAAGGAATTGCTCCTTCAGCACCTCTCATTTGTAAATCCCCTACTCACTTCTCTGAGGTTCACTATTAACGAAAGGAAATCAAAACAGACACCTACCAGGAAAATCATATTTCTGGGAGCCTTACTGGACATAGAACAGCAAATGGCCTTTCTGTCCCCAGAAAAGCAAAGTTTCCTACCAAAATACTTCACTACTCTGGCCTCCCAAACCCAGCTTTTTTCCAGGAAGTTCCTACAAGCTCTAGGGTACATGGCCTCATGCATCCTCCTGGTACTTCTGGACAGACTACACACAAAAATTCAGTGGTACCTAAAAAACCTATGGTGTCAACACTCACAACCTCTGGACACCTCCCTGCCTGTGATCCCTTGCATAAGATCTGAGTTCCTCTGGTGGGCCCAGGCCTGTGATCTGAACAAGGGACTTCCATTCACCCTCCGTCCATCAGACCAGACCATAACTACAGATGCTTCGGACATAGCCTGTGGTGCCCACTTAGAAGGCAGATGCACCCAAGGTCTCTGGGACACACTGATACTACCCTTGGACATCAACCAAAAGGAAATAATAGCAGCACAAAACGCTCTGGCATCCTTCAAACCCTACCTCAAACCAGGGGCTCTTCTCATAAAAACAGACAGCACCACAGTCATGTGGTACATCAACAAACAGGGAGGGACTCAATCTTACCTCCTGTGCAGACTAGCCATGAACCTGTGGCTAGCAGCCTCATCCATGGGACTACATCTTATAGCTCAGTACCCACTGGGCATCAAGAACACCCTGGCAGACCACCTAAGCAGAAACCTGCTGGACCCACATGAATGGCACATCCACAGAGACATTTTTCTGCAAAGTACCCACACATGGGGGACCCCCCACGTGGACCTCTTTGCCTCTCATTTAAATCACCAAGTACAGAAATCCTGCACCAGGGAGTACCATCATCTGGCCTGGAAGGTCGATGCCCTGACCTCCCCTTGGAATACCATCTTTTGTATGCATTCCCACCTCTATCTCTCATTCCAAAAGTTACTAATCAAGATAAGGCAGGAAAAACCAAGAGCAATACTCATTGCCCCAAACTGGCCCAGACAGCATTGGTACCCACTGCTGTGCAGCCTATTTCACCAGCCCCCCTGGCAGCTACCTTTGATACCTCACCTGCTACCCCGGGGCAGGACATGCTGCACCCAGATATTCAGACACTCAAGCTCTCAGCATGGCTTATTCTACAAAAACCAACAAGGAATATATGCTAAGCAATCAAGTCCTTGACGTCATCACAGAAGCCAGAAGGCCCAGCACCAGAAAATCTTATGCTGGAAAATGGAAAAGATTCTGCTCCTGGAGCCAGTCCAAGGGGCAGACATACATCTGCCCTGTATTGCTCTTATTCTCGATTATCTTGCTGAGCTTCTTAATAAGGGTCTCTCCTTCTCCTCCATAAAGATCCATGCCTCTGCCATCTTGACATACTTTGATACAGAACAGCCACTGTTCCCCCCACCCTCTTATCAAACAATTCCTCAGAGGAGCCTCTAATATCAGGCCTCCCAGAAGACAGCCCACCCCAGCCTGGGACCTGAAGTATGTTTTAGAAAAGCTTACTCTTCCTCCCTTCGAGCCTGCAGCATCCTCAGAACTAAAGTACCTCTCTTGGAAGACTGCCTTTCTCCTGGATATTACTTCAGCCAGTCAGGAGAGTGTCAGAGCTTCAAGCCTTAATGGCCATTGAACCATTTATCATCTTCCATGCAGACAGGGTCTCCCTGAGAACCAGTCCCTCCTTCATGCCAAAGGTGGTTTCAGATGTTACCCTCAACTAGGCCATCCACCTACCCACCTTCTTTCCTAACTCTCAGAATAAAGGGGAAAGGATACTGCATTCTTTGGATGTGCACAGGCAACTCAAATTGTATTTGGATCATACAAAGACATTCAGAAAAACTAACCAGCTCTTGGTCAGCTTTAAAGCAGGGGCACAGGGGAAACCAATATCCAAACAGACCATTTCCAAATGGATAGCACACTGCATCCAAGTTTGCTACTCCTTGCATGGAAAACCTCTCCCTAGGACCATCAGAACCTGTTCCACTAGGGCAACTTCTACTTCTACAGCATTCCTTAGAAGGGTACCCACCAAGGACATCCTGGAAGCTGCCACATGGACTTCAGTCCACACCTTCACCAAACATTACTATCTGTACCTATTCTCAAAAGCTAGGGCTGGGTTTGTCTTTGCAATTCTGCAGGGCATACTCACTGAATCGTAAGTTTCTGTTATCCTTCCACCCTTCTCCTCAGCTTTGGGAATCTTCCCCCTGATTAGTACTGCAGCAGTGAAACACAAAGAACATAGTACAGTTGTGTACACTCACCATAAATGAAGATGTTCGAGTGTATTCACTATTGCAGCCATACTTTCCCTCCCCTTCTTCCCCTGATATCTTCATAGGTTCATAGTTCATAGGTTAGTACTAAGCTAACTGCCCTTGTGAGCCATTTTAAGCCTAGCCAATTATCCCTTGTGAGACTCAAATCCTGCACCTTGTGTTTGTAAGGCAAACACTTAAGTCATTGAGCCACCCTCCCAACCTGCTTTCCTTACAGAGACAAATGTTTCTATGGGGCGGTCTCTGTCCCCAGGACTACTAATAATTATTAAAATTGGACTTCTTTGGTTGGTTAAGGCAAGAAAAACTGAGGTAATGGCCTTGCCTGTTCTCCTTTATAGCTTGGATGACTTGACATCAGCCAGCAAGCGACAGCAGCCGATGCACAAAACCTTGACTCTGGTATTCGGACTGACTGAGGGCTACCACAGCATGGATAACCCAATGGTTAGGACTGCAGCAGTGAATACACTCGAACATCTACATTTATGGTAAGTCTACACAACTGTACTTTCTCATGAAATTCCTGACAAGACTCCACATAAAAAATATACAGTGATATCTAAAATCAAAAAATATAAGTGATATCTAAAATCTCTTTGGTCAAAGCATCAGCACCCTTTATTTTTTCAGATACCAGTCAGAAGAGAAATCTTTTGGTGGAGACAACAGATACCCTTATATCCAGGTTTACCTTCTCCTTCACTAGTTCAAAGCAGTCAGTCACCACAGACACTATGGACTTTACCTGGGGAGCAGTTTCAGGAGGGGCAAAAGTTCAGGGGGTGTGGGACACAAAGGGCATAAATATCAAGGAGATGCTTGCCCTGATCTAGGGACTCAACTCTGAACTATCTTTGGTCTCTGGGACCTGTAGATGGTTCCAGACAATACCACCGTCATGCTGTACATCAATAAGCAAGGGGGGGCCAGGTTGCACTCCCTTTGCAGACAAGCCATGTTAGCTTAGGATATAGCTTCACAGCACAATCTCACTCTACAGGCATTCTGCATTCTGTCAGAGCAAAACTGTGCAGCAAACAAGCTGGATAGGACCAGGGCAGACCCATGGAAATAGAAACTAGATCATGGGGTCTTCCAAGATTTGATCCATTAGTGGGGAGTTCCACTAGCAGACCTCTTTGCCTCCTCTATGAACAAACAACTGGCAAAATTCTCTCTTCCACAATTCCATGCAAGAAAGCCAGGAAAACAGAGCCTTTTCTTTTCTTTGGACAGGAATGTTCCTGTATGTCTTTTGACCATTTCCACTAATATCTAGGGTACTTCTGAAAGTTCCATAGGTACCCCCCAAGATCGTTGTAGTGGCTCCCTTCTGGCCCAAGGAATTGTGATTTTCCTTTCTTTTGGAAATGACCAGGTGCAATTACTACAAACTTCCTCACAGAATGGATCTACTCACACAAGAACATGGAAGTTTGATACAACCTGATATAATTCATCTTAAATCGACTGTCTGGATGACAGGGGGGTCGTAATTCCTGTTAGGCAGCTGTTTTCTGATGACATGCAGCAGGTACTAATGGAAGCAAGAAAACCTGCTACAAAGTCATATTTTAACAAATGGAAAAGGTTTTCCAGTTGGTCCCAACAGCATAACCAGCACCCATTCAGGGCTAGTTGTACTCTGTTTTTACAATATTTGTAAGAGTTCCTATCCTGTAGCTTTTTTATTCCTCTGCCGAGGTTCATTTATCGGCCATTTCAGCATGTCTACACATGGGTCCTCCTCTTCCAAGACATTCTCGTGATAAAATGTTCTTTAAAGGGGTTTTGTATAAGAGGTTTGCTAGTAAACTGATAGCCCTCCTGCAGATCTTAATTTTGTGTTAGAGAAGCTCCATTTGAACTGGCTAATCTGGCTGACGATGTTCTTAACATGGAAAACAGATTTACTGATTGCTCTGACCTCTGCAAGAAGCTGCAAGCTGTTATGGTGAATCAACCCTCCCTTGTTTTCCATACGGACAGGATTTCTTTGAGAATTAATCCTTCTTTTGAGCCTAAAGTGGTACCTGAGTTTACTTTAAGACAAACTACCCACCTCCCCATTTTCATTCCTGAACCTAAAAATGAGGGAGAAGGGATACTCCCTACCTTGGAGGATACTCCCTACCTTGGATGATACTCCCTACCTTGGAGGATACTCCCTACCTTGGAGGATACTCCCTACCTTGGAGGATACTCTCTACCTTGGAGGATACTCCCTACCTTGGATGATACTCCCTACCTTGGAGGATACTCCCTACCTTGGAGGATACTCCCTACCTTGGATGATACTCCCTACCTTGGAGGATACTCCCTACCTTGGATGATACTCCCTACCTTGGAGGATACTCCCTACCTTGGATGATACTCCCTACCTTGGAGGATACTCCCTACCTTGGATGTCCATAGGAGAAGGGATACTCCCTACCTTGGATGATACTCCCTACCTTGGATGATACTCCCTACCTTGGAGGATACTCCCTACCTTGGATGACACTCCCTACCTTGGATGTCCATAGGAGAAGGGATACTCCCTACCTTGGATGATACTCCCTACCTTGGATGATACTCCCTACCTTGGAGGATACTCCCTACCTTGGATGACACTCCCTACCTTGGATGACACTCCCTACCTTGGAGGATACTCCCTACCTTGGAGGATACTCCCTACCTTGGATGATACTCCCTACCTTGGAGGATACTCCCTACCTTGGAGGATACTCCCACCTTGGAGGATACTCCCTACCTTGGAGGATACTCCCACCTTGGATGATACTCCCAACCTTGGATGTCCATAGGAGAAGGGATACTCCCTACCTTGGATGTCCATAGGAGAAGGGATACTCCCTACCTTGGAGGATACTCCCTACCTTGGATGATACTCCCTACCTTGGATGATACTCCCTACCTTGGATGTCCATAGACTACTGAAGTACTATCTTGACAGAACTAAGTCTTTCAGATCTTTGAATCAGTTGTTCCTTTCTTGTGAAGATACAAAGAACGGACAACCTGCTATGTCAAAACAGCCTAGTTCCAAATGGTTGCCTAACGCTATTACCTTTTGTTATACTCACCATGACAAATCTTTTCCAGGCAGGGCAAGAGCTCACTCTACCAGGCCTTGGCTTCATCTATGGATTCTAGAAGTATTCTAGAAGCTGCTACTTGGTCCTCTGTGCATACTTTTACAAAGCACCACAAATGTGCTTATTTCAATAGGTTAAGGTCGAGCTTTGCTAGGACCATTCTGAAGAGGCTCATGCACCCTTCTCCTTTCACATGCCAAATATAGTTAGTTATGGTAATCTACACGTATAGCTAAAGCTACTACATCAGTGCTCAATATGAAGAACATAGTACAGTTGTGTAAACTGAACTTACCATAACAGTAGATGATCAAATTATCACTGCAGTAGCTGAGCCCTCCCTCCACCCTCCCTTGTTTTTGGTGCTTTTAATACCAGGGTGTAGACATTTATTTTTGTTGTTTCTAGCATTGTCCTTTCAGGACTCAGCCTCCCTTTCTCTGCTCTGAAGGGCTTTGCATCCAAACTTGTCTTTTATTCAGCTCAAGATGAGCTGCTAGACAGTTTGGATACACGAAAGGTGCCCTTGGCAGGATATAACCCATATAGAAAAGACTCCTGTAGCAGTGATCATCCAAACAGCTACTGTTATGGTAAATTCAAATTAAACAACTGTACTTTTCCGAGACTATAGATGGTAGTTAAAGTCTCCTATGAGTGTGGCATTTCATTTGATGGTGAGGGTCTCCAGTAGGTCTAGATATAAGCTATGGGACTATAGGGACATAGAGGGTGACCCATAGCTTGCTAGGATATAGTATGAGACTTTGACTATGGTTATTTGCACATGGATAAATCCCAGGGCATCATCCTGTTTAACTAACCTAGAATTGTGCTTGCTGTTAATATAGACTGAGAAACCTCTAACTTCTGTCCCTGACCCCTCACCTTTTGTCCATGTCTGTGCAGCTGATGGTCTTAATGTCTGAAAGGCACTGAAGCCTTGCGTAATTTCTGCAGTTAAACCATATCTTAGTATATTCTTCAGAGTGAGGAGAACTTACAGGATGTGTGGAATTTCTTGTTAATAGCTTTGAGCAGTAACATCTTTTCATTTCTTTGGGTTTTATTTGCTATGTTGCTAAATTTGTTCATAGGTTCATAGGGGTGTACTAGGCTAATGGCCCTGGGGCCTTTACATGCCTAGCCATATGATTACCCTGGCATAGTGCCACCCGACCTTATTTCCCAGTGCCTCTGTTGAGTAGAGCCACTGGAGTTATCCCTGGGGTGAATTTTCTGTTTCCCATCCACTCATCAAGATTTCTCTTGAAGAGGGTTAGCGAGCTACTCTGCTTGATATGTATGGGAAGTCTGTTCCATAGCATGGGCAGTCTCTGGGTTATGAACCTGTCCCTCCAGCATGTTCTGTTAATTGTGGTAATGAGGTTGAGGTCTCTGGAGCGTGTGGTGTGGAGGGATTGGGATTTCTTTAGATGTAGCATTTCTAACAGAGCTGGGTCAGACATGGCTTTGTAAGTCAAGCAGAAATCACTTCTAAGTAGGCGATATGAGACAGAGAATAGTTGGAGTTTTTTTGAGTTTGTCCATATAGGACAAGTGTTTAAGGCCTAGGATTCTCTTTGTGAGGTACTTTTGTGGCCTCTCCAGTTGTTGCAGGTGTCTAGAGAGGTACATGCTAAATGAGGCATTGTACTCAATGATTGGCCTAATGAGGGAAGAGTAGAGGGAGACAATGACCTCTTTCTTCCTGGATGCAAAACCCTTATTAATGAGATATGCCACATAGAAGAACTTTCTGACCACAGTGGCAATGTGGTGATCAAAAGAGAGGTTGCTGTCAGCCTGTGTTTCCAGATCTCTTATAACGCCTTCTGTGTTCAGTGGACTACTATCAATGTGGTAATTCATGGGAACCGGGCTTTTCCCAAAGGGGATGATGACACATTTTCTGGCATTGAGCTTAATGCCATGGTTCTGACAACAGTCATTGGTCTCAGTGAGGCCATTCTGTAGGATGTCAGCATCACTTGGGGAGTTAGTAATAGCTCCCAACTTGCAATCATCTGCGAAATTTGTCAGCCAGAGTCCCTTCGTGTTGGCCTGGACTTCAGAGAAGTAGATACCAAACAGTAGAGGACCCAGGACCAAACCCTGTGGGACTCCACTTGTGACTAGTCGGCGGTCTGACTTGGAGTCAGCTACTTTCACACTGTGGGTTCTATCTGTGAGGCAACTTGCAACCCACCTAGTGATATAGGGGTTGATGCCAAGCTTAATGAGTTTTTCTATGATTCCTGAGTGGGGAATGGTATCAAAAGCCTTGGCCAGATCAAGGTAGGCTGTATGAACCATCTTGCCTTCATCAACAGCTCTGGTGACTGACTCAAAGAAGTCAACCAAGTTGAGCAGGCATGATCTACCCTTCACAAAACCAAACTGTGTGGGATCCAGAGTTTGGAGATTCCCTATATCCTTGTTTATTAGGTCCATGATGATGGATTCCATAGCTTTGCATATCAGACTCGTCAGGCTAATGGGGCGATAGTTCCCAGGGTCTGTAGTCACTCCTCCATTGTGGAGAGGGATGACTGTAGCAGTGCACCATTCAGTAGGGGCAAAAATCTGAGGTGACACTGTGACTGAACAGGGCACACAGGTGAGGTGCCAGTTCACTCTGTAGTTCATGTTAAACACAACCAGGGATATTGTCAGCTCCCATAGAAGCTGTATTCTTGGCTTTGGACAGTGCTGTTTTAACCTGTGCAGTAGTAATACTGGGTGCCTGGCAATCTACTGGTATTGTGATTGGTCCTTTGGGGGGGGGGTAAAGTTGGCACTGAATCTGTCGGCCAGTATACTGGCAATATCTGTTGGCTTGGTAGAGGAGATACCATTGTACAGTAACTTAGAGCAAATCTGGGTATCACTGTGGAGATTCTGTATGTAACTATAGAAGGCCTTGTGGCTGTCTTTACTATCTGCTGCAATTCTGTTTTCATAGCTAGCTTTAGAGGGTTTGATGAGGGATCTCAATTTTTTGTTGAGGCTGATAAGGGAGTTTTTCCAGTCTTGGGACTTCACCTTATCCCACATCAGTTTCCTCCTTCTGTTGTAGAGTTTGTTTATGGCAGGGGACCACCTGATTGGGTTCATTTTTTTGAAGGAGAGTGTCTTGGTTCTATTGGGTATGGTGAGATCCATGTTGTTGTGTATGTGTTTATACAGTGCATTGCTGTATGATTCTGCAGTAATGCAACTATTCTCCATTTGCATGGGTGCCATGAAGTTATCCACCACTGTTTTTAGGAGCACAAAGTTAGCTTTGGAGAAGTTTTTTATGGTGCTTACCTTTGCAGGGGGGTGGGTGGGTGGGAGGGATGTGGATTTCCAAGGTGATTAGTTTGTGTTCGGATCTAACTAGAGAGGAGCTGACTATTGGTGTAGAGCAATGGTCGCCCATGTTAGTACTGACCAGGTCAAGAATGTTGCTACCTCTAGTAGGTGTATTGGAATTAATGAATTACAGGAAACGTTGGCCAAGTGTATTAGTACATGAGTAGTTTACCCAGTTAATGGAGGGGTAGTTGAAGTTGCCTAGTAAGAGAGTGTTAGGTTGGATCCTAATATTCTCCAGGGTGCTTAGGAGCATGGAGAATGAGTCTTGGGACATGGTTGGGGACCTATAGCAGGCTACAACCTGAATTGCTGTCTTACCCAATGTTAGCTGCACCTGAAGTATTTCTGATGCATTATGTTGGGCTACCAGTCTGGAGGCATGCACATCCTTTATGAATATGGAAACACCACTGCCTTTGGAGCTTCAGTCTAAGTTCTGGGACAAAAGGTGTGGAATGAGTTATAGCCTGGTAGTGCAGGGGTCCTTTCTGCAGCCTTGAACCAGGTCTCTGTTCCAGTACAGATGTCGATGTTCTCCATTTTATGGAGTGCTTCAAGTGAGTGCACTTTGAGATTTAGACTTCTAGCATTGAGCAGCATGACCCTCAGATTGAATTTGTTTGTAGCTGTTACAGTGGTAATTTGGTCTTTGGAACACCACCTAAAAAAAAGGCGCTATAGGGGTTGCAAGAGCCTTGGCCAGTATCCGGAAGCCCAGGGTGACAGATGCAGGCCATCTCTCTCAAAGCATTGAGGTCTGTCAATCATGTCATCCCAGGCAGACAGATACTGGATCCCCTTAGAATGACACCAGAAACTTAGCCAATTGTTGAAATCCATCATTTTCTGCTTGCACTGTGGTATCATTCTGGGTGATGGTAGGATACTGCTCAGGGCTAGGTTCATACCCGTCTGGGCTACATAATCCAAGAGCTCCTCCATGTCTCTTTTCATGTAGTCCAGGGAGGTATGTCTCAGGTCATTCACACCCACATGTATAATGACGGAGCCATATCTGTACCTGTTTTTGAGGGACCTGAGTGCGTAGTGGATCCTGGCACCTGACAGGCAGCTGACTGTTACTTTCTCTTTATTCAACGTAGTGAGTGGGATATTAGTGTGCCTCACTATTGAGTCACCTATGACTAGTATGTTGGGCATGCTATTCTGCCTTAGCGGCTTTGGTTGAATGGCACACAGTTTAGGAGAGTTATGTGTCCCATGATTAGTGTTGTGTTGTTGAGGTCAAGTGCACTTTTACCTTAGAGGTCTCTGCTGTTTGGGTAGAGTTTTATTGAGAGCCTCCGAGAAGGTGGGTGTGTGGTTTCTGTACTTATGTGAAGGCAGTGCTGGTGTGTGTTCTGGATGGCTATGTGTTCCATGTGGTGTGGTGCAAGTGTTGACCTTCTCCTCTTGATCAGCTATTCCAGTCTTGGCTGGAGAGTGCGTGGCTTCCAATTTGGATATATAAGTGCATCTCTCACAAGTCTGAGTACTGGGAGAAAAGAGTAGGGGTTTGTCTGTGTACATGAGGCAGTTGCTACATTGCCTCAGGAAGCCCAAGTTCACCAGGTTAATAGGGGAGAAAGGGCAGGGAACTGACCTTTTGACATGCCTGGAGGGGTGGACATTGATAATAAGTACTGGATCTGTTTCCTTGTAGAATGTTTAGTGCTGGTAGCACTTTTGTGTGCTAAAATAATTGCTACAAAAAGTCTGGTAAAGTGCTAGACTAATGTTAGTATAAGTGCAGGAGAGGAGAGAACTAGTAGATCTAAGGGGGTCTATATTAGATCAATGAACAATTAAATGTTTGAATCTGTAAAGGTCGACCATTAAAGATCAAACATTTAATCTTTCGAAAATGTTTAAAAAAAAATACGAAGGGACAAAACAGAAATCAAAGGGTGTAAGCAGGGGGGAAAGCCCCCCTGCACCCCCCACACCCCCTATTTAAATATACCAACTCCAACATTGAGCTACAGTGTAGGGAAGGGGAAATTTCCTGTTTCCGCTCTGTAGTGCACTGATGTGCGATCTCAGAGTTGGTATATTTAAGTAGCGGGGATGTGGGGGGTGCAGGGAGGCTTGCTCCCCTGCTAAAACACTTTTCTTTTACTTTTTTTTTTGTTTAATTTTTTTTTTACATCTTCAAACATTTAACTGTTCGATCTCTAAAGGTCGACCTTTAGAGATTTGAATATTTAATCGTTCATTGATGTAATATAGACCCGATCTAAGGAATAATTGAAGAGCAGACTCTGGCACTGCTCAGAAGCTTACAAACAGTCCTGGATACAGCAAGTCTATATCTGGACTAGACTAGTTACAGGAAAGGTGGAAAACAACTGCAAACGCAGGCTTTTAAACTAGAAAGTTGAGAGAGATGGAAAAACTGTCCAAATGGAAAGTAAACTACAATTTCTGGGCCAGGAACCACTTCTCTTGTGGTAGATAGGCTGCCTAGTGCTTACCACTCCCACTGATAAGCTAGCAGGCTTCCTTGCAACACAGAAAGGCTTTGGGGGGGCTCAGGAGCTAACAAACAGTCCTGGATACAGCAAATCTGTATCTGGACTAGACTAGTCACAGGAAAGGAGGGAAACAAGTTCAAATGTGGGATTTTAAATTAGAAAGTTGAGAAAGACGGAAAAACTTCCCAAATGGCCAATAACTACAATTTCTGGGCAAGAAACCACTCCTTATGTGGTAGATAGGTTACCTAGTGCTTACCACTCCCACTGATAAACTAGCAGCCTGCCCTCCAACACAGACAGGCTTGGAGGGCTCAGGAGTTTACAAACAGTCCAGGATACAACAAATCATTATCTGGACTAGACTAGTTACAAGGAAGGGGAGAAACACGTGCAAATGCGGGCTTTTAAATCGGGAAGTTGAGAGAGAATGAAAACCTGCCCAAATGGCCAATAACTACAAGTTCTGGGCCAGAAACCACTCCTTATGTGGTAGATAGGTTACCTAGTGCTTACCACTCCCACTGATAAGCTAGAAGGCTTCCCTCCAACACAGAAAGGCTTTGAGGGGCTCAGGAGCTTACAAACAGTCCTGGATACAGCAAATCTGTATCTGGACTAGACTAGTTACATGAACAGGGGAAACAAGCTTAGAATTTCTTTTTGTAAAGTGGAAAAGGAGAAAGCTGGAACAGAAGATAACTCAAGGTTAAGAATGTAAGTGGGTTAGCCTTCGCAAATCTTCTCTCACTATTTGGTAGAATGAACTAATGACACTAGACTGTCAGTATGGGCGGGCAACTGCAAAGTCACCAAGTATAAGAACAAGACAACAATAGGGAGAGGGGGTAGGAAACTATTAAAGCTACTAGCTGTAGCCACTAAATGAAAGTTTTAAACAGATAAAGGAGCAAAGAGACTGTAGATAATGCTTTTAACTGCAAACAAATCATTTATATGATACCTGACAAGAACACAGAAACCTCAAAAAAATGCACGGAAAAGCATGGATAGAGCACTCACAAACAGAAAATACAACTCTCAGTATGAAAAAGCAGTTTGTCGCATGGGTTTCTTCCGGGCGCTTCGGTTTCTTCCCACATCCCAAAGACATGCTGTAGGTGGATTGGAAACTCTAAATTGGCCCTAGGGGTGAGTGCGTATGTGTGTGTGTGCCTTCTGTGGAAGGTTGGATGCCAGGCTGGCAACTTGACACCATAAAACTCCACTGCCAATCATGAGCGGACAGGTGATCCGCTGTGGCGACACCTAACCGGGAAAAGCCGAAATAAGAAGAAGTAGGAAAAAGCAGTTTACAGTTAAGTAATTTAGTAAACATGCAATTAGAGTAATGAAACAGTATTTAGCAATGAAAAATACAGTTAAGACAGTATAAAACAGTACATAAATGCAGTGAAACAATAAAAAAAGCTTTATAACAGTGCAAAATGTAGTAGATTAACTGTGTAGCACAATTATAAGTGTTACAGAAGTGCAATTCAATGAAATAAGTGTAAGAAATATTTATTCTGCTCTTGGAGTCGTAAAGAGAATTTCTGCTTAGTCCTAGTAATGAATCACAATCCACAGCCTGGTAAATACAAGCACAGCCCTTTGCAGACCCACATCAGTTTTCCAGTCATTCCTCAAAATAAATTTAACATATTGATATCTGACCACCTATATGTCCCAATTATTTATTTAATTAATCTAGTGGTAAACCCAGTGTGTGAGTGCCATCTGTGAGACAGTTACTGAATGCAGCTGTAAAATATCTGGAAACAAAGTCTGCTTTATAATGACAGGGAGGAGGTACCTAGTGCCCAGCCAGAACTATTCCCAGAGAGGTGCTGGTCTTGTCTCACACTGTAAGAAGACAGTGTAAATACTGATCAGTAATCTGAACAAGGGAAGGTCTATGGTCTGTACTGTCACCTATCACTGTAGTCCCTGTGATCAGTAATCTGAATAAGGGAGGGACTATGGTCGGTACTGTCACCTGTCACTGTAGCCCCTGTGATCAGTAATCTGAATAAGGGAGGGGCTATGGTCTGTACTGTCACCTATCACTGTAGCCCCTGTGATCGGTAATCTGAATAAGGGAGAGGCTATGGTCTGTACTGTCACCTATCACTGTAGCCCCTGTGATCAGTAATCTGAATAAGGGAGAGGGTATGGTCTGTACTGTCACCTATCACTGTAGCCACCATGATCAGTAATCTGAATAAGGGAGGGGCTATTTTATTTGATTTTATTTATTTTACATTTGTTGACCGGGCTAGTCCAACTGGATACATATCCATTTTCAGTGGAGGCCTGGGGAGAAAAGCTCCAGTTAAAAGACATAGTAAAAAACATACTAAAAAACATAGTAAAAAAACATACAGAAACATCTATTACAAACAATAGAAAATGGCATTAATAAGGAATAATTCATCTTCAGTTTAACAATATTTAAAAAAGGACTGAGAAAAAAATGAGTGGAAGGGTTAAGCATGGTGAGTAGTACTCATGAGTGACAGTGTTAGGAATTAAGAAGGAAGGTTAGTTTGAAGAATGGTTGCATGAAGAGTTATAGTTGAGAATATTATGTTTTGAGGGTATCAGATAATTAGAGAAAAACAGTTAGGCAGGGTTGGTACAAGAGCATAACCAGTGGTTAGAAAAGAAACGTTTTAGGTTAGTTTTAAATAGTGGGAGAGAGGCTAGGGTTGTAAGGTCTTGTGGTAATTGATTCCATATTTTACCAACTGAATTAGAGAATATGGAGTCACCTGCTAAGTTATTTGATAAGGATGTATGAATCAACATTTTGTTAGTGGAGCGCAGATTCCTTAAGTTATTATATGGTCTTATGAGGGTAGAGAGAATTGGGGTGTTGTTGGGTTGGTGCAGGGCTTTGTGGGCGATTATAAGTTGGTTAAATTGTAATAGGTGAGGTAATTCAAGCCAGCCTAGTTGTTTTAGATTCTGACAATGATGAGTCCTGTGTGGAGAGTTTGTAGCAAATCTGGCAATATTGTTATATGATCTAGCTAGTTTGTTAAGATTATTTTTAGAAAGATTGGTATATATGGGGGAAGCATATAACAGGGTAGAGATTAAGTGGGTTCTAGCTATGGTGGTTCTGGCTACTGGTGTCAGGAAAGGTTTGATTCTATAGAGGGATCCAAGTTTTTTGTTAATAGATTTTATTGTAGTGTTTATGTGAGTGTCAAACTTTAGTTGATTGTCAATTGTAAGTCCTAGGAGTTTGATGGTGGGGTCTGGAGCGATAACAGTACCATTGTTGGATGTAAGTGTGAACTGAAGAGGGGGAGACAAATGAGAGGGTGTAAAGAGTAGTAGCTTGGTTTTTTGGGGGTTGAGGAGTAGACAGTGGTTGGAGAACCATTGTTCTATAGTGGAGAAGGCTTTTTGTGCGAGAGAATGAAGTTCAGTTAGGGATGAGGCTGAACAAATGATAGTAGAGTCATCAGCATATTGAATGCAGGTAGAGAGCGGAGTAGAGAGATGAAGGTCATTTATGAAAATGGAAAACAGTAGTGGACCTAAAATAGAGCCCTGTGGGACGCCTAGGAAGGTGGGAATGAGGTCTGAAAGATGGTTTTGCCAGAGAACTGCTTGTTTTCCGTTTTTCCGGGTAGGATGTAAACCAGTTCATAGCAGGATTATCAAGAGAGAGGGACTTTAGTAGGTGGAGGAGAAGTTGATGATTGACCATGTCGAAGGCTTTAGATAGGTCTACAAAGAATGCTGAGGATAGAATATTTTTGTTGCAATTTGTGTTGATACAGTTGGTAAAGGATAGCAAGGCTGTGGTGGTACTGTGGAATGGCCGGAAACCATGTTGACAGTTAGCTAGGAGATTACGGTGGAGTAGGTGGGTTATTAATTGTTTGTGAATGCGTTTCTCCATTATTTTAGCGAGTGGAGAGAGTAGAGTTATGGGGCGAAAGTTGGAGAACTCAGTGGAGTCACCACCTTTGTGAAGAGGAATAATGTGTGAGATTTTCCAAATAGATGGGATAGTGCCTTCTTTTATGGTTCTATTGATCAATATGGAGATTGGGTAGGCAATGGCTTTGGCTCCTATTTTGAGGTATTCTGCTGGTAATTTATCAGCTGAGGGGGTAGTAGGTTTTAATTTTTGAAGTAAAGAAGAGATACAAGAGGTGGGTATAGGTTTAAGGTGAAGAGGGGGAGGAATGGAGCTTGGACTGGGCAAATTAGCGGTATCAGGGTTTTGTTGATTAGCTAGATTTAGTATAGCAGTAGTGGAGAAAGTATTAAAGGCATTTGCTGTTTGTAATGGGCAGTCAGGGTTGGAGCCTAGTGGATTACGTGTTGCTGCTTTGCCTGGGGATAGTAGTGTGTTGATAGTAGACCAGAACTTTTGTGGTTGTTGAAGGGATGATTGCTGCAGTTGAATATAAAAGTTCTTTTTATCTTGTAGGATAGCTGTATGGTCTGTACTGTCACCTATCACTGTAATGCCTATGATCAGTAATCTGAATAAGGGAGGGGCTATGGTCTGTACTGTTACCTATCACTATAGCCACTGTGATCAGTAATCTGAATAAGGGAGGAGGGTGGTTTGTACTGTCATCTACCTTTACTGTAACCCTTGAGGGGTTATGACCACACATATGAAATGAAATCAGTGTTGCTTCTGGGTAACTCCTGAAAAGGGACTGTGTCTAGTGGGCCTACTTATTATTATTATTATTATTATTATTATTATTATTATTATTATTATTATTATTATTATTAATAACTTTATCAAATCACCATAATTCCTGCCTAGACTATATAAAACTGTAGAATGGCGCCACAAGTGTCTTCAGGCATACTGACATTCAGCTGTCAGTCCTAAATAAAAGAGAGCAAGTTCTCAAGCAGGGTCAGGTGGGAAGCACATTCTAGAACCGAATAAGCAGAGGCACACTAAAAATTATAGCCAGAGCAAACTGTTGCGACTGCACCAGCAAGAAGGACAGAGCTCCTTGCACTCTGTCTTATATCACTGCATAATCTGCATAACATGCAGTGCATACTGGGTATTCATTGTTGCCATTGACAGTGTGACACAGCTGTAGCACACCACTCAAATAAGGAGCTACATTTCATAGGTTCATAGGTTCGTAGGTTGGTACTAGGCTATTGGCCCTAGGGCCTATACAAGCCTAGCCATAACAATTCTCTGGATATTTCTTCCCACAGTATTTACTTCTCTGGACCCCTGTCTAGCAGGGCGACTGACATGATCCCCGGGTGAATTTCCTACCTCCTATCCAATCATCAAAGTTCCTTTTGAAGAGGGTCAATGAGGCGCTCTGCTTGGCATTTATGGGAAGTCTTCTTCAGAGTATGGGGAGTCTCTGGGTCAGGAACCTATCCCTCCAGCATGTTTTGTTCATTGTGATGACAAGGTTTAGATCCCTGGAGCATGTGGCTCTGAGTGATTGGGATTTCTTTAAGTGGAGCATGTCCAACAGCTCCGGGTTTGACATGGCCTTGTATGTTAAGCAGAGATCGCCTCTGAGTAGACAATATGCCACAGAGTATAGCTGGAGTTTTTTTAGATGGTCAGCATATGGCATCTGCTTTAGGCCTGTGATTTTTTTAGTGAGGTATTTCTGTGGCCTTTCCAGTTGTTGCAGATGACTTGTGAGGTACATACCAAACCGGGCATTATACTCTATAATGGGTCTAATGAGGGATGAGTACAGTGGGACAATGACCTCCTTTTTCCTGGATGAAAATCCCTTAGTGATGAGGTGTGCCACATAGAAGGATTTCCTGACTGTTGTGGCGATGTGGTTATTGAAAGTGAGACCACTGTCCACCTGTGTCCCTAAGTCTCTCATCACACTTTCGATGTTTAGTGTCCTACCACCTATATGGTAATTCATGGGTACATGTTTTTTTCCAAAGGGGATAACTATACATTTCTTGGCATTAAGCTTGAGTCCATGGCTCTGGCACCAGGCATCTGTTTCTGTAAGGCCCTTTTGTAGAATATCCACATCATTTGGGGATTCAATAATGGCTCCCAGTTTGCAGTCATCTGTGAACTTTGTTAGCCAGAGTCCCTTAGTGTTGGCCTGTACTTCAGAGAAGTAGATGCCAAACAAGAGTGCTCCCAGGACTGAACCCTGAGGTACTCCACTTGTCACTTGTCTGGAGCTGGATTTGGAGTTGGCTACTTTTACAGTCTGGGTTCTGTCAGAAAGCCAGTTGGCAACCCATCAAGTAACGTAGCAATTTATGCCCAGCTTAGTAAGTTTATCTATGATTCCAGAGTGGGGGATGGTGTCAAAGGCCTTGGCAAGGTCCAGATAGGCTGTGTGAACCGCCTTCCCCTCGTCCTCAGCTCTGGAGACTGATTCGAAGATGTCAATCAGATTCTGTAGACAAGATCAGCCCTTCACAAACCCAAATTGGGTGGGGTCCAGTGTTTGAAGGTTGCCAATGTCTTTGTTTATAAGTTCCATGATAATGTGTTTCATGCCCTTGCAGATCAGGCTTGTCAGACTGATGGGATGGTAGTTCCTGGGATCCAAGGCGGATCTCCCCTTGTGGAGTGGGATAACTGTAGCTGTGCACCACTCAGTGGGCACAAAGTCTGAGGTGAGGCTATGATTAAACTTGACACTTAGGTGAGGTGCCAGTTCATTTTGTAGTTCATGTAGTACACAGCCTGGGATGTCATCTGGTCCCATGGATGCTGTATTCTTAGCTTTGGAGAGTGCAGTTTCTACCTGTGTGGCCATGATTACTGGAATTTGGCAATCTTTTGGTATTGAACTGGGTCCTTTAGGGGGTGAGAGGGGGGTGAAGTTGGCACTAAATCGATCTGCCAGGATATTGGCAATATCCTTGGGATCAGTATATTTAATGTCATTCTGTTGTCACTCAGAGCAGATCTGAGCATTGCCATTTAGATTCTTGACATGACTATAGAATGCCTTGTGGTTGTCTTTGGAATCTTTGGCAATTTTATTTTTGTAACTAGCTTTTGAGGATGTTATGAGGGATCTCAGCTTCTTACTGAGGCTGGTGAGGGAGTTTTTTGCATCCTGGGATTTTCCTCTTTTCTGCAACAGTTTCTTCCTTCTGTTGTATAGTTTGTTTATAGCAGGGGACCACCAGATTGGCTTCCTTTTTTTGGAGAAGAGCATCTTGGTTCTATTTGGGATGGCATGATTCATGCACAAATGGATGTGCTCGTACAGTGCCTTAGTGTAGGATTCTGCAGTTGAACTCTCAGATCCCGTCTGCACGGGTGTCAGGAAGTTTGTCACTTCTGACTTCAGTAACATTAAGTTGGCTTTGGAGAAGTTTTTTAAGGAGGTTTCCTTACTGGGGGGTGGGGGTGGGATGTGGATGTCAAGGGTGATTTGCTTATGGTCAGACCTGACCAATGAGGGTGTGACCACTGGTGTGGAGCATCTATCTCCCATGTTGGTAATGACCAGGTCTAGGATATTGGAGCCCCTGGTGGGACAATGGATTAGTTGATCCAGGGCGTTGGAATTTATGAATTCCAAAAACCGTTGGGAAAAGGAGTTGGTACCCGAGTAGTTTTCCCAGTTAATGACAGGGAAGTTGAAATCACCCAGTATTAGGGTGTTTGGTTGTATCGTAATATTTTCCAGTATGTTTAGAAAGGTGTAGTGAGAATCTTGGGGCATGGTGGGGGATCTGTAGCAAGCTACAATTTTTATTGCAGTCTTACCTACTGTTAGTTGCACCTGGAGAATTTCAGATGCATTGTGTTGGGCAACTAGCCTGGAGGTGTGAATATTCTTGGTGAATATGGACACTCCTCCACCTTTAGTTTTTCGGTCTTGGTTTTGTGGCTGAAAAGTGTGGTAAGAGTTGTAGCCTGGTATTGCAGGGGTACTCTCTGGAGCCTTGAACCAGGTCTCATTTACTGCACAGATATCGATGTTCTCCATTTTTAGGAGTGCCTCGAGAGAGTGCATTTTGAGGTTTGGACTTCTAGCATTGAGTAGCATTACCTTTAGATTTTGCATACTTGTATCTGTTACGATGGTGGTTTTATCCTTTGAACCTTGCCTAAAAAGGCACTATAGGGGTGGCAAGAGCTTTAGCCAGTAACCTGAATCCCAGGGGTGACAGGTGCAGACCATCTCTAGAAAAGCATTGTGTTTTGTCGATCATGTCTTCCCAGGCAGACAGATACTGGATCCTCTTTGAATGACACCAGAAGCTTAGCCAATTGTTGAAGTCAATCATTTTGTCCTTATACTGTGGCATCATTCTGGGTGAAGGCAGAATGCTACTCAGGGCTAGGGTCATACCTGCCTGGGCCACATGATCCAAGAGATCTTCCATGTCTCTTTTCTTGTAGTCCAGGGAGGTACGTCTCAAGTCATTCACTCCAGCATGGACAATGACAGTGTCGTATTTGTACTTGTGGAGTGACTTGAGTGCATGCGTTATGCGGCAGATCCTGGCACCTGACAGGCAGCTGACAGTAATTTTCTCCTTGTTCAGCCTAGTGAGTGGGACATCAGTGTGCCTGACTATAGAGTCACCTATGACTAAAGTGTTGGGTACATTGTCTTGCCTTAGGGGCTGTTGTTGAGTGGAACACTGGTGTTGTGAGCTATGTGTCACTTTGGTTGTGACTGGTGTTTGTTTGCATTTCAGCTTCGGAGGTCCTTGTTGCTTGGGCAGGTTACTGTTAAGGGCCTCCGCATATGTGGGTTTAGTGTTGCTATGTGTGGGTGTTGATGGTGTGGGTTTTGAAGGGCTATGAGTTGCTTGAGGTGTAATGCAGGTGTTAACCCTCTCTTCTTGACTGTCTAGCACAATCTTGGCTGCAGAGAGCTTTGCTTCCAGTTTGGCTATGTAAGTGCATCTCTTGCAGGTTGTAGTGTTGGGTGGTAGGAGGAGAGGATTATCTATGTACATGAAGCAGTTGCCGCATTGCCCCAGTATGCCCAGATTCACCAGGTGGACAGGAGAAATCACCGGAAGCTGACCCTTGGACATACCTCTTTAGGTGTTTTTTTTGTGAAGTACAAGAGCTGTTTTCCCTTACCTTTGCAAGGTAATTTGCAATTATAGGCTGTTTAGTGCCTACAATTTATTTCTCCTTATTGACAAGGAGAGTTGAGTGCTTGTATTAGTTTCAGGCTTCCTAGTGCTTTCCAGCAGGTTCTAGAGCAAGTGCTGGTCACAGGGTTTCAGATTTTACTGCTACTAGTGAGAAACCAGCTAGTTCTAAGGGAAAATTTGAAGAGCAGACTTTCTGGCACCTGAAATAGTTTAACTGTAGCCTCGCAGTGCTGCACGATGCGAAAAATGTGCAAATACACACATTTTTAAGCCAAAAAGTTTCATTTTTTTTGTCTGCCCTAAGCAAACCTATTGTAAAGTTAAAAATAAATAAATTTTCTGGCTTGTTTCTATTTACTGTCAGGGTCATATCAGATGAATCAGTTTGCACCACAGGCCATAAGTTAAGAGTTCTATCCATGTGGGGATGATATGAGGGGGCACTAGAGTGTATGGAAGTCTGGATATAAAAGGTACATGTCTGAGCTGCTACAACTCACTTTTACTGTGCTGTTCATGTTCAGATTTTGCCATTTCAGTTGCCAACTCTGTGAGTCTGAGCAAGGCAGTTTGTTATGGCCTGTTGCTGAATGCAGGCTGGGAAGTGGGTTTACTAGGTTAATTAATTAAAAAGCGATGCTTTATATAATTATAAATATTTTTACATCAGTGTATTCCTCTTTTTACATTCTCTTTTTGTTCCATAGTGTAATTTAGATTTCGGCTAACAAATTCTGAAACTTTTCTATGTATCTTTATTCACTGCAAAAGAGCAGATTACAATAAATGATTTATGACGTGGAGAGGTCAATATTATGTATTATTAACAGGAGTTTAATGGTGTTAGATGTTTCTCTGTTGCCATCTAGTGCACAATGGGTCAAATCACATCTAACCGAGCTGTACTGTCAGTCACGGAAAGAATATGCAAAGACATCCCTATACAAACATAATCTGTAAGCTTCGGAGCCACCTGGCTCATGCCTACAGCAAATAGTCCCGTGTAAGTAACAGCAGCTTCTTTGTTTATAAATGAAATAAAATGTTCTAACAAGGATTTTGCAATGAGCATATAATCCTCTATCCCTGGTACAGATATTTGTGTCTGGGTGGTGTTTCTAAGGTGGTATCATTGACAAAACTAACTATATATTTTATGTCTTGAAAAATATGAACACTTATGTAAACAATAATGACTGTGATGATGAGTATCAATGCAAATTATCTGGTTTTAATAAGCCTGATAACTAACACGACACGGACCCATTCTTCTGTTACAACAGACCCCTCCTCACACCCTGTGTAAGTGAGAGTGTTTCCTTAAAATATCCCCCAAGTGCCAAAAGGATCACCTGTTCACACATCAGTATAACAGGTGTACTATAAATGAGTGACATATTCCTTTCCATCAACTTCATTTTTTTATAAACACCTTATAATAAACAATTATTGTTTTCTATAATTTTCTTGTTTAATAACCAATTTCCTCTGTTTTTAAGATTTGTGGACCGTGTTACTCCCACTAGACTTGCAGCCATTTTTCAGTGGAGATTCAAGGTGGCGTTCATACTGATAAGGACAAATTTGGTCAAGATGGGACACTAGTTTAACATCCCTTCCAAAGGATGGTACCACAGAAATGACCCCCCCCCCCCATTATGCTATACTCTCAGGAAGGTTGGAATTGAAGACCAGATCCAAGCAACTGAAATGGGAAGAGAACTAAAATCCTTCTAGTCTTTCAATATCTAAAGTGATGGCAGTTTCCACTGACCCACTGATATAATGTAAGAAATCTTTTTTTTTTATTTATTTTGAATTTGTTAACCAGGACAGAACACTGATCCCAGTGTACCTATTTCATTGTCAGCATGAGGGTAAACACCATAGAAACATGACATTATGTACAAAGTAAATAACAAAATACTATATATATATATATATATATATATATATATATATATATATATATATATATATATATATATATATATATATATATATATATACATGTAAATATCACAGTTGGTTTGGGGGTTTAAAGTCATTAGATAAATGACATTATATACAGAGTTACTGATGAAACACAATATATACAGGCATTATATACAGAGTGGAAACTAGAGCCGGCATACTTTAACAACCACATTCAAAAATAGAGTTAGAGCAAGGTACGTTGAAGGCAGAGAAGGTTATGAAGAGGTTAAATTGTATGGCCTGAGAGAAAGCAGTTGCATTTTCCCGAGTCTTGAAATGTGCTTTTATATCTGATTGGAAAATGGGTAAGAGGAATGATCTCTAGGAAAAGAAGAAGAAAGAGATTCCCAAAGGACAGAGCGATAATATGGTCTGTGCAGTGAAGGCTAGTTTGTGGGATTTGGAGGGGGGACATGAGTGGTCAGGATGTCTAAGGCTGTATTTTAGTTCATCTCTGAATAGTGTGGAAGCTATTAGAGGGAAGGTGTCATTCTTGATAAGTTTAAATACTTGAGAGACAAGTAGAAACTCAGCATGTTGTTTCACAGTTAGCCAGTTAGCTTTTTTTCAGTGGTTTTGCTGTGGTGTTGATTTCTTGAGAAAGAGACTGATGAATCTGCAAATACATTCTGAGGTTGACTAAATGCTGGATACATTTCTTTTAAAGACTGCAGCAATTAAAGGGAAACAGTATTCTATCTGAGCCAGTAAGATACCTTTACTTATGGCAGTCCTACAGGATCTGGATAGAAAGGGGGGGATCCTATTAATTCAGAATAGGAGAGAGTTGATGGTGTGTGTGTGTACAGATGGAGTTGGAAGTTTAGGAAGATGACCAACCAACTCTCTAGGTATTTGACTGAAATGACATTTCCAGCAGTGCTATTAAGATGACTGGGGATGTTTAGAGGCCTGGAGATAGAAGTGAGCTTTTGTTTAGTACCAGAAATCATTGATTTTTAGAGGATGTAATCATAGTGTAAAGTGTGCGCTATATCTTTAAGAAACACGAGAGGCTGTACGTGCATGTATAAATCCCAGACGTGTATTTCCTAGCGCCATTTTGAAGTAGTAGCCAGAGAGTGAACATGCACGATCACGGTTGTTAGTTTGTATATAAGTTACTTAAGTTAGAGTCAGTAAGCCATTATAGCGATGTGTTTGTATAAAATAAAGCTGCTTAAACAGAACCCACAAAGACTCTTTTTTTCACGTCCATGACATGAAAGCAACAAAGGAGTTAAGCAATAATTGTTTATCATAAATAAAGCCATGAAAATCAGACTGAATGATCAAATTCAGGAGAAGAGACCGAGTGGATGGAGAGGAATAGGTTCATTAATTAAGTAGAATCTAATTAAATTTTCATTTTTCTTCAGTTCCTTCCTTACCACCTGCAGCAACATGTGAGAGCATTTCAGTTCTTTTTTTATTTTTAAAAGTATTTTTTCTATTATATAATCTCTTGTGTTTTACATATGACTCACAATAGTGGGCAGGATTCACGAAGGCTTGCACAGAGTCTAAGAGTAGTGTAAGACTCCATGCAGCCTTCGCGATCCAGGAACAGCCCAAAGTCCGTGTAAGAGACCAGCTAAAACGTCTCTTACATGGAGTGGGCGTGGATAAGCTAATCACCTCACTTGCAGCCAAATAGCATGCAAATGAGGTTGATTAGCGATCCAGGAAGCCCAAAGCAGCCCGTGTAAGAGCTGTTTTAGCTGCAGAAATGTACTCAGTTGACAACTGAGTACGTTTCTGCAAAAACCACAATGGAGCCATGTCAGCTCCAAATAAAGGGTGCATATGTGTCAGGCAGCATGCCAATGGCCAAGTATGTGGCCATTGGCAAGGTAACCTGATGCAAAATTAATAAAAATATAAATTTTTTTAAACCCAGCGCAGCCCCGTGCAAACGGGCTGCGCTGTATAAAACATAAAAATGAAGGTTATAAACCCACAAATGTGGGTTTTATGCAATACATGGATTTACAATGCAGGGATCAGCAGACCAAAAACAACATGGCCACCGTGTAGTGGTTGCTAAGGGGGGAAGCTGAGTCTAAGACATGTAACTAAGCATTAGTAGGCAATCTGATGCAAATGAGTGTTAGGATACTGAATTCCACTGTCACATAGCAAATGAGCACATTCTGAGTAGTGTAAGAGTTACAGAAAGGGGAGGAACAGAGTAGGAGATAGGTGACATCACAGGGGGGAATGGCAGAAAGAATTGCAGTTCATTGGAGGTCAGAGTTACATGACAGATGTCAGACACATATCACAGAAAGAGGAGTGGCACAACATAAGCATGGGAAAGTCAAGAAATGGAAGGTGTACACTGTTGCCTACACCAAAGTTTCTTGCTGGGCGTGCATGCGCACGTGTGCACACCATGAAGCACGAGTAGGACAGTGTGCGTGCGTGTAAGGCAGACTGAGCATGTGGGAGCGTGTTGGGAGATGTTTAACACTGTTTGCATGGGTGTGCACGCATTTTAACCCGAATAAGCAGATTCTGAACCGTGTGAGCATGTGTGCGCGCGTGTAAGCCACTGTGAGCGTGTTTCTGCTGGTATACACGCTGCTCCCCCCTAAGGAAACAGAACGGAAAAAGGAAGCAACAGAATTAGTAGGAAGCTAGCAGGGAATACTGCTGGAGTTAGCAGGTGAAAACAATTAGAAGCAGGCAATTACACAGGCAGAATAGTAGCCCAGCCCAGCACTTAAAACTCTGCAAACAGCAGTGCAGGATGTTTCTCTCAAGAGACACTGCAAGACAGGAGTAAGCTATTAGAAGTGAAAACTGAAAAAGCTGAACTCAGAGCAGAAATGTTAGGGGCTGCCATAGCTGTCATAATGAGACATAGGCGACTTGCTAAGGGTGGTGACAATGCAGATGGTGCCAGACAACACACAGTGAGGAGACAGAGAAGAGTGTACAGGCCCAGGGTCACCTACCACGGGTTACATGAGCTGGAGATAGTAGAGCACTATAGAGTGGACAGAGAACTGCTGCAGCAAATGATGGAGCTGTGCAGGCCACGCCTCACACACAGAACCAACAGAGGGGAACCCATCCCAGTGGAAACCAAGGTATGTGTTGGCCTAAGAATACTAGCAACAGGTACCTTTCAGAGACCAACTGGTGATATGATGGGGATATCACAGGCATCAGCCTCCAGGGTACTGCACCAGTTCCTGGATGCCATGTCAGCACATGTCGGTGATTATGTATATTTCCCCAATGGCCATGAGGTATTGGCCAGCAATATGCGTCTCTTCCAGCAAATAGTGGAATACCCTGAGGTAGTGGGTGCAATAGACTGCACGCACATATGCATCAAAGCACCAGCCGGTGAGCGAGGTAGGGCCTACATTAACCGCAAGGGCTTCCCCTCCATCAACTGCCAGGTAGTGTGTGATGCCTAGGGCATAATAATGAATTTGTGTGCTGGCTGCCCTGGGAGCTACCATGATTCCTTCATCTGGCATTTGACGCAGCTGTACCAGACATTTGCCAATGGGGACATCCCACACGGACACCTAGTGTGGGATGCAGGTTATGCACTGGAGCCGTGGCTGATGACACCCATCAGAAATGCACACACACCTGAACAGGAACGCCATAATGAGGCACACGCACAAACACGTAATGTAATAGAGCATGTGTTTGGGCTGCTCAAGTCATGGTTCCGGTGTCTGGACACATCTGGTGGAGCCTTGCAGTACACACCAACTACATGTACCCAAATTGTCATGGTATGTGCTATGCTACATAATATGATCTTGCGAAAAAAGCTGCAGCAGGACCAGCATAGGGCTGGGCCAAACAGCCCCCCACCATTGCCAAGGCCATCACAGGCAGAGCGTGACTCGGAGGAGGAACAACCTGAGCCTGCCCCAGTAGGCCGAAGGAGGCATGCCCAGTATGCCCTGGCCTTGGCAAAGAGGCAATGCATAGCCCATACACTGGCTCAGTAGGAACCCTGGGAATGATACCCCCTCTGATTCACTCAAATAATAACAGGGATGCCTAAAATGACATGACCTGCTCACAAACATGTACAGGGAGTGTAATATGTGCATCCGACAGAGGCAGCCCTGCAGCACCACCTGAGGCATGAATGCCATGTGTTAAGTAATGTAACACCATGTACTATATGCACACCTGAGGACCGTGACTAACATCCTACCCTCACCAAGCATCATGCCACAATATGACAATGAGATGATCAAGTGCAATAATTGGCTGAAGTATCGCAGTTAGTCAAAGGGGATCCAATGTGTGCCAGCCTGGGATGACATGCTGAGCATGACATGATGCCCCACCTGCTAGGACTGGCGTGCACCTATCAGTGCAGGCCGTATGGATACTGGCAAAGGCTGTTGTTACCCACAGCGTGCCCTGAATAGGAAAGGCTCAAAACACAAACCTACCTCCATAGGTATCAGAAGGGATAAGAACCTAGATGTAATGCTACCCAATGCCAGAAGTCTAAACAGCAAGATGCATGCAGTCTAAACTCACCCAGTATGGAGAATGTTGATATCTGTGCTGTAACAGAAAACTGGGTCAAGGCTCACAACAGCACCCTAACACTAGCAGGTTACACCTCATACTGTGCTGTACAGCTTCAAAACATGGAACAAGCTACAAAAGGAGGGTGACTAGCAATAATTGTCAAGGATAACCACACCCCCATGTTGGTACCACAACAAGAAGCAGCATGGACTAGCCATGGTCAAGTGACAGTGGCTATAACTGCCCCCCAGTTTATAGCCTGCTACAGACTACCATCCTAACACCAGGAACTGCACCTGGCCTATGTTGGAATACATGAATATATCAAGTCCTCCAAACCACATTATATTGGGTGACTGAAAATACCCAGACATAGACTGGGAGCATTATACTAGCTCCAACACTGTAGGACAAAAGTTCATAGAATCAATAAACCAAAATGCCCAGGAACAACATACCACTCCCACAAGAGGGGTAAGCATACTGGATGTGATAATCAGCAACATTTGTACTGGATGGCAAGACGAGAAGTGTATTGCTCACTGGTAAAACCAGACCATAGAGTAATCACACTGGATATACAAATCCTGACCACAGTCCTTGGCCAGAAAACCACAGTGGAAAACATGTGTAAAGCAATATTTGCACTCCTCCAAACTGATGTGGAATCCATTAAAGGTCCTGTGCAGGTGCAAAATATGGGCCACACCTCAGAACCTGTAAAACAGCCATTCCATGAATACTGCCAGGAATGCTTGGATTATGCAATCCTAAATTAAAACAAGACACAATGCCATACACGCAGGCATCTGGCATGGTGGACACCAGCCATAACCAAACCATGCAAGAGAATGAGGAAGCTACTACATGATAGAGCAAACATAAAAAAAGAAGTAATCACTGATCAGTAGTATGGCAATAAAATATGTCCACATATACAATCCACTAAGGCCAGCCATAACAAGTTGAATCTGTGAATCGTGAGGCAATGTTACACCTGCCCCAAGTACGCAGACAACCCCCAACTCCCCCCAAGAAATACAAATATATTGGTACGTGCACTGTTATTTTTACATCTTTATATACTGTCAATATATATATATATGTATTCATCTATTGCTAGTTTTATTACAGCTTATTGTGGGTATGATAGGCATTAATCATGCATTATGTATTTCTGATGGTCACAATATAAATGTAGGTTAATGATTTTGTCCGCGTTGTATATTTAGATGCGTTTTTAATTGCAGTCTTGTTTTTTAATTGCTGAATAATTGGAAATCTAATTATTAACATTATGTTTAGCATTCCAATTAGTTTTTACAGAAGGACACATTATAAATGTAGGTTCATGATTTTATATGCGTTATATATATTCACAGGCGTTCTTAATAGCAACCTTGCACTTTAAGTGCTTGATTCACTAGAAGCGTAGTCATTATTATGTGCAATTTCTCTCAATTAGTTGTTAATGATTTTAATTGTTTGATTGATTAATTATGGGAGCTGAACCTTGTATATAAGGATTTTATCAATTCAAAATGTTAGATCTGAAGAAGCGTGCAGGTGGCACATGAAAGCGCTCATCTTTCTCATCATTTTATGGTTTATTAAAAGTTTGTGCAATCCAGTCCTGACTTTTATTTGATTCGTGGAGGATTCAGCAGTTTATTTTCACCAATTTTTCTTTTCATTCTTGGCTGTTGAGTCCTTGGGAGGTTTAAGATACTTTTTTTTCTTCAACTCCTCACCAAACTCCAACATCTGTATAACCATTTTAACTCCAGGCTCACCATAAGTGGGGATATCCACCCCAACCCAGGTCCAAATCCATCCTGTCCAACTCAAACTCCTCCAACATAAATGTCAGAACATAACATCCCCACTTTCTTCATCCCTGAGCAAATCAACAACAGCAGCAAAACCAACCATATTTTAATGCTAAATATTAATATTAGAAGTATCAGAAATAAAATACCTGAACTCCAGGCCAAAATAGCACACTACTCCCCAGACATAGTTGCTTTAACAGAAACCTGGCTAAATAAAAACATAGCTAACTCAGACGTTCTCCCTACCGGCTACAATATCATTAGACAAGACAGACCACTTCGTAAAGAGGGTGGAACTACCTTACTGTACAAGTCAAACTTAACTGTCCATCAATTACCAAACTCCTACCCCTCCCCCAATAATTGGGACATACTTATCTCACAACTTCAACTTCACCCTAAAAAGGTCATCACCACAATTGTGATCTATATTCCACCTGGTAATATACCTGCTAGCCTTGAAGACTTCTTTTCCTGGTGTTCTTCCACATACTCACAAGAAACCCTTATTCTGGGGGACTTCAACCTAGATTTGTTCACCTGTATATCAGAACCACCAAGTAATCTAATAAATCTCTATGGCTACCAGCAGCTAGTCCAAATTCCAACTAGATGTGATAAAAAATCTAAAAGGGAATCCATCCTTGACTGGGTCCTAACTAACAACCCCACATTGTACCCTCACACAGGCAGTCTCCCAGACACCTTAAGTGACCACAACATAATATACTTTATACGTATTAGAACAAGCATATGCAAAACCACTAACTATATATCCACTAGAAATACAAAAAAAATTATCTCCTGAGGTCCTCAACACTTTACTCTGTAACTGTGACTGGACCCCCCTAAAAACCCTCCCACTTGACCAGGATGTAGCATATTTCAACAAAACATTTCTACAACACCTAGACACTGTCGCTCCATTGCGCAAAATCAAGGATAGAACCTCTACAAACCCCTGGCTCAGTAAAGAAACCAAACAAATCCTCAAGTCCAGAGACACTGCCTGGCTTTACTATCAAAAAAACAAAGAAACACAAAGCCTAACTAAGTACCAAGAACTGCGCAACTGTGCAAAAATGCATTAGGCTGGACAAAAAATCCTACTACACAACATTACAAACTAAATACCAACACAACCCGCAAAAAATTTGGAAAAATGTAAACCAGCTACTAAAATTTACCCAAAAGGCTACCCCCAAACCAACCACCCCTGACACTAAAGTTCTCATTGAAACACAATTCAACTCCCACTTTGTGAACTCAATTCTATCCTTAGTATCACAGGACAGTCCCTTCCTCACTATCCCCCCAACACAAATAACACTAATACAAGCTTTACCCTCAAAACAGTTTCCACCACTTCAATCAAAAGCGTGCTCTCCAAACTAAAAACCTCATCAACAGCAGCCGACCTACTCCCCAGCTATTTCTTGAAACTCACAGCAGATGCTATTGCTATCACAGTCTCCACTCTCATAAACAGATCGATTGTTGAAAACTATGTGCCCAAACTCTGGAAAATATCCTATGTTACACCCACACATAAAAGCGGGACCTCCACTGAACTTAATAACTACAGACCCATTGCTTTACTCTCCCCCCTGGCCAAAATCCTAGAAAAATGCATCCATACCCAGATGCTAAACTATCTCCTAGACAGCAACATCCTGTCACCTACTCAGCATGGTTTCAGACCTGCCCATAGTACCACTACAGCCCTCCTCTGCTTCACAGACACAGTAAACTGTCTCAAAAATGAAGGCCTACAAGTGTCAACTCTTTTTTTGGATATGTCCAAAGCATTTGACACAGTCTCACACCAAATCCTGCTAAACAAACTAAACCAATATCATCTATCAAATTCCACTCTTACCTGGTTCCAAAGTTACTTAACTGACAGGTACCAAGCTGTGAAATGGTAAAATTTTCTCTCTCCTCAGCTGCCCATAACTATAGGAGTCCCACAGGGTTCTATCTTAGGACCACTACTATTCACACATGACCTCCATACCTCCACACAGCATGCATTCTCTGATGTTGAAAACTACCTTACCAAAGCCCAACTTATCCCCAATCAAAAGAAAACTCAGCTTATGATTATAACCAGTTCTAACAAAAACACTAACAGTCAATTCACTATCTACTCCACTAATGCTACTCCAATTGCTCCAGTGGCACAGGCTAAGCTATTGGGAATAACCATAGACTCCCACCTAAAATGTGATAGTCATCTCAACTTAACTATTAAAAAAGTACATGCCAAACTGGGGTCGCTCTACTGTATCAAACCATTTCTTACCAGTAACACAAGATCAGCCATTGCTCACTCCCAACTTCTATCCACCCTACTCTATGCATCTCCCATTCTGACTAATCTCAACAAAACTGACCTCAGAAAAATGGAAGCCTGCTATAACAGAATTGCCCGCTTTGCTGCAAATTGCTCATATAGAACTCATCACTGTACTGCTTTGAGACAGCTCCACTGGCTTGAACTGCCCAAACTCCTAACCTACAGTCAGCTCTGCCTCTGTCATTCTATCTATTACCTCCCCATTAAGTGTCCTGCCCTCAAAAACCTAGTACAACATCACTCAGCCAAAAGGCCTCTTAGATCAACAAGCAAACTACTACTAGAAGTCACCAACAGCTACAATAGCTTTGGAGATGCACTATATAGTAGTTCAGTGGCTAAAAAATGGAACTCTGTCCCCACTAGCATTCAAAACACATCGTCCAAAACCTCCTTTAAAGACCTCATCAGGCAACACCTTAAGCAAAGTTGGCAGTGCCATGATTGCTCCCCAGGCTAGTAAAGGCGGATAACACATACATACAAAATCTAGAGCACTTGATAATAGTTTTCAATCTTACTCACAAACACTGGCTAATCTACAATGTACGTACTGTACCTGTGTACTATGTATGTATTCTACCTATGTTCCAAATTTCAGCTGTACACCACAAATCTATTAATTACCTTTATTTTTAAAATTAATATTTTTTTGTTTGTTCTCGCCACTGTAACTGTTTATGTGCCGCATACCACTGTAAAAAACATGTCTCCTATAATTTGTGTGTATACTGATCATGTCTAAATAACTAAATGTGTCTGTAATTTTTCTTTGGGGAGCTTTTCTCCCCGGGTCTCTGCAGAAAAAGGGCCTTTTCGGCTCAGTCAGACACCCCCGGTTAACAAATGTAAAATAAATAAATAAATACAGGCCTCAGGCTCAGTGTTTTATGGGTAGAATTCAATAACCTTCTTACTAATTCAGAACCAAATCAGTATACACAGGCCTCAGGTTTAGTGCTTTATGGATAGAATTCACTCACCTTCCTGTTATTAACTCAGTACCATATCAGTATATACAGGCCTCAGGCTCAGTGCTTTATGGGTAGAATTCACTCACCTTCCTGTCAGTAACTCAGTACCATATCAGTATATACAGGCCTCAGTCTCAGTGCTTTATGGGTAGAATTCACTCACCTTCCTGTTATTAACTCAGTACCATATCAGTATATACAGGCCTCAGGCTCAGTGCTTTATGGGTAGAATTCACTCACCTGATGCCTGATGCCTCAACGGATCCTGGAAACTATCGCCCTATAAGCCTGACTAGCTTGGTCTGCAAAGTTATGGAAAGGATCATCATGGACCTCATAAATAAAGATATTGGGGACCTACAGACACTGGATCCTACCCAGTTCGGCTTTGTTAAGGGCAGATCCTGCCTCTTAAACCTGGTTGATTTCTTTGAAACAGTCACCAAGGCCATTGACAAGGGGAAGGTGGTCCACACAGCCTACCTGGACCTCACAAAAGCCTTCGATACAATACCCCACTCGGGCATTATAGATAAGCTCATCAGCTTAAATATAAACCCCTATGTCACTAGATGGGTTGCAAACTGGCTCAAGGACAGAACCCACATGTCAGACTCCAAACCATTTACAAGTGGTGTCCCACAAGGCTCAGTCCTGGAACCTCTCTTGTTCGGTATAAATTTCTCGGAGGTACAGGCCAACATGGAAGGACTGTGGCTGACCAAGTTCGCAGATGACTGCAAACTGGGCACCATAATCGACTCTCCAGCCAACACAAGCATCCTCCAAAAGGGCCTCATAGAAACAGAAAACTGGTGCCAGAGCCATGGCCTCAAGCTAAACGCCAAAAAGTGTACAGTCATCCCCTTTGGCAAAAACAAAGTGCCCACAAATTACCACATAGGTGGTAATCCATTAAGTACAGAAGAAGTAATTAGGGACCTGGGGACCCAAGTTGATAGCAATCTCTCATTTGACAACCACGTGGCCAAAGTGGTTAGAAAAACATTTTATATAGCCCACCTAATCATGAAGGGATTCACATCTAGATTAAGGGAGGTCATCGTGCCTCTTTACTCATCCCTCATCAGGCCCATAATTGAGTACAATGCCCCTTTTGGGATGTGCCTTACCAGACACCTGCAGCAACTGGAAAGACCCCAAAAGTACCCCACCAAGAGGATCAAAGGGCTCAAACAGATGCCATATGCTGCCCGGTTAAAGAAACTCCAGCTCTACTCAGTGGCATACCGCCTGCTCAGAGGCGATCTGTGCCTGATGTATAAAGCCATGTCCAACTCGGAATTAATGGACATGCTGCACCTCAGAAAATCCAAATCCCATTGAGCTACGTGCTCGAGAGACTTGAACCTCAATACTGAAATAAATAGGACATGCTGGAGGGACAGATTCATAACCCAGAGGCTCCCTTCACTCTGGAATAAAATCCCAGTCCAGGTTAGGCAGAGTCCCTCATTGACTCTCTTCAAGAGGAATCTTGATGAGTGGGTGGGAGATCCTAGGTTTACCCCGGGTATCACTTCTGTGTCACTGTTAGACAGAGGCACAGTATACTAACCTCGAAAAAGGGCATAGCAAAATTAATTTAAAAAGGGTGGTGAAAGCCAAACACACTCTGGCTAGGCTTATAAATGCCCTAGGGCAGATAGCCTAGTATGAACCTATGAACCTTCCTGTTATTAACTCAGTACCATATCAGTATATACATGCCTCAGGCTCAGTGCTTTATGGGTAGAATTCACTCACCTTCCTGTTATTAACTCAGTACCATATCAGTATATACATGCCTCAGGCTCAGTGCTTTATGGGTAGAATTCACTCACCTTCTTGCAGGAACGTTGGGAGGCATACGCACTGTACTGATTTCAGTACAATTTCTATACAAGAGGGGGTAGCTTTTTTAATTGAAAAAATTACGTATTTTTTTAGAGGGCTTTCTCCTTTAAGAATGCCCCTTGTGTCTGTCTACACACACGTGTTGTGACTGCCTGATCTGTTTACGTCTTCGCCATGGAATTTGAATGCAGGAAGATATTTGAACTGCGGACCAAGACGGACAAGTAAGAGGTGAATGTGCGAGTGCATGCAAAATTCGAATATGAGAAGACTTTGAGTGGCTTGGGAAATTCAGTCCAAGCTGTTCAATTCTGTGGTTTATTTACGTCTTGTTTGTGTTCTAGACCACTAAACATGGAGAGTCATGAAACTAAGCCTTGTGAGGTAACCGGTGTTGTGACACGAAGCGTAGGCAGCTTGGTAACAGGCAGGCTTGCTTCATTCACCACAGCCGGTGGTCACATCATGCTGATTTCCCTGATTGATTGTAAAGTCAGTTTTAGTACAAATTCGGGAGTCAGATTTCTTCTTCAGCTTAGATTACCCTATCAGACTGTAAGGAATACCAGTTAGAAATGCCTTCTAATTGAAAATTAAATAATTAATTAATTAATTAAAGCTCTGGATCTCTTCTACCACCTTCCAGATACTCAGTGAACATCATTAAAAATCTTGGCCGGTTTTATTTACCCGTCATGATCAAACAGGTGTTAAGTGTGTATGTTTTGGCAGCCTGCAGTTTCCTCCTTTCTTGAAATGGTTATGGTTACGTTATAATAATATATATAAATAATATATTGAATAATGTTCTGTGACACAGTTGTCTCATGCAGTACACAGTACACAGTTAGTATGTTTGTCAGTTTCTCAGACATAAAAATATTGGTATTTTTCTCCACAGTTGATGTCGCTAGTTTTTATAATGTGGTAGCGTATGTACAGTACATTTGTGTGAACATGTGCTCAACTCGTACCTCTGAAGTGTCCCTGATTTTTGTTTGCATTTTAACTCTGTAATTCCTCCTAAAATTGTTAGAGAAAAGGCAGTGACATGATAATAGTAATAGACTTAGTTTACTACAGAAAAAATAAGTTAATTCATATTCTCTTATTCTGTCATGTTTTTAAG
The DNA here is from genome assembly GCF_019279795.1 of Protopterus annectens. Classification (NCBI taxonomy): domain Eukaryota; kingdom Metazoa; phylum Chordata; order Ceratodontiformes; family Protopteridae; genus Protopterus; species Protopterus annectens. Next base: position 1,841,576,605 of record NC_056729.1, on the reverse strand, counting down.
TTAACAGCTATAATATTTTATATACTAATTAATTAAAGTACTACTGCCTCTCCAATGCTATTATATTTTTCTATTTAATCTTATTTGGACAGTAGACTATGGACTGACAAGGAAGAGGTAGGTTTCTGTGTGTTTAAAAGTAGTATGTAGGTAGGGGTGTGTGCATATAAGATTTAGCTAGGTAGGTGTCTGTGTGTGTGAAAGTAGTAGGTAAGTGTGTGTGTGTGTGTGTGTGTGTGTGTGTGTGTGTGTGTGTGTGTGTGTGTGTGGGTGTGTGTGATGCCACTCAACTGTACAGACTTTTTTAGAATGTCCAGATGTTTGCCTCTTATTATCAGTCTGTTTTTCTCTGGCAAATTATTAAAGACTGGAGTTGGAAAATAATGACAGACATTAGAGTTTCAGAATTCATACCCTTCAAACGATTCATGCTGTTGCAAAACTTGTTATTCTATTAACTAAGTTTGTAAGAGCAATATTTAAAAAATGTCCTTATTTTTGGGCCTTTGCCTCAGTTTTATTCATGGGTTTGTTGAGAGGTATGGTGTGTGTGTGTGTGTTTGTGTGTGTGTGTGTGGGGGGGGTGTAAGAGGTAGGTAAGTAGTATACCTCTCAACTGTCCACATTTTGCAGAATGTCCAGATTTTTGCCCCATATTTTTTGTCTGTTCCTCATAAATTTTGTGATTTTCTAGAAAATCATTGAAGGCTGAAGTTATTAAATAACGACAGACATTTGAGTTTCAGACTTCATGTCCTTTAGAAAAATTCATACTAGTACAAATCCTGTTATTCTACCAACTTTCTAAGTTCACGAGAGCATTATTTAATATCTGTCCCTGTTTATTTTAAGCTTTGTCCATATTTCTTGTACTAAGAGGTCGGAAGTGGTGTGAGTGTGTGAGTTAAACACCCTAGTTAGGGGTAGCAGGTGGTTAGTAATTTACTCAAACTCAAAACCTGTACCTTAGTTACAGAAAACAAAAGCATGAATCCTCTACCCCAACTACCATGCTGCCTTTTTCAAAGAACTGACTTTCAGGTTAATTTTCAAGGAACCAAGTTTGAGTGAATCTATATTATATTACTGAAGAGGCATTACAGTGAATGCCTCTTAATCGACACTAAAAGAGTGAACCGTGAATTACGAGAATGGCCGTAGCTTGGCTGGGGAAGAGGGGGTAGCAGTTTGAGAGCTGTGAGTACAAATTTGAAAATCCTACCTACACCTCTGCCTTCCTGTTATTAACTGAGTACCATATCTCTATATACATGCCTCAGGTTTAGTGATTTATGGATAGAATTTACTCACCTTCTTGTTATTAAATCAGTACCATATCAGTATATACATGCCTCATGCTCAATGCTTTATGGGTAGAATTCACTCACCTTCCTTTCAGTAACTCAGTACCATATCAATATATACAGGCCTCAGGCTCAGTGCTTTATGGGTAGAATTCACTCACCTTCCTGTCAGTAACTCAGTATCATATCAGTATATACAGACCTCAGGTTCAGTGCTTTGTGGGTAGAATTCACTCACCTTCCTGTTATTAACTCAGTACCATATCAGTATATACATGCCTCAGGCTCAGTGCTTTATGGGTAGAATTCACTCACCTTCCTGTTATTAACTCAGTACCATATCAGTATATACATGCCTCAGGCTCAGTGCTTTATGGGTAGAATTCACTCACCTTCCTGTTATTAACTCAGTACCATATCAGTATATACATGCCT
>NC_056729.1:1841492574-1841574366 GCF_019279795.1 Protopterus annectens | reverse complement strand
GAAATGGGAATAGAATCCCTGCCTATCTAGTTAGTTGTACTATAGTGATATTCAGTTATCGCACATGCTACAGGGTTTACATGGCTGATAAGTGCACAAAAGTACTTCTAAGGTGACTGACGTTAGCAGGACTGCTAAAGTAGGGCACTGGGAAGTGTGGTGGGTTGGAAAGCCCTCACAATACGTCCGCCTACAAGCATACACACACACACATTTGCCAGAACTGGGAAAAGAAACCCTGCATATCGAGTTATTTGTACTATAGTGTTACACAGTTATCACACATGCTACAAAGCTTACAGGGCTGACAAGTTCACAAAGGTACTTCTAAGGGCAATGACAGCAGGACTGCTAAAGTAGAGCCCTGCGGAGTGTTGTGGGTGTGAAAGCCTCAAACTACTTCAGTTTACAAACACACACACACACACACACACACACACACACACACACACACACACACACACACACACACACACACACACACACACACACACACACACACACACACACACACACACACACACAAACACACACACACGCACACACACACTTGCCTGAACTGGGAATAGAAGCCCTGTCTATTTAGTTATTTGTATTATAGTGTTCCACAGTTATTGCATGTGCTACAGAGTTTACAGGGATGACAAGTGCACAAAGGTACTTCTAAGGTGACTGACATCAGCAAGACTGCTAAATTAGGGCACTGGGAAGTGGGGGGGAAGTCCTCAAAATACTTCAGCCTACAAACATAAACACACTTGTTCACACACACACACACACACACACACACACACACACACACACACACACACACACACACACACACACACACACACACACATTTGCCAGAACTGTGAATGGAACCACTGCCTTTCTAGTTATTTGTACTATACTGTTACATAGTTATTGCACATTCCACAGAGCTTATAAGGCTGAAGCTGTGCAAAGGTGCTTCTAAGGGGGCTGACATCAGCAGGACTGCTAAAGTGGGGTACTGGGAAGTGCACTGTGTGGGAATAGTCTAAAACTGTTTCACCTAGGAACACACAGATGCTCACATTTGCCAGGACTGAGATTAGAACCTCTACCTGTCTAGTTATTTGCACCATAATGTTACGTAGTTAGCACATGTGTTACAGAGCTTACAGGGTTGACAGCTGTATAATGGTTCTTCTAAGGTGAATGACAGCAGCAGATCTTGTGAAGTAGGGCAATGGGAATTGTACTGAGTGGAAACAGCCTCCTAATACTTAAGCCTACAGACACAAATACACACACACACACACACACACACACACACACACACACACACACACACACACACACACACACACACACACACACACACACACACACACACACACACACACACACACACACACACACACACACACACACACACACACACACACACACACACACACAGGTGAAGTGGTATTATAACCCCCACCTCAGTACTATTAAACACTGGAGCTCACCTTCATGCTGGCACATGCGAATGGTTAAGACCGGTATGCCACTGTCTGCAGCAGGACATCACTCTATGCCATTCAGGGTATCCATGTGTGTGACTCACTCTCTGTGTGTCCTCCCCTGTGTCTGTCTCTTTCTCTCTCTATCACTGTCTGTCTCTCTCTTCCCCATGTCTATATGTGTGTATGCTTGACATATTATCTCTTGCCCACATATATGTCTGTGTATAACATGCAACAGATGCAGCTATATCACATATGGGCCACCTACAGCTAGCTGAGGGTAATCCTGTCTGATGGGTGTGTGCAGGGACAGTTAAGGTGTATCTAGCTGTCTGTATGCAAAGACATATATGTACAATACAGTTATATAGTCCGATATGGGTTCCAACATGGCCTGTGATTCTCTAAGTGTAGGAGCATGCCCAGTATGACCTTTTATAGTGAGAGTGTGACTCCATTCCAGAGATAGTTGCACTTTGGTCTGGGGTTTTCTGTGCTACAGCCATACCCCTCAAAAGTAAACAGAACTTTCCTAGGGTACTGGATTTGTTTTACCAGACATTCTTTGACATATCTGAAGTCTGACACTGCAATGTATTGTGTCATTACTTACTGACAGACATCCTCAGATCATCACAGTGCTTTACCAGAGGAATACAAGATGCATGATGCACAGACCAATATTAAGAGCCTGACTATATACATTTTTGCCCAAAAAGGCCAGTTGAGAGGTGTGGCTATAGCTGATTGACTGTTGAAGCTGTGTATACCATCCAGCACCTTGGTGATATACTGGCTGGGGATCTCCTGCTTGTGTGGTATTCTTCTTACCTAAAAAGGCATATCATGATGTAGCCATATCTCTCAACTGTACATTTTTTGGCAGATTGTCCAGATGTTTGTCTAGCAGTTTCATCCCGCCTACATACACTTGTTTTTTTATGGCAAGTTAGTTGTATATAATTGAAGACTGATGTTACAAACTAATGACAGACATTAGCATTTTAGACTTCATAACCTTCAGACAATTCCCGCTAATGCAAACTCCTTATTCTACCAACTTTCTCAGTATGTAAGTGCAATATTTACAACACGTGCCTATCATTGTGCCTTTGTCCCACTTTTATTTATGATCTTGTCCAGATGTCTTACTGTCAGAGGTTGGGAGGTATGAGTGTGGGTACAGAGTGCATTCTACTGTGCAGAAATGTCCATTTTATGTATAGTATATTCCACATCGCACTGTGATTTCCAGGTATGTCAGTGGCAGTGCAGTACAGAGTAATGTGGTGAACCACTGACAGACAGTTGTGTATAGGTTGATAGGTTGCTATGAAATTAATAGGGTATTGGGCCAGGAGCCCTTATAACCCACTCAAATAAGAGTGTAGTCCATGTTACAACATGTCAGCACACAGAGCCCTGTCTGGCAGTGACACAGGTGGGATCACAGGACTGTATTTTGTGTTTCCCATGCACTTATACAGGGAGCACATTACTAAGGGTATTGAGGAACTTGGCTTACTGTTGACAGGGAGTGTATTCCACAGATAGGGGAGTGTGTGGTACATGTTTCTGTCACACCAACAAGCAGTACTGACATCACAGCCCAGGTTGATGCTGCACCTACAGGTTGATGGAGTGGGCCTTGAGTTCCAGATATGCAACAGTCCCATCAAAGCCGGGTCTGAATTACTTTGTATGCTAGACAGGGGTCACCTCAGCAGAGTCTGTATGGAATGGGATAGAGGGACAATGCTGTTAACCAATCTGTGTCGGGTAGGTTTTTGTGGTTTGTGGTGAGGCCTTCGTGTTTACAAGACCCTGGTGTGTAGAGTCTACATGGTTGTGGTGTGTAGGTTTGTGGAGTTCTCATGTGTTTTTTCCTCTGAGGTGTCCTTTGTTTGTGTTTTTGTTTTGTTGCAGACCTCCACTTACATGGGTGTGTGTTGTGTATTTGCAGGTGATGTTTACTGACCCCTTACACTGCATGGCACCTATGTTACTGCACAATCTGTTCTGGTGTGCACATTCTCCATTTGTCTGGCCAGTGGTTCCCCTTACATGTGTCTCTTTGTCCTTCTGTAGTCCAGTCACAGGCTTTGTCCATGGTGACTGCTGCTATGTATTTGTAATTCTGATGTGGGCAGGGTATATTCCGTTACATCACACACAGGGTTGTGGACTTCACACCTCTCTGAGTGTACCTATTTAGCAGGTTTTCCATCATTGCACCACTCCATTTTCTGTGATCCTTAGATGGTTTGTGTTGCTATATGTTGTAATGAGGCTACATGTCAGCCTAGCTGTCATACCATCACAGACTGACATCTGGACAGGCCCAAATATGACAGTCAGACAAAGGCCCATACATGGGAACAAGGTGCTAATAATGTTCTGCCAAACATAGACAGTTGGGAGACCGGTTTGATAATTGCTTGTTTGCTTTTATGGGTTTGACATCTGCTTCCCCACTGTCTGCCATTGATGTTTTGACATGACCCTTTCTTGTTTTTCAAATAGTTGGCAGGCAAATGCAATGTTAGGACAAGCAGAATAGATATACACAGTGTACTTGTGCTCCTTCTGTGACAATCTGTGTCATTCCAGAGGTATGGCTGTTGGCCAGTGACATGTTGTCAGGCTGCCACCTTACAGCCTTTTATACACTGGCAGTATAGTGACCTTCAGGTACCTGTTGTTCTACTAGGCACCATACCTCTCAACTTCTGAGATCCAGATATCTGGACAAAGCCATAAGTAATTGGGGGACACAGATCTAAATATAGGGACCATTTTTAAGTACTGGCCTTACAAACCTAGAAAGGTGATTCAGTGACAGGTTTTGCATTATAATGCATGTTTCTATAGGGGATGAGGTCTGACACTGCAATCAGTCATTATTTTCTGAACTTAGTCTTATGTGATTTGCCCTTGAATTGCCAGACAACCACTATTTCATGTTATACAGACCTCAATTATAATGCAAACCTCTGGACATTCTGCATTAGCTCTGTACAGTTGAGAGGTATGGTAGGCACTGTGTAGGTTACTTCAAGCTGTGTACACTCCATATGTGTAGCCCCCTGTCCATGACTTCTACAGCTTTCCTGCATTAACAGATATTGACATCTGGACAGTGTGTACAACTCCTACCATAGGAGTAGCTGACATGCAAAATAGTTGGCACTGCGATTCTTGGAACATGGCCCTGTCTACCATAACACTGTACCTAGACCACTATGACACAACAGCCGGGAATAAGTGCTGGCCACATCCTGACAGTATTCCCCACACATATGCATAGCTCATTGACCCCTGCATATTGTGGGCATGCAACAAGTATCATGTTGACTGGGACAGCACTGGCAATATGTGCTCTGTTGTTATTACCCTACAAACTTACATGTTACTGCATTTATATGGGAATATGGGTGGGGGGCACACCTGTCATCGGTACACATTTGCACATATTGTGCTGATATTGGCTTTACATTTTGGCTCCATTTAGCAGAGTATTATGCCCAGTCTTGGAGATTAGAGGCATAGCACTAAAGACCACAGGTCAGAGTGTAATGGCATACATTTGAGTTTCAGACGTCTTACCCTTCAGAGCCTTACTGCAACTGCAAGGCCTGCTGTGTAAGTCTGTAGGGGGGTATTCCATCATTGTCGCCATTTGTGGGCCTTTGCCAGACATTTCTTTATGGTTTTCTACAGCTGGCTTGCTGTGTGAGTCTACGAGTGAGTAAGTGCAGTGGGATTTGTCACCTTGGGTACAACTGCATAGTTTGGGGAAGGGAATATTATTAAGAAGACTGACTTACCTTGTGCCGCAGCAGCTGTGAGGAGTCAAGGGAAAGAATTTAGTGCAGGTTGTGTCAGGTCTGTTTGTGTTAGTAGCACAAGAGGTAGAATACTTGCTCTTGATGCAGAAAGCTGTGCCTGGATTTCACTCCTACAGTATGTCGATGGATTGGTGATACTGTAGTGTGTTGTACTTTTAAAGGGGGTGCATGCTGCAGTCCTGAGAATGTCCTCTGTGGTGGAGGTGGATTTCACTCCCACAGTATGTAGATGGATTGGTGATACTGTACTGTGTTGTACTTTAAAATGGGGTGCATGCTGCAGTTATGTGTATGTCCTCTGTGGTGGAGGTGGATTTCACTCCCACAGTATGAAGATGGATTGGTGATACTGTAGTGTGTTGTACTTTTAAAGGGGGTGCACGCTGCAGTCCTACATATGTCCTCTGTGGTGGAGGTGGATTTCACTCCCACAGTATGTAGATGGATTGGTGATACTGTAGTGTGTTGTACTTTTAAAGAGGATGCACGCTGCAGTCCTGCGTATGTCCCCTGTGGTGGATGTAGATTTCACTCCCACAGTATGTAGATGGATTGGTGATACTGTAGTGTGTTGTACTTTAAAGGGGGTGCACACTGCAGTCCTGCGTATGTCCTGTGTGGTGGAGGTGGATTTCACTCTCACAGTATGTAGATGGAATGGTGATACTGTAGTGTGTTGTACTTTTAAAGGGGGTGCATGCTGCAGTCCTGCGTGTGTCCTTTGTGGTGGAGGTGGATTTCACTCCCACAGTTTGTAGATGGATTGGTGATACTGTAGTGTGTTGTACTTTTAAAGGGGGTGCACGCTGCAGCCCTGCGTATCTCCTCTGTGGTGGAGGTGGATTTCACTCCCACAGTGCGTAGATGGATTGGTGATACTGTACTTTGTTGTACTTTTAAAGGGGGTGCACGCTGCAGTCCTGTGTATGTCCTTTGTGGTGGAGGTGGATTTCACTTCCACAGTATGTAGAAAGATTGATGATACTGTACTGTCTTGTACTTTAAAGGGAGTGCATGCTGCAGTCCTGCGTGTGTCCTCTGTGATGCAGGTGGATTTCACTCCCACAGTATGTCGATGGATTGGTGATACTGTAGTGTGTTGTAATTTAAAATGGGGTGCATGCTGCAGTCCTGTGTATGTCCTCTTTGGTGGAGGTGGATTTCACTCCCACAGTATGTAGATCGATTGGTGATAGTGTAGTGTGTAGTACTTTAAAGGGGGTGCACGCTGCAGTCATGAGTATGTCCTCTGTGGTGGAGGTGTATTTCACTCCCACAGTATGTAGATGGATTGGTGATACTGTAGTGTGTTGTACTTTAAAGGGGGTGCATGCTGCAGTCCTGCATATGTCCTTTGTAATGGAGGTGGATTTCACTCCCACAGTATGTAGATGGATTGGTGATATTGTACTGTGTTGTACTTTTAAAGGGGGTGCACGCTGCAGTCCTGTGTATGTCCTCTGTGGGGGAGGTGGATTTCACTTCCACAGTATGTAGAAAGATTGATGATACTGTACTGTCTTGTACTTTAAAGGGGGTGCATGCTGCAGTCCTGCATGTGTCCTCTGTGATGCAGATAGATTTCACTCCCACAGTATGTCGATGGATTGGTGATACTGTAGTGTGTTGTAATTTAAAATGGGGTGCATGCTGCAGTCCTGCGTATGCCCTCTTTGGTGGAGGTGGATTTCACTCCCACAGTATGTAGATCGATTGGTGATAGTGTAGTGTGTTGTACTTTAAAGGGGGTGCACGCTGCAGTCCTGAGTATGTCCTCTGTGGAGGAGATGGATTTCACTCCCACAGTATATAGATGGATTGGTGATACTGTAGTGTGTTGTACTTTTAAAGGGGGTGCACGCTGCAGTCCTGCATATGTCCTCTGTGGTGGAGGTGCATTTTACTCCCATAGTATGTAGATGGATTGGTGATACTGTACTGTGTTGTACTTTTAAAGGGGGTGCATGCTGCAGTCCTGCGTATGTCCTCTGTGGTGGAGGTGGATTTCACTGCCACAGTATGTCGATGGATTGGTGATACTGTACTGTGTTGCACTATTAAAGGGGGTGCATGCTGCAGTCCTGAGTATGTCCTCTGTGGTGGAGGTGGATTTCACTCCCACAGTATGTAGATGGATTAGTGATACTCTAGTGTGTTGTACTTTAAAATGTGGTGCATGCTGCAGTCCTGCGTATGTCCTCTGTGGTGGAGGTGAATTTCACTCCCACAGTATGTAGATGGATTGGTGATACTGTAGCGTGTTGTACTTTTAAAGGGGGTGTACGCTGCAGTCCTGCGTATGTCCTCTGTGGTGGAGGTGGATTTCACTCACACAGTATGTCGATGAATTGGTGATACTGTAGTGTGTTGTACTTTTAAAGGGGGTGCATGCTGCAATCCAGCGTATGTCCTCTGTGGTGGAGGTGGATGTCACTCCAACAGTATGTAGATGGATTGGTGATAATGTAGTGTGTTGTACTTTTAAAGGGGGTGGATGCTGCAGTCCTGAGTATGTCCTCTGTGGTGGAGGTGGATTTCACTCCCACAGTATGTCGATGGATTGGTGATACTGTAGTGTGTTGTACTTTTAAAGGGGGTGCATGCTGCAATCCAGCGTATGTCCTCTGTGGTGGAGGTGGATTTCACTCCCACAGTATGTAGATGGGATGGTGAAACTGTAGTGTGTTGTACTTTAAAATGGGGTGCATGCTGCAGTGCTGTGTATGTCCTCTGTGGTGGAGGTGGATTTCACTCCCTCAGTATGTAGATGGATTGATGATACTGTAGTGTGTTGTACTTTAAAGGGGGTGCACGCTGCAGTCCTGCGTATGTCCTCTGTGGTAGAGGTGGATTTCACTCCCATGGTATGTAGATGGATTGGTGATACTGTAGTGTGTTGTACTTTTAAAGGGGGTGCATGCTGCAGTCCTGAGTATGTCCTCTGTGGTGGAGGTGGATTTCACTCCCACAGAATGTCGATTGATTGGTGATACTGTACTGTGTTGTACTTTAAAACGGGTTGCATGCTGCAGTCCTGCGTATGTCCTCTGTGGTGGAGGTAGATTTCACTCCCCCAGTATGTAGATGGATTGGTGATACTGTAGTGTGTTGTACTTTTAAAGGGGGTGCTTGCTGCAGTCCTGCATGTGTCCTCTGTGGTGGAGGTGGAATTTACTCCCGCAGTATGTAGATGGATTGGTTATACTGTAGTGTGTTGTACTTTTAAATGGCGTGCATGCTGCAATCCTGCCTATGTCCTCTGTGGTGGAGGTGGATTTAACTCCCACAGTATGTCGATGGATTGGTGATACTGTAGTGTGTTGTACTTTAAAGCGGGTGCACGCTGCAGTCCTGCGTATGTCCTCTGTGGTGGAGGTGGATTTCATTCACTCTATATGTAGATGGATTGGTGATACTGTACTGTGTTCTATTTTTAAAGTTGGTGCACGCTACAGTCCTTTGTAAGTCCTCTGTGGTGGAGGTGGATTTCACTACCATAGTATGTAGATGGATTGGTGATACCGTAGTGTGTTGCACTTTTAAAGGGGGTGCATGCTACAGTCCTGAGTATGTCCGCTGTGGTGGAGGTGGATTTCACTCTCACAGTATATAGATGAATTGGTGATACTGTAGTGTGTTGTACTTTTAAAGGGGGTGCATGCTGCAGTCCTGAGTATGTCCTCTGTGGTGGAGGTGAATTTCACTCCCACGGTATGTAGATGGATTGGTAATACTGTAGTGTGTTGTACTTTTAAAGGGGGTGCATGTTGCAGTCCTGAGTATGTCCACTGTGGTGGAGGTAGATTTCACTCCCACAGTATGTAGCTGGATTGGTGATAGTTTAGTGTGTTGTACTTTTAAATGGGGTGCATGCTGCAGTCTTGAGTATGTCCTCTGTGCTGGAGGTGGATTTCACTCCCACAGTATGTAGATGGATTGGTGATACTGTACTGTGTTGTACTTTAAAGGGGGTGCACGCTGCAGTCCTGAGTATGTCCTCTGTGCTGGAGGTGGATTTCACACCCACAGTATGTAGATGAATTGGTGATAGTTTAGTGTGTTGTACTTTAAAGGGGGTGCACGCTGCAGTCCTGGGTATGTCCTGTGTGGTGGAGGTGGATGTCACTCCCAGTGTATGTAGATGGATTGGTGATACTGTAGTGTGTTGTACTTTTAAAGGGGATGCACGCTGCAGTCCTGCGTATGTCCTCTGTGGTGGAGGTGGATTTGACTCCCACAGCATGTAGATGGATTGGTGATTCTGTAGTGTGTTGTACTTTTAAAGGGGGTGCACGCTGCAGTCCTGCGTATGTCTTCTGTGGTGGAGGTGGATTTCACTCACACAGTATGTAGATGGATTGGTGATACTGTAGTGTGTTGTACTTTAAAGGGGGGTCACGCTGCAGTCTTGAGTATGTCCTCTGTGGTGGAGGTGGATTTCACTCATACAGTATGTAGAAAGATCGATGATACTGTACTGTCTTGTACTTTAAAGGGGGTGCATGCTGCAGTCCTGAGTAAGTCCTCTGTGGTGGAGGTGGATTTCACTCACACGGTATATAGATGGATTGATGATACTGCAGTGTGTTGTACTTTAAAATGGGGTGCATGCTGCAGTCCTGCGTATGTCCACTGTGGTGTAGGTAGATTTCACTCCCACAGTATGTAGATAGATTGGTGATACTGTAGTGTGTTGTACTTTAAAATGGGGTGCACGCTGCAGTCCTGCGTATGTCCTCTGTGGTGGAGGTGGATTTCACTCCCACAGTATGTAGAAGGATTGATTATACTGTAGAGTGTTGTACTTTAAAGGGGGTGCATGCTGCAGTCCTGCGTATGTCCTCTGTGGTGGAGGTGGATTTCACTCCCACAATATGTAGATGGATTGGTGATACTGTAGTGTGTTGTACTTTTAATAGGGGTGCATGCTGCTGTCCTGAGTATGTCCTCTGTGGTGGAGGTGGATTTCAGTCCCACAGTATGTAGATGGAATGGTGATACTGTAATGTGTTGTACTTTAAAGGGAATGCATGCTGCAGTCCTGAGTATTTCCTCTGTGGTGGAGGTGGATTTCACTCCCACAGTAGGTAGATGGATTGGTGATACTGTAGTGTGTTGTACTTCAAAGGGGGTGCATGCTGCAGTCCTGTGTATGTCCTCTGTGGTGAAGGTGGATTTCACTCCCACAGTATGTGGATGGATTAGTGATACTGTAGTGTGTTGTACTTTAAAGCGGGTGGACGCTGCAGTCCTGCGTATGTCCTCTGTGGTGGAGGTGGATTTCACTCACTCAATATGTAGATGGATTGGTGATACTGTACTGTGTTCTATTTTTAAAGTTGGTGCATGCTGCAGTCCTTCGTAAGTCCTCTGTGGTGGAGGTGGATTTCACTACCACAGTATGTAGATGGATTGGTAATACTGTAGTGTGTTGTACTTTTAAAGGGGGTGCATGTTGCAGTCCTGAGTATGTCCACTGTGGTGGAGGTAGATTTCACTCCCACAGTATGTAGCTGGATTGGTGATACTGTAGTGTGTTGTACTTTTAAAGGTGGTGCATGCTGCAGTCCTGAGTATGTCCTCTGTGGTGGAGGCGAATTTCACTCCATCGGTATGTAGATGGATTGGTAATACTGTAGTGTGTTGTACTTTTAAAGGGGGTGCATGTTGCAGTCCTGAGTATGTCCACTGTGGTGGAGGTAGATTTCACTCCCACAGTATGTAGCTGGATTGGTGATAGTTTAGTGTGTTGTACTTTTAAAGGGGGTGCATGCTGCAGTCTTGAGTATGTCCTCTGTGGTGGAGGTGGATTTCACTCTCACAGTATGTAGATGGATTGGTGATACTGTACTGTGTTGTACTTTAAAGGGGGTGCACGCTGCAGTCCTGAGTATGTCCTCTGTGCTGGAGGTGGATTTCACTCCCACAGTATGTAGATGGATTGGTGATAGTTTAGTGTGTTGTACTTTAAAGGGGGTGCATGCTACAGTCCTGGGTATGTCCTCTGTGGTGGAGGTGGATGTCACTCCCAGAGTATGTAGATGGATTGGTGATACTGTAGTGTCTTGTACTTTTAAAGGGGGTGCACGCTGCAGTCCTGCTTATGTCCTCTGTGGTGGAGGTGGATTTGACTCCCACAGCATGTAGATGGATTGGTGATACTGTAGTGTGTTGTACTTTTAAAGGGGGTGCACGCTGCAGTCCTGCGTATGTCTTCTGTGGTGGATGTGGATTTCACTCACACAGTATGTAGATGGATTGGTGATACTGTAGTGTGTTGTACTTCAAAGGGGGTGCATGCTGCAGTCCTGCGTATGTCTTCTGTGGTGGAGGTGGATTTCACTCACACAGTATGTAGATGGATTGGTGATACTGTAGTGTGTTGTACTTTAAAGGGGGGTCACGCTGCAGTCTTGATTATGTCCTCTGTGGTGGAGGTGGATTTCACTCATAGTGTATGTAGAAAGATCGATGATACTGTACTGTCTTGTACTTTAAAGGGGGTGCATGCTGCAGCCCTGAGTAAGTCCTCTGTGGTGGAGGTGGATTTCACTCACAGGGTATATAGATGGATTGATGATACTGTAGTGTGTTGTACTTTAAAATGGGGTGCATGTTGCAGTCCTGCGTATGTCCTCTGTGGTGTAGGTAGATTTCACTCCCACAGTATGTAGATAGATTGGTGATACTGTAGTGTGTTGTACTTTAAAATGGGGTGCACGCTGCAGTCCTGCGTATGTCCTCTGTGGTGGAGGTGGATTTCACTCCCACATTATGTAGATGGATTGGTTATACTGTAAAGTGTTGTACTTTAAAGGGGGTGCATGCTGCAGTCCTGCGTATGTCCTCTGTGGTGGAGGTGGATTTCACTCCCACAATATGTAGATGGATTGGTGATACTGTAGTGTGTTGTACTTTTAATGGGGGTGCATGCTGCAGTCCTGAGTATGTCCTCTGTGGTGGAGGTGGATTTCAGTCCCACAGTATGTAGATGGATTGGTGATACTGTAATGTGTTGTACTTTAAAGGGAGTGCACGCTGCAGTCCTGAGTATTTCCTCTGTGGTGGAGGTGGATTTCACTCCCACAGTATGTAGATGGATTGGTGATACTGTAGTGTGTTGTACTTCAAAGGGGGTGCATGCTGCAGTCCTGCGTATGTCCTATGTGGTGGAGGTGGATTTCACTCCCACAGTATGCAGACGGATTGGTGATACTGTACTGTGTTGTACTTTTAAAGGGGGTGCACGCTGCAGTCCTGCGTATGTCCTCTGTGGTGGAGGTGGATTTCACTCCCACAGTATGTAGAAAGATTGATGATACTGTACTGTCTTGTACTTTAAAGGGGGTGCATGCTGCAGTCCTGCGTGTGTCCTCTGTGGTGGAGGTGGATTTCATTCCCACAGTATATCGAATGATTGGTGATACTGTAGTGTGTTGTACTTTAAAATGGGGTGCATGCTGCAGTCCTGCATATGTCCTCTTTAGTGGAGGTGGATTTCACTCCCACAGTACGTAGAAGGATTGGTGATAGTGTAGTGTGTTGTACTTTAAAGGGGGTACACGCTGCAGTCCTGAGTATGTCCTCTGTGGTGGAGGTGGATTTCATTACCACAGTATGTAGATGGATTGGTGATACTGTAGTGTGTTTATACTTTTAAAGGGGCTGCACGCTGCAGTCCTGCGTATGTCCTCTGTGGTGGAGGTGGATTTCACTCCCATAGTATGTAGATGGATTGGTGATACTGTACTGTGTTGTACTTTTAAAACTGGTGCACGCTGCAGTCCTGCGTATGTCCTCTATGGTGGAGGTGGATTTCACTACCACAGTATGTCGATGGATTGGCGATACTGTACTGTGTTGTACTTTTAAAGGGGGTGCACGCTACAGTCCTGCATCTGTCCTCTGTGGTGAGATGGATGTCACTCCAACAGTATATAGATGGATTGGTGATACTGTAGTGTGGTGTACATTTAAAAGGGGTGCATGCTGCAGTCCTGAGTATGTCCTCTGTGGTGGAGGTGAATTTCACTCCCACAGTATGTCGATGGATTGATGATACTGTACTGTGTTGTACTGTTAAAGGGGGTGCACGCTGCAGTCCTGCGTATGTCCTCTATAGTGGAGGTGGAATTCACTCCCACAGTATGTAGATGGACTGGTTATATTGTAGTGTTTTGTACTTTTAAAGGGGGTGCATGCTGCAGTCCTGAGTATGACCTCTGTGGTGGAGGTGGATTACACTCCCACAGTATGTAGATGGATTAATGATATTGTAGTGTGTTGTACTTTAAAGGGGGTGCACGCTGCAGTCCTGAGTATGTCCTATGTAGTGGATGTGGATTTCACTCCCACATTATGTAGATGGATTGGTGATACTGTAGTGTGCTGTACTTTAAAATGGGGTGCATGCTGCAGTCCTGAGTATGTCCTCTGTAGTGGAGGTGGAATTCACTCCCACAGTATGTAGATGGATTAATGATAGTGTAGTGTGTTGTACTTTAAAGGGGGTGCACGCTGCAGTCCTGAGTATGTCCTCTGTAGTGGATGTGGATTTCACTCCCACAGTATGTAGATGGATTGGTGATACTGTAGTGTGTTGTACTTCAAAGGGTGTGCATGCTGCAGTCCTGCGTATGTCTTCTGTGGTGGAGGTGGATTTCACTCACACAGTATGTAGATGGATTGGTGATACTGTAGTGTGTTGTACTTTAAAGGGGGGTCACGCTGCAGTCTTGAGTATGTCCTCTGTGGTGGAGGTGGATTTCACTCATACTGTATGTAGAAAGATTGATGATACTGTACTGTCTTGTACTTTAAAGGGGGTGCATGCTGCAGCCCTGAGTAAGTCCTCTGTGGTGGAGGTGGATTTCACTCACAGGGTATATAGATGGATTGATGATACTGTAGTGTGTTGTACTTTAAAATGGGGTGCATGTTGCAGTCCTGCGTATGTCCTCTGTGGTGTAGGTAGATTTCACTCCCACAGTATGTAGATAGATTGGTGATACTGTAGTGTGTTGTACTTTAAAATGGGGTGCACGCTGCAGTCCTGCGTATGTCCTCTGTGGTGGAGGTGGATTTCACTCCCACAGTATGTAGATGGATTGGTTATACTGTAGAGTGTTGTACTTTAAAGGGGGTGCATGCTGCAGTCCTGCGTATGTCCTCTGTGGTGGAGGTGGATTTCACTCCCACAATATGTAGATGGATTGGTGATACTGTAGTGTGTTGTACTTTTAATGGGGGTGCATGCTGCAGTCCTGCATGTGTCCTCTGTGGTGGAGGTGGATTTCAGTCCCACAGTATGTAGATGGATTGGTGATACAGTAATGTGTTGTACTTTAAAGGGAGTGCACGCTGCAGTCCTGAGTATTTCCTCTGTGGTGGAGGTGGATTTCACTCCCACAGTATGTAGATGGATTGGTGATACTGTAGTGTGTTGTACTTCAAAGGGGGTGCATGCTGCAGTCCTGCGTATGTCCTATGTGGTGGAGGTGGATTTCACTCCCACAGTATGCAGACGGATTGGTGATACTGTACTGTGTTGTACTTTTAAAGGGGGTGCACGCTGCAGTCCTGCGTATGTCCTCTGTGGTGGAGGTGGATTTCACTCCCACAGTATGTAGAAAGATTGATGATACTGTACTGTCTTGTACTTTAAAGGGGGTGCATGCTGCAGTCCTGCGTGTGTCCTCTGTGGTGGAGGTGGATTTCACTCCCACAGTATATCGAATGATTGGTGATACTGTAGTGTGTTGTACTTTAAAATGGGGTGCATGCTGCAGTCCTGCATATGTCCTCTTTAGTGGAGGTGGATTTCACTCCCACAGTACGTAGATGGATTGGTGATAGTGTAGTGTGTTGTACTTTAAAGGGGGTACACGCTGCAGTCCTGAGTATGTCCTCTGTGGTGGAGGTGGATTTCACTACCACAGTATGTAGATGGATTGGTGATACTGTAGTGTGTTTATACTTTTAAAGGGGCTGCACGCTGCAGTCCTGCGTATGTCCTCTGTGGTGGAGGTGGATTTCACTCCCATAGTATGTTGATGGATTGGTGATACTGTACTGTGTTGTACTTTTAAAACTGGTGCACGCTGCAGTCCTGCGTATGTCCTCTATGGTGGAGGTGGATTTCACTACCACAGTATGTCGATGGATTGGCGATACTGTACTGTGTTGTACTTTTAAAGGGGGTGCACGCTACAGTCCTGCATCTGTCCCCTGTGGTGAGATGGATGTCACTCCAACAGTATATAGATGGATTGGTGATACTGTAGTGTGGTGTACATTTAAAAGGGGTGCATGCTGCAGTCCTGAGTATGTCCTCTGTGGTGGAGGTGAATTTCACTCCCACAGTATGTCGATGGATTGATGATACTGTACTGTGTTGTACTGTTAAAGGGGGGTGCACGCTGCAGTCCTGCGTATGTCCTCTATAGTGGAGGTGGAATTCACTCCCACAGTATGTAGATGGACTGGTTATATTGTAGTGTTTTGTACTTTTAAAGGGGGTGCATGCTGCAGTCCTGAGTATGTCCTCTGTGGTGGAGGTGGATTACACTCCCACAGTATGTAGATGGATTAATGATAGTGTAGTGTGTTGTACTTTAAAGGGGGTGCACGCTGCAGTCCTGAGTATGTCCTATGTAGTGGATGTGGATTTCACTCCCACAGTATGTAGATGGATTGGTGATACTGTAGTGTGCTGTACTTTAAAATGGGGTGCATGCTGCAGTCCTGAGTATGTCCTCTGTAGTGGAGGTGGAATTCACTCCCACAGTATGTAGATGGATTAATGATAGTGTAGTGTGTTGTACTTTAAAGGGGGTGCACGCTGCAGTCCTGAGTATGTCCTCTGTAGTGGATGTGCATTTCACTCCCACAGTATGTAGATGGATTGGTGATACTGTAGTGTGTTGTACTTTTAAAAGGGGTGCATGCTGCAGTCCTGCGTATGTCCACTTTGGTGGAGATGGATTTCACTCACACAGTATGTAGATGGATTGGTGATACTGTAGTGTGTTGTTCTTTAAGGGGGTGCACGCTTCAGTCCTGAGTATGTCTGGTGGAGGTGAATTTCGCTCACACAGTATATTGAAAGATCGATGATACTGTACTGTCTTGTACTTTAAAGGTGGTGCATGCCACAGTCCTGAGTATATCCTCTGTGGTGGAGGTGGATTTCACTCCCACAGTATATAGATGCATAGGTGATACTGTAGTGTGTTGTACTTTAAAATGGGGTGCATGCTGCTGTCCTGCGTATGTCCTCTGTGGTGGAGGTGGATGTCACTCCCACAGTATGGAGATGGATTGGTGATACTGTAGTGTGTTCTACTTTTAAAAGGGGTGCATGCTGCAGTCCTGCGTATGTCCTCTGTGGTGGAGGTGGATGTCACTCCCTCAATATGTAGATGGATTGGTGATACTGTAGTGTGTTGTACTTTTAAAGGGGGTGCACTCTGCAGTCCTGAGTATGTCCACTGTGGTGGAGGTGGATTTCACTCCCACAGTATGTAGATGGATTGGTGATACTGTAGTGTAGTGTGTTGTACTTTTAAAAGGGGTGCATGCTGCAGTCCTGCTTATGTCCTCTGTGGTGGATGTGGATTTCACTCCCACAGTATGCAGATGGATTGGTGATAATGTAGTGTGTTGTACTTTTAAAGGGGGTGCATGCTGCAGTCCTGCCTATGTCCTCTGTGGTGGAGGTGGATGTCACTCCCTCAGTATGCAGATGGATTGGTGATACTGTAGTGTGTTGTACTTTTAAAGTGGGTGCACTCTGCAGTCCTGAGTATGTCCACTGTGGTGGAGGTGGATTTCACTCCCACAGTATGTAGATGGATTGGTGATACTGTAGTGCGTTGTACTTTTAAATGGGGTGCATGCTACAGTCCTGTGTATGTCCTCTGTGGTGGAGGTGGATTTCACTCCCACAGTATGTAGATGGATTGGTTATACTCTAGTGTGTTGTACTTTAAAGGGGGTGCATGCTGCAGTCCTGAATATGTCCTCTGTGGTGGAGGTGGATTTACTCCCACAGTATATAGATGGATTTGTGATATTGTAGTGTGTTGTACTTTAAAGGGGGTGCATGCTGCAGTCCTCCGTATGTCCTCTGTGGTGGAGGTGGATTTCACTCCCACAGTATGCAGATGTATTGGTGATACTTTAGTGTGTTGTACTTTTAAAGGGGGTGCATGCTGCAGTCCTGAGTATGTCCTCTGTGGTGGAGGTGGATTTCACTCCCACAGTATGTAGATGGATTGGTGATGCTGTACTGTGTTGTACTTTAAAGGGGGTGCACACTGCAGTCCTGAGTATGTCCTCTGTGGTGGAGGTGGATTTCACTCCCACAGTATGTAGATGGATTGGTGATACTGTAGTGTGTTGTACTTTAAAGGGGGTGCATGCTGCAGTCCTGAGTATGTCCTCTGTGGTGGAGTTGGATTTCACTCACACAGTATGTAGAAAGATTGATGATACTGTACTGTCTTGTACTTTAAAGGGGGTGCATGCTGCAGTCCTGCGTGTGTCCTCTGTGATGCAGGTAGATTTCACTCCCACAGTATGTCGATGGATTGGTGATATTGTAGTGTGTTGTAATTTAAAATGGGGTGCATGCTGCAGTCCTGCGTATGCCCTCTTTGGTGGAGGTGGATTTCACTCCCACAGTATGTAGATCGATTGGTGATAGTGTAGTGTGTTGTACTTTAAAGCGGGTGCACGCTGCAGTCCTGAGTATGTCCTCTGTGGAGGAGATGGATTTCACTCCCACAGTATGTAGATGAATTGGTGATACTGTAGTGTGTTGTACTTTTAAAGGAGTGCACGCTGCAGTCCTGCGTTTGTCCTCTGTGATGGAGGTGCATTTCACTCCCATAGTATGTAGATGGATTGGTGATACTGTACTGTGTTATACTTTTAAAGGGGGTGCATGCTGCAGTCCTGCGTATGTCCTCTGTGGTGGAGGTGGATTTCACTGCCACAGTATGTCGATGGATTGGTGATACTGTACTGTGTTGCACTATTAAAGGGGGTGCACGCTGCAGTCCTGAATATGTCCTCTGTGGTGGAGGTGGATTTCAGTCCCAAAGTATGTCGATGGATTGGTGATACTGTAGTGTGTTGTACTTTTAAAGGGGGTGCACGCTGCAGTCATGCGTATGTCCTCTGTGGTGGAGGTGGATTTCACTCCCACAGTATGTAGATGGATTAGTGATACTCTAGTGTGTTGTACTTTAAAATGTGGTGCATGCTGCAGTCCTGCATATGTCCTCTGTGGTGGAGGTGAATTTCACTCCCACAGTATGTCGATGAATTGGTGATACTGTAGTGTGTTGTACTTTTAAAGGGGGTGCATGCTGCAATCCAGCGTATGTCCTCTTTGGTGGAGGTGGATGTCACTCCAACAGTATGTAGATGGATTGGTGATACTGTAGTGTGTTGTACTTTTAAAGGGGGTGCATGCTGCAGTCCTGCGTATGCCCTCTGTGGTGGAGGTGGATTTCACTCCCACAGTATGTAGATGGATTGGTTATGCTGTAGTGTGTTGTACTTTTAATGGGGGTGCATGCTGCAGTCCTGAGTATGTCCTCTGTGGTGGAGGTGGATTTCACTCCCACAGTATGTCGATGGATTGGTGATACTGTACTGTGTTGTACTTTTAAAGGGGGTGCATGCTGCAGTCCTGCGTATGCCCTCTGTGGTGGAGTAGGATTTCACTCCCACAGTATGTAGATGGATTGGTTATACTGTAGTGAGTTGTACTTTTAAAGTGGGTGCATGCTGCAGTCCTGAATATGTCCTCTGTGGTGGAGGTGGATTTCACTCCCACGGTATGTAGATGGATTGGTGAAACTGTAGTGTGTTGTACTTTAAAATTGGGTGCATGCTGCAGTGCTGTGTATGTCCTCTGTCGTGGAGGTTGATTTCACTCCCTCAGTATGTAGATGGATTGGTGATACTGTAGTGTGTTGTACTTTAAAGGGGGTGCACGCTGCAGTCCTGCGTATGTCCTCTGTGGTAGAGGTGGATTTCACTCCCATGGTATGTAGATGGATTGGTGATACTGTAGTGTGTTGTACTTTTAAAGGGGGTGCATGCTGCAGTCCTGAGTATGTCCTCTGTGGTGGAGGTGGATTTCACTCCCACAGTATGTCGATGGACTGGTGATACTGTACTGTGTTGTACTTTAAAACGGGTTGCATGCTGCAGTCCTGCATATGTCCTCTGTGGTGGAGGTAGATTTCACTCCCCCAGTATGTAGATGGATTGGTGATACTGTAGTGTGTTGTACTTTTAAAGGGGGTGCATGCTGCAGTCCTGCGTGTGTCCTCTGTGGTGGAGGTGGAATTTACTCCCGCAGTATGTAGATGGATTGGTTATACTGTAGTGTGTTGTACTTTTAAATGGCGTGCATGCTGCAGTCCTGCCTATGTCCTCTGTGGTGGAGGTGGATTTCACTCCCACAGTATGTCGATGGATTGGTGATACTGTAGTGTGTTGTACTTTAAAGCGGGTGCACGCTGCAGTCCTGCGTATGTCCTCTGTCGTGGAGGTGGATTTCACTTACTCAATATGTAGATGGATTGGTGATACTGTACTGTGTTCTATTTTTAAAGTTGGTGCACGCTGCAGTCCTTCGTAAGTCCTCTGTGGTGGAGGTGGATTTCACTTCCACAGTATGTAGATGGATTGGTGATACCGTAGTGTGTTGCACTTTTAGGTTCATAGGTTCATAGGTTCATACTAGGCTATCTGCCCGAGGGCATTTACAAGCCTAGCCCATAGTTTTGTGGCTTACGCCACCCCTTTAGTATGGGGAACTATACCCATTATTTTGCTGTGCCTCTGTTGAGCAGTGACACTGAGGTAATCCCTGGGGTATATCTGCGATCTCCCATCCATTGGTCAAGATTTCTCTTGAACAAGGCCAGCGAGGTGCTCTGCCTCACATATACCGGGATTTTATTCCACAGCATAGGGAGTCTTTGGGTGATGAATCTATCCCTCCAGCACGTCCTATTAAGAGCCGTGTCGAGGTTTAAGTCTCCCGCCCTTGGGGCTCTGACGGATCTAGATTTTTTGAGGTGAAGCATATTCATCAAATCTGGGTTTGACATGGCCTTGTATGTTAGGCAAAAGTCACCTCTGAGCAAGCGGTAAGCGACTGAATAGAGCTGGAGTTCTTTCAGTCGGGCAGCATAGGACAGATGTTTGAGACCCTTTATCCTTTTGGTGAGGAACTTTTGTGGCCTCTCCAGCTGCTGCGAGTGTCGGGTCAGATACATTCCGAATGGGGCATTGTACTCAATCATTGGTCTGATGAGTGATGAGTATAGGGAGACTATGACCTCCCTTGATCTAGATGAGAATCCCTTCATGATAAGGTGGGCAATGTAGAAGGTCTTCCTAACTACTTTAGCTACATGGGTGTCGAATGACAGACTACTATCAACCTGGGTCCCCAGGTCCCTGATAACTTCTTCTGTGCTCAGTGGATTGCCACCTATTTGGTAGCTAGGGGTAACCTTGTTTTTCGAAGGGTATGACTATGCATTTTTTGGCATTTAACTTTAGGCCATGGCTCTGGCACCAGTTATCCGTTTCTGTGAGACCCTTCTGAAGGATATCTGTGTCAGATGTGTTTTCTACTATGGCCCAGTTTGCAGTCATCTGCAAACTTTGTCAGCCATAACCCTCCTGTGTTTGCTTGTACTTCGGAAAAGTAGATGCCAAACAAGAGTGGGTCCAGGACTGAGCCCTGTGGTACACCACTTGTGACAGGCTTTGAGTCTGACATGGTGCCAGCAACTCTGACCCTGTGGGTTCTGTCACTCAGCCAGTTTGCAACCCATCTTGTGATGTATGGGTTAACATTTAAGCTGATGAGTTTTTCAATGATACCTGAGTGGGGTATTGTATCGAAGGCCTTCGCCAGATCGAGGTAGGCTGTATGGACTGCCTTTCCCTCATCAATGGCTTTGGTGACTGTTTCGAAAAAGTCAACCAAGTTTAGAAGGCATGATCTGCCTTTGACAAAGCCAAACTGGGATGGATCCAAAGTCTGCAAATTCCCTATGTCTTTATTTATGAGGTCCATTATGATCCTCTCCATGGCTTTGCAGATAAGGCTTGTCAAGCTAATGGGCCGGTAATTTCCAGGGTCGGTGGAGGCACCGCCTTTGTGAAGTGGGAGCACAGTTGCAGTGCGCCACTCCCTGGGTACATATCCAGAGGTAAGACTATGATTAAACAGCTGTCCTAGCTGTGGGTTTAATTCCTCGTTGAGTTCGTGGAGCACACAGCCGGGGACACCATCAGGTCCCATGGATGCTGTGTTTTTGCTTTGGAGAGAGCAGTTCTCACTTGGGCGTTAGAGATGTTTGGTGGGCTGCAATCGATTGGTATAGATATCTCTCCATTTGTGGAGGGGAGAAGTTTGCACTGAACCTGTCAGCCAGTATGTTGGCAATGTCTGTAGGATCAGTAATCTTCACATCATTTTGAACTAGTTCTGAGCATATCTGGGAGTTTCCTCCCAGGTTTCTAACATAGCTAAAGAAGGCCTTATGATTGTCTTTTGAGTCTTTAGCTATTTTTCTCTCAAAATTTGCTTTGGATGATTTTATGAGAGCTCTTAGTTTTTACTTATAGTGATCAAGGGTGTCTTACCTTTTAAGGATTTTGCTCTATCTTGTAGTAGCTTCCTCCTTTTGTTGTAGAGTTTGTTTATGGCTGGGGTCCACCAGACTGGACGCTTGCCTTTGGTACAAAGAGTCTTTGTTTTGCTTGGGATTGCCTTATCCATGCAGTCCTGCAGGTGCTGGTAGAAGGCATTTGTAAGTGATTCAGCGGCTTGAGTACTGTTTTCCATGCTCGGGGCCTTAAAGGAGACCACACTAGTCTTTAGAAGTGTGAAGTCAGCTTCGAGAAGTTCTTTACTGTGGTCTTTTATTTCAGGTGGGGTGGGATGAGGACCTCCAGCGAGATTAGTTTGTGATCTGATCTCACCAGTGAGGGGTATACTTCGGTGTTGAACATTGTGCTCCCATGTTCGTGATGATGAGATCAAGTATGTTTTCTCCTCTTGTGGGGATGGTGACTAGTTGTTCCATGGCATTTGAGTTTATGAATTCCAGGAACTTTTGGGCTAGGGTGTTTGGGCTTGAGTAGTGTTCCCAGTCTATATTAGGATAATTGAAGTCACCTAGTATGATGGTGTTTGGTGATACATTTATCCCCTCTAGTGTTTTCAGGAAGGCCATGTGAGGTTCCTGAGTTTGTGAGGGTGGCCTGTAACATGCTACAATTTGCAGAGCAGTCTTGCCTATGGTTAATTGCACCTGGATGGTCTCCGATGCATCGTGCGTTGCCACCAGTCTTGAGGTGTGGGTGTCTTTGATGAATATGGATACCCCCCCTCCTTTCTTGGTATTGTCCGGATTTTGGGGCAGTCTTGAGTATGTCCTCTGTGGTGGAGGTGGATTTCACTCCCACAGTATGTAGATGGATTGGTGATACTGTACTGTGTTGTATTTTAAAGGGGGTGTACGCTGCAGTCCTGAGTATGTCCTCTGTGCTGGAGGTGGATTTCACTCCCACAGTCTGTAGATGGATTGGTGATAGTTTAAAGGGGGTGCATGCTACAGTCCTGAGTATGTCCGCTGTGGTGGAGGTGAATTTCACTCCCACAGTATGTAGATGGATTGGTAATACTGTAGTGTGTTGTACTTTTAAAGGGGGTGCATGCTGCAGTCCTGAGTATGTCCTCTGTGGTGGAGGTGAATTTCACTCCCACAGTATGTAGATGGATTGGTAATACTGTAGTGTGTTGTACTTTTAAAGGGGGTGCATGTTGCAGTCCTGAGTATGTCCACTGTGGTGGAGGTAGATTTCACTCCCACAGTATGTAGCTGGATTGGTGATAGTTTAGTGTGTTGTACTTTTAAAGGGGGTGCATGCTGCAGTCTTGAGTATGTCCTCTGTGGTGGAGGTGGATTTCACTCCCACAGTATGTAGATGGATTGGTGATACTGTACTGTGTTGTATTTTAAAGGGGGTGTACGCTGCAGTCCTGAGTATGTCCTCTGTGCTGGAGGTGGATTTCACTCCCACAGTCTGTAGATGGATTGGTGATAGTTTAGTGTGTTGTACTTTAAAGGGGGTGCACGCTGCAGTCCTGGGTATGTCCTCTGTGGTGGAGGTGGATGTCACTCCCAGAGTATGTAGATGGATTGGTGATACTGGAGTGTGTTGTACTTTTAAAGGGGGTGCACGCTGCAGTCCTGCGTATGTCCTCTGTGGTGGAGGTGGATTTGACTCCCACAGCATGTAGATGGATTGGTGATACTGTAGTGTGTTGTACATTTAAAGGGGGTGCATGCTGCAGTCCTGCGTATGTCTTCTGTGGTGGAGGTGGATTTCACTCACACAGTATGTAGATGGATTGGTGATACTGTAGTGTGTTGTACTTTAAAGGGGGGGGCACGCTGCAGTCTTGAGCATGTCCTCTGTGGTGGAGGTGGATTTCACTCATACAGTATGTAGAAAGATCGATAATACTGTACTGTCTTGTACTTTAAAGGGGGTGCATGCTGCAGTCCTGAGTACGTCCTCTGTGGTGGAGGTGGATTTCACTCACACGGTATATAGATGGATTGATGATACTGTAGTGTGTTGTACTTTAAAATGGGGTGCATGCTGCAGTCTTGCGTATGTCCTCTGTGGTGTAGGTAGATTTCACTCCCACAGTATGTAGATAGATTGGTGATACTGTAGTGTGTTGTACTTTAAAATGGGGTGCACGCTGCAGTCCTGCGTATTTCCTCTGTGGTGGAGGTGGATTTCACTCCCACAATATGTAGATGGATTGGTTATACTGTAGAGTGTTGTACTTTAAAGGGGGTGCATGCTGCAGTCCTGCGTATGTCCTCTTTGGTGGAGGTGGATTTCACTCCCACAATATGTAGATGGATTGGTGATACTGTAGTGTGTTGTACTTTTAAAGGGGGGTGCATGCTGCAGTCCTGAGAATGTCCTCTGTGATGGAGGTGGATTTCAGTCCCACAGTATGTAGATGGATTGGGGTTACTGTAATGTGTTGTACTTTAAAGGGAGTGCACGCTGCAGTCCTGAGTATTTCCTCTGTGGTGGAGGTGGATTTCACTCCCACAGTATGTAGATGGATTGGTGATACTGTAGTATGTTGTACTTCAAAGGGGGTGCATGCTGCAGTCCTGTGTATGTCCTCTGTGGTGAAGGTGGATTTCACTCCCACAGTATGTGGATGGATTGGTGATACTGTAGTGTGTTGTACTTTTAAAGGGGGTGCATGCTGCAGTCCTGCGTATGTCCTATGTGGTGGAGGTGGATTTCACTCCCACAGTATGCAGACGGATTGGTGATACTGTACTGTGTTTTACTTTTAAAGGGGGTGCACGCTGCAGTCCTGCGTATGTCCTCTGTGGTGGAGGTGGATTTCACTCCCACAGTATGTAGAAAGATTGATGATACTGTACTGTCTTGTACTTTAAAGGGGGTGCATGCTCTAGTCCTGCGTGTGTCCTCTGTGGTGGAGGTGGATTTCACTCCCACAGTATGTAGATGGATTGGTGATAGTGTAGTGTGTTGTACTTTAAAGGGGGTGCACGCTGCAGTCCTGAGTATGTCCTCTGTAGTGGAGGTGGATTTCACTCCCATAGTATGTAGATGGATTGGCGATACTGTAGTGTGTTGTACTTTTAAAGGGGGTGCACGCTGCAGTCCTGCGTATGTCCTCTATGGTGGAGGTGGATTTCACTGCCACAGTATGTCGATAGATTGGCGATACTGTACTGTGTTGTACTTTTAAAGGGGGTGCACGCTGCAGTCCTGCATCTGTCCT
Source organism: Protopterus annectens (assembly GCF_019279795.1). Classification (NCBI taxonomy): domain Eukaryota; kingdom Metazoa; phylum Chordata; order Ceratodontiformes; family Protopteridae; genus Protopterus; species Protopterus annectens. Next base: position 1,841,549,146 of record NC_056729.1, on the reverse strand, counting down.
CTGTGGTGGAGATAGATGTCACTCCACCAGTATATAGATGGATTGGTGATACTGTAGTGTGGTGTACTTTTAAAAGGGGTGCATGCTGCAGTCCTGAGTATGTCCTCTGTGGTGGAGGTGGATTTCACTCCCACAGTATGTCGATGGATTGGTGATACTGTACTGTGTTGTACTGTTAAAGGGGGTGCACGCTGCATTCCTGCGTTTGTCCTCTGTAGTGGAGGTGGAATTCACTCCCACAGTATGTAGATGAACTGGTCATACTGTAGTGTTTTGTACTTTTAAAGGGGGTGTATGCTGCAGTCCTGCGTATGTCCTCTGTGGTGGAGGTGGATTACACTCCCACAGTATGTAGATGGATTGGTGATACAGTAGTGTGTTGTACTTTAAAATGGGGTGCATGCTGCAGTCCTGAGTATGTCCTCTGTGGTGGAGGTGGAATTCACTCCCACAGTATGTAGATGGATTAATGATAGTGTAGTGTGTTGTACTTTAAAGGGGGTGCACGCTGAAGTCCTGAGTATGTCCTCTGTAGTGGATATGGATTTCACTCCCACAGTATGTAGATGGATTGGTGATACTGTAGTGTGTTGTACTTTTAAAAGGGGTGCACGCTGCAGTCCTGCGTATGTCCTCTTTGGTGGAGGTGGATTTCACTCACACAGTATGTAGATGGATTGGTGATACTGTAGTGTGTTGTACTTTAAAGGGGGGTCACGCTGCAGTCTTGAGTATGTCCTCTGTGGTGGAGGTGAATTTCGCTCACACAGTATGTAGATGGATTGGTGATACTGTAGTGTGTTGTACTTTAAAGGGGGGTCACGCTGCAGTCTTGAGTATGTCCTCTGTGGTGGAGGTGAATTTCACTCACACAGTATATAGAAAGATCGATGATACTGTACTGTCTTGTACTTTAAAGGTGGTGCATGCTGCAGTCCTGAGTAAGTCCTCTGTGGTGGAGGTGGATTTCACTCACACAGTATATAGATGGATTGGTGATACTGTAGTGTGTTGTACTTTAAAATGCGGTGCATGCTGCAGTCCTGAGTATGTCCTCTGTGGTGGAGTTAGATTTCACTCCCACTGTATGTAGATGGATTGGTGATACTGTAGTGTTTTGTACTTTAAAATGGGGTGCATACTGCAGTCCTGCGTATGTCCTCTGTGGTGGATGTGGATTTCACTCCCACAGTATGCAGATGGATTGGTGATAATGTATTGTGTTGTACTTTTAAAGTGGGTGCACTCTGCAGTCCTGAGTATGTCCACTGTGGTGGAGGTGGATTTCACTCCCACAGTATGTAGATGGATTTGTGATACTGTAGTGTGTTGTACTTTAAAGGGGGTGCATGCTGCAGTCCTGCGTGTGTCCTCTGTGGTGGAGGTGGATTTCACTCCCACGGTATGCAGATGTATTGGTGATACTTTAGTGTGGTGTACTTTTAAAGGGGGTGCATGCTGCAGTCCTGAGTATGTCCTCTGTGGTGGAGGTGGATTTCACTCCCACAGTATGTAGATGGGTTGGTGATGCTGTACTGTGTTGTACTTTAAAGGGGGTGCACACTGCAGTCCTGAGTATGTCCTCTGTGGTGGAGGTGGATTTCACTCCCACAGTATGTAGATGGATTGGTGATACTGTAGTGTGTTGTACTTTAAAGGGGTGCATGCTGCAGTCCTGAGTATGTCCTCTGTGGTGGAGGTGGATTTCACTCACACAGTATGTAGATGGATTGGTGATAGTGTAGTGTGTTGTACTTTTAAAGGGGGTGCACGCTGCAGTCCTGAGTATGTCCTCTGTGGTGGTGGTGGATTTCACTCCCATAGTATGTAGATGGATTGGTGATACTGTACTGTGTTGTACTTTTAAAGTGGGTGCACGCTGCAGTCCTACGTATGTCCTCTGTGGTGGAGGTGGATTTCACTCCCACAGTATGTAGAAAGATTGATGATACTGTACTGTCTTGTACTTTAAAGGGGGTGCATGCTGCAGTCCTGCGTGTGTCCTCTGTGGTGGAGCTGGATTTCACTCCCACAGTATGTCAATGGATTGGTGATACTGTTGTGTGTTGTACTTTAAAATGTGGTGCATGCTGCAGTCCTGCGTATGTCCTCTTTGTTGGAGGTGGATTTCACTCCCACAGTATGTAGATGGATTGGTGATAGTGTAGTGTGTTGTACTTTAAAGGGGGTGCACGCTGCAGTCCTGAGAATGTCCTTTGTGGTGGAAGTGGATTTCACTCCCACAGTATGTAGATGGATTGGTGATACTGTAGTGTGTTGTACTTTTAAAGGGAGTGCATGCTGCAGTCCTGAGTATGTCCTCTGTGGTGGATGTGGATTTCCCTCCCACAGTATGTCGATGTATTGGTGATACTGTAGTGTGTTGTACTTTAAAATGGGGTGCATGCTGCAGTCCTACGTTTGTCCTCTGTGGTGGAGGTGGATTTCACTCCAACAGTATGTAGATGGATTGGTGATACTGTAGTGTGTTGTACTTTTAAAGGGGGTGCACGCTGCAGTCTTGAGAATGTCCTCTGAGGTGAAGATACCTAATAAGTATAAATCTGTTATCAGTATTGCTATATTACTAGCGTATCATTTTTTAATGTAACATAGGAAATTTTTTCCTCAAAGGCAACAGGCACTTTATTTGTAGAAACAATGAAATATAAATTTGTTTGCTAGCAACAATCTCTTCATTAGTTACATATCTTTTTAATGTGGAATTATTTAGATGACTTGTATTTCTGCAGAGATTGTGCATATTTACTAACACTAGTGGATTGTAGAAATTTGAGTAGACTTTTATGATGGAAATGTTCGGAATTGGGCAGTTTTGTCATTATTTGTTCATGCATTTTGTTTCATTGCTTCCTGGAAAAATGTTCTAAACAATACATTTAAAAAAGTTTTTTAACAAGTGTGCTGTATTATACAAGGAATATAATTTAATACAGTCAGGAAGGTGTATCAAATAACATATGTATGTTTCCTGTGCAATGGGCCTATGATTTGAAAACAGCCCAAAGGTAGTCTTTATCCGCCGCTGTCCAGATGCATTTTCTTTGAATGTGGGTTTCAATGCTGTTTCAATGAATGAGTTTATTTCAAGGGCTAAGAAGTTTTAATGCTAAGTAGATGTAAAATAACATTTTTAAATGAAATCCAAATAATCATTGTAGACGTAAAGCAGTATGCACATTAGTGTTTGTGGTAAATGCGGCAGAATAGCCAAGTAATAGAACATTGGAATGGCTGCAGGAGGAGGGCTGTGTATTGGGGTGCCACATAAAATCATGATTTTGTGAAGGGGAAAGGGAGGCAAAGTCAAAGACTGCCCTAGGCAGCACAAACTCTAGCTTCGCCACTGATCAGTAAGCCATGAAAAATGACTTTTGGAGGTCCTAGCAAACTATAATAATCTTTTGGTAAGATTAGAATATTGGCTACCCTTAAATTCCTTAATTTTACCAAAAAACCCACATACTGCAAGTCACCAAAAACAAAATCCTAAGGTTCATCATCTTTTTCCTTCCCAGTGAATATCATTGCTACACATTTAAAAATAATGGTTACCATTTACTACAGAGTCTGGAATCATATTTTACTTGTATGTTCTTCAGTTTGCATTTGAAAGTTGGTATCCCACAATTCCATCAGAGTGGGTGGGCTTACACAATTAAGTATGCAAATGTTATATTAATCAGATTCAGCATATAGGTTTGTACCTATTTCTCATCGGCCGTTGTCCAGATTTCCAGGTTGAAAGGTATGGTGAGGACAGTGATTGAGGGCTGCATATGTCAGATGCATGCAGTACACTGCCTATACATGGCAAGGTACAGGTAGTGTGATGTGTGTGGCATCCATTTTACTGTGTATGCGAGTCAGAGAGCGGTGTCAGTCCCTGGGTCCTTACAGTGTCAGTGTGTGTGCTATTCGGTGCCTCTTTGCCAAGGCCAGGGCATGCCGGGCACACCTCCATCTGCCTATAGGAGCTGGCTTTTGGTGTTTCTCCCCAGAGTCCCTCTGTGCCTGTGGGGTCTTTGGCAATGGTGGGGGCTGTGTGGCCCATCCCCGTGCTGTTCCTGCTGCAGCTGTTTCTACAGGATCATATTGTGTACCATGGCACATACTATGAACATGTGTGCACATGTGGCTGCAGAGTACTCCAAGACTCCACCAGATATGTCAAGGCAGCAGAACCATGACTCGAGCATCCCCAAACACACACTCTGTAATGATCCTGGTTTGTGAGTGTGCCTCATTATGGCATTCTTGAGTTGGTGTGTGTGCATTTCTGATGGGTGTCATCATCCATGGCTCCAGTGCATAGCCAGCATTTCCCACCAGATGGCCATATGGGATGTCCCCCAGCAAATCTCTGATACAGCTGTGAAGAATGCCAGATGTGGGATTTGTGATAGCTTCCTGGGCTGCCAGCACACACATTCATGATAATGCCCTTGGCATTGCACACGACCTGGCAGTTGATGGAGTAAAAGCCCTACCCTGCTTACTGGGTGGTGCTTTGATGTGGATGTGCGTGCAGTCTATGGCTCCCAGTACCTCTGGGTAGTCTGCTAAATAGCAGAAGAGGAGCATATTGCTGGTCCTCTCCTTATGGGTGCTGGGGAAGTAAATGTGCTCACCAGCATATGGTAGCATGACATCCAGGAACTGGTGGAGTACCCTGGATGCAGATGCCTATGAGATCCCCATGATGTCCCCAGTAGGTCTTTGGAAAGTACCTGTAGCTAGTATTCTTAAGGCTGCACGTATCTTGGTATCCACTGGGATGGATCCCCCTCTGTTGGCTCTGGGTATGAGGTGAGGCTGCCATAGCTGGATGAGTTGCTGAACTATGTCCCTGTCCACCCTATAGTGCTCTACTATCTCTAGATCATGTAGCCCCTGGTAGGTTACCCTGGGTCTGAACACTGTTCTCCTTCTCAGTCTGGGGTGGTTGTCAGCATTATCCTCCTCACCACCCTCAGCCTCTAGCACATACTGATGTGTCAAAGTGACAGCAGCCCCTAACATTTTGTTGGTTAAAATTCCCTGGAGTGTGTACACAAATGGTGCAGAGCATGTGGGAAAAACCAGACTGACAGGCTTTTGCATAGTTTATACTGTTGCGCTGCAGATGCTGCCTGTATGGTTGTTTGATTATGATGCATTCCACCTGCCAGCTATGTTATTTGTACTTGATTGCTGTTATTCTGCTATTTTCCATTTTTTTAATTTTTTTCCCTTTCCTTTCCGCCCCTTTTAAGCCCTAAGGTGCACCGTGCAATCCCGCTGCCCAAATCTAAACAGTTCTAATATTTCCTTTTTTTTTTCATTTTGTTTAAGACCTGGTGCACACCGCACAAACCTGTTTAGCTAAAGTAAACACTTTGAAGCAGAAATGTCCCTTTGCTGGACGTGAACATGCTCTTCATTTCATAGAATAAGTAAATCCTCAGACACACCCCTTGTTTAGCTGTGCCTAGCTAAGCTCAAATGGAAGACGTGGAGCTCCAATGTGCTTACACCAAGCATGACACACCCCTTTTTATGTCAGCTGCTTCTCCTGCTTACACCACTGCCTTATAGCTCCTACATGGTTAGGTGCATCCAGACAATGGTTCCCCATTTAGTGATTCAGTAAAATGTGCTCATTTGCATACCCCACTGCCATAGTCCCTTATTACACCTCTACACCAAAGCCTGTCTCCTTAACAACCAGTGTTACCTGTTATTGTTTTGATTCTGCATGCCATACACTATAATGGCAAAATGCAGATTTCACTTAAAATTGTCTTTTCACATTTTTTTTATTTTTGGCACTATCTCGTTTGCTCGCCGCTGCACTATGCTTAAACGGCCAAAATCGGACAAAAAAATAAACTTTAATTTTTATAATTTTACTACCCTTTTCCATGCCAATGGCTATATTTTTAGCCATTGGAATGCCTAAAGATTATAATACATGCTTTACTTTGAGCTGTCATGCCTCCAGTTTGATTTTTGCTGAAATGTATTCGGCTAGTAGCCGAATACATTTCTGCTGCGGACACTATTCTGGCACGGATGCTTTCCTGCTTGCTGAATCACTAATTCACCTCATTTGCATGGTGTTCACCAGCAAATGAGGTAATTAGCATTATTCAGCGGTGTCCATGCAAGAATAGTGCTGGGAGGCTCGTACACACTCCCAGCCTTGTTTACTGAATCACTGGGCGGCCATATTCCATGCAGAAGCTGCTACACTATTCTGGCATGGAAAAAAACCTTTATTGAATCCTGTGGAATGCATGTTGATTCTGGGACAAAAGAAACATCAGATAGCATTGTATTTTACTCATGTGGAGTCTTTTCAGAAGTATCATGAGAGTTATACATGCCTTGAGACCCTGGATGCTAAGGCAATCCATTGCAGTGACTGAAGTCTGAGTGAAATGCTGGAATAGATTTAACTATAGATCTAATTTTTCTCATGGAAGAAAAGCTCTTTGGACTTGGGTGCCTAACAGACACCCCAGAAACATAATCCTGTTTGATGGAATCTAAAAGGACTTTTGAATGATCTCTTGTAATCCCAGCCTACATAGAAGATCTTTCACCCAAGTAAAGGATTGCTGACACTTTGAAAAAGACTCTGAAAAGATAAGATAGTTGTCTAAATGTGGAAAATGTGGAAACCCTGCAGCCTGCAATATATTATAACTGAAACTACACAGTTTGCGAACACCTGAAACAGCAGATAGCCAAAGAGTAAGCCAGGGAACTGATAATGTGATCCAGACACACAGGGAACTGATAATGTGATCCAGACACACAGGGAACTGATAATGTGATCCACACACACAGGGAACTGATAATGTGATCCAGACACACAGGGAACTGATAATGTGATCCAGACACACAGGGAACTGATAATGTGATCCACACACACAGGGAACTGATAATGTGATCCACACACACAGGGAACTGATAATGTGATCCAGACACACAGGGAACTGATAATGTGATCCAGACACACAGGGAACTGATAGTGTGATCCACACACACAGGGAACTGATAATGTGATCCACACACACAGGGAACTGATAATGTGATCCAGACACACAGGGAACTGATAATGTGATCCAGACGCACAGGGAACTGATAATGTGATCCACACACACAGGGAACTGATAATGTGATCCAGACACACAGGGAACTGATAATGTGATCCAGACACACAGGGAACTGGTAATATGATCCAGACACACAGGGGACTGATAATGTGATCCAGACACACAGGGAACTGATAATGTGATCCAGACACACAGGGAACTGATAATGTGATCCAGACACACAGGGAACTGATAGTGTGATCCAGACACACAGGGAACTGATAATGTGATCCAGACACACAGGGAACTGATAATGTGATCCAGACACACAGGGAACTGATAATGTGATCCAGACACACAGGGAACTGATAATGTGATCCACACACACAGGGAACTGATAATGTGATCCAGACACACAGGGAACTGATAATGTGATCCAGACACACAGGGAACTGATAATGTGATCCAGACACACAGGGAACTGATAATGTGATCCACACACACAGGGAACTGATAATGTGATCCAGACACACAGGGAACTGATAATGTGATCCAGACACACAGGGAACTGATAGTGTGATCCAGACACACAGGGAACTGATAGTGTGATCCAGACACACAGGGAACTGATAATGTGATCCAGACACACAGGGAACTGATAATGTGATCCAGACACATAAAACCTTAAATGTCTGATGTCTGAAGTGTGCTGATAAGCATCTTTTAGAACAAGGATTACCAAAATAACTCAAATAAAGAAGAAGGGGTAATGGTTTGTGAAGTGAAAGCATTTTGGACTTTGGCACTATTACATACTGGTTTAGGAAAGAAAGGCCCAGAATTGGTCTCTAGGCATTTTCTTTCTTTTACACCAGAAATATTCACAAATAAAAACCTCTTCCTATCTGGGAAGGAGAAACTCTATTACCTCATGAGAGAGCATGTGGTATATGATAGGGTGGAACAAAGGGGTTTGGTCTGGTGGATGACAAATAGTTCCCTGGAAAGGAGGGATTTCTACTCACTGCCATCTGTAACCCTGCTGAACCAGTCTAAGAACCCATTTATCTGAAACAATATGTTGACAAACAGAGAAATGGAGAGTCAGATGTTTTGGATGGGTTAAGGGACTGCCAGGGTTGAAGGGTGGGGATATTGTCTCTTATATAGTCATTCTGACTTATTTGACTGTCTTTGGTGATGCGGGGGGTGGGGGGGGGTCTGCTTTCTTTTTGGAACCTACTTGCCATTGCTTTATAAACATCTGCTCACTAGCATTTGCTTACACTGTTTATTTTGTTTCTTGCCAAAACTGGACAGGAGAGCTGAAACTCTGAGAGACTCCCTGCATCAGCTTTCTCCTCTCCTCACGTTTTTTATAACCTCTGTAGCAGAGGGTCCAACAACTAAATCCCAATCCAAAGGAGAAATTTAAAATTTAAATTTTTTTATATTTTCTGGGAGGTTCTGAGAATGCAGTCAAGGCAAACTTCCTCAACACAATACCAGTAGCAACAACTCTGGAGCTTTTCTCCCCAGGCATCCGCTGAAAAAGGACCTGCTTCCAGTCGGAATTTCCTGGTAAACAAATAGGTTCATAGGTTCATAGGTTGATACTAGGCTATCTGCCCTAGGGCATTTATAAGCCTAGCCAGAGTGTGTTTGGCTTTCGCCACCCTTTTAGATTAGTTGACTGTGCCTCTGTATAGTAGGTCACAGAAGATAGCCCTTTTAAGGTTAGTTTACTGTGCCTCTGTCTAGTAGGGACACAGAAGAGATCCCAGGGGTAAACCTACGATCTCCCATCCACTCGTCAAGATTTCTGTTGAAGAGGGTCATTGAGGGGCTCTGCCTAACATGGATTGGGATTTTGTTCCAGAGTGAGGGGAGCCTCTGGGGTATGAATCTGTCCCTCCAGCATGTCCTATTTATTTCTGTGCTGAGGTTTAAGTCCCTGGAGCGTGTAGCTCTAAGGGATTTGGATTTCCTGAGGTGGAGCATGTCCATTAATTCTGGTTTGGACATGGCTTTATACGTCAGGCACAGATCGCCTCTGAGTAGGTGGTAAGCAACTGAGTAGAGCTGGAGTTTCTTTAGCCTAACTGCGTAGGGCATCTGTAAATAAATAAAATAAAATAAATAAATAAACTCTGGATCTCGAATCTACAGAGTCATAAACATACTTCGTACAATGATCAATGGCCTGTGAAAGTGAAGAAACTAAACCACACAAAAGAGATTTTTCTCCATCAGAGGGAATTGCAGATAAAACTTTCCTCATACTTTCACAATTAGTGAGAATAAACTTTAACATATGAGCCTGACAATTCAAAAATCTAAACAGTGAAGTTGCAGAAATAGACACCTTTTTACCAAAGGTGTCAATTGCATTAACGTCCTTATCAGAAGGAGAAGGATTAGAGGTACAAAATGCTTGGCAGTAGCTGTATTAACTAAAGCTTCGGCTGCTGAGTGAGGTCTGGGATGAGTGTATAAAAATTTGAAAGACTGAGGTACTTTGTATATTCTGTCTGCCTTCTTAGTTCCAGCAGACTGGCTATCAGAGAAACCACACGCTTTGACAAACACATCCTCCATTGCTGCCAGCACTGGGGTGTGGAAGGAGTTTTTGGGAGCCCTAATTGTAACATTTCATATTGTTTTCTAAGGGATTGAGAAATTTCAGCATTTTCACACTCACAATGACACATTCTGGAAATAGTCTCAGAGAAAGAGAATACTTGACAGGAAGATTCATATGACATACTCTCCTCTTAGTCTAAATCAGAAATCTAAGAAAAACTGTATCCCTCCTATTATGTTCCAGTCCAGATTCAGTTCCTAAGTCTCTTCAGGAAAAGTTAAATCCAGTTTTCTTTCAACAGAAACTACCTGACAAGAAGGGTTAATAGCCTCTAGAAGCCTCTAGAACCTTCAAACATTGGACCCTACCCAGTTTGGCTTTGTTAAGGGCAGATCATGCCTCTTAAACCTGGTGGACTTCTTTGAGACAGTTACCAAGGCTTTAGACAAGAGAAAGGAGGTCCACAAAGCCTACCTAGACCTCGCAAAGGCTTTCAACACCATTCCCCATTCTGGTATTATAGACAAGCTCACCAGCCTGAACATAAACCCCTACATTATGAGATGGGTTGCCAGTTGGCTCACGGATTGAACCCACACTGTGAAAGTTGCAGGCTCTAGGTCCAACTCTAAACCAGTTATTTTATTTTTATTTTATTTTATTTATTTTACATTTGTTGACCGGGCTAGTCTAGCTGGATACATGTCCTTTTTCAGTAGAGGCCCGGGGAGAAAAGCGCCAACATAATGAGAAGACACAATACATTTACATGCAGAAGAGATAGCTTTAACATAAACATGAAAGAAAACAGCAGTCTATACATACTGATTATAAAACATTCAGATAATATGTAGATAGTCTAAAACATGGTTACAATGTGACACCAAGAGGTTGAGATTATAATCTCTGAAATGGGGATGAGACTAAGGTGGTATGAGATCTTTGGGTTTAGTCTGGTTTAGAACAAGGGCATAACCAGTGTGACTTGAGGTATTCTTTAAGATTATTTTTGAATTGATGAAGCGAGGTCATAAGTCTTAGGTTGTTTGGAAGGGAATTCCAAGGCTTTCTGATGGAGTTGGCATAGAGAGCATCACCACCCGAATTCTTAGATTTAATGGTTAGTATCTGAACACTATTTGATGATCGAAGGCAGTTTAGGTTGGAGTAGGGGGTCAGTATTTTGATCATTGAGGGGGTTCTATCCGGTTGGTTGATTATTTTAAATGCTTCAGTAAGTTGGTTGAATTTGAGAAGATTAGGCAGTTCCAACCAGCCAAGTTTCTTTAGGTTAAGGCAATGGTGAGTACGATAAGGTGTTCCTGTTATAAATCTGGCAATGTGATTATAGGCAACAGAGAGCATGTTGAGCTCGCGCTTATTGAGGAAAGAAAGTACTGGGGAGGCATACAAGAGGGTGGAGAGGAGATGAGTGCGAGCAATGGTTAGTTTGGCATGAGGGGTTAAAAAGTTCTTTATTCTGTACATAGAGCCGAGTTTCTTGTTTACGGACTTAATGGTTTGGCTAATGTGCATATCAAATTTAAGCTTGTGGTCGATAGTGACTCCTAATAGTTTGGTGTTGGAGACAGGCTCTATGATGGTGCCATTGGTGGATTCCACATGGAAGGTCATATTGTTAGCAATTGGAAGTTCTTTTCCAAGGGGAGTGGATACAGAGGGGAAAAATAGAAGCAACTTGGTTTTTGTTGGATTAAGTATGAGTTTCAATTCAGAGAACCATTTTTCGACTATAGCAAAACAGTGTTGGGTATTTGCTTGGAGTTTCGGGAAAGAGACGTCAGAACAGATCAGGGTGGAGTCATCTGCATATTGGATGCAGGTGGCTTTGGGGATGACTGAGTGAAGATCATTTATGAAGATGGAGAAAAGAAGGGGACCAAGTATAGAGCCTTGAGGAATGCCAATGGTGTTAGGGAGCAGGTCAGATAGCCTGTTTTGCCACTGGACGACAGCTTGTTGCCTACCAGAGAGGTAAGCATTGAACCAACTTAGGGCTAGGTTGTCGAGATGTAGGCTTTCCAGGGTGTGGAGCAGAAGCTGGTGATTAACCATGTCGAAGGCTTTCGATAGGTCAAGAAAGAGAGCAGAGGATATTAATTTATTATTACGGTTGTTATTGACTGAGTCAACAAAGGAGAGGAGGGCAGTGGTTGTACTATGTTGGGGGCGAAAACCATGTTGTGAGTTAGACAAAAGACTATTAAGGGTTAGGTAGTGCAGGAGTTGTTTGTGAACACACCGTTCCATAATTTTAGCTATTGGAGACAATATTGTTATGGGTCTGTAGTTGGATGTTTCCGTGGAGGTGCCTCCTTTATGGAGAGGGATGATATATGAGATTTTCCAAATAGAGGGGATGGTAGCTTCAGTTATAGTTCTGTTAATCAAGATTGATATGGGATAGGCAATGGCTTCTGATGCAATTTGTAGGTATTCCGCTGGGAGGTGATCCGCCGCTAGGGTGGTTGGTTTAAGTTTTTTTAAAAGGGTACGTATATAGGAGGTAGATACTGGTTCTAAGTTAAAGGAAGGGGGAGCTGAGTCATTAGTATGAGTTAAGGATGAGGAAGTAGTAGTTAGCTGACTGGCTAAGGACTGGATGGTCTCAGTAAAAAAGAGTTGAAGGTGTTAGCTATTTCTTCTGGATCTTTCCCAATGAGTTTTTCAGGGGTGGGGGTAGTAGATTTACCAGGATGGAGGAGGTTATTAAATCCAGCCCAGAACTTCTTTGGGTTATTCTGGTGTTTATCCTGGAGGTGGCAGAAATACTGTTGTTTATCTCGAGTAATGGCTGTTTTAGTAGAGTTTCTAAGCTGTTGAAATTTAATGCGATCTAGGGGAGTTTTAGTAGCTCTCCATTTATCCCAGGCTTGGTCTCGGAGTTTAATTTTAGTTTTAGTTTCTCTGGTTAGCCAAGGTGCTATCCGTTCCTTGGATCTGATTTGTCGATTTGGGGCATGAGAGTCAAGTATGTTAAGGAATGTGACATTAAAGTAAGTAACGCTTTCCTGTAGGGGTAGAGTTTTTAGGATGGACCAGTTACAGGATTTAAGTTCCGCAAGGAATTGTTGTGGGTCAAATTTCTTCTTGTTTCTAACTAGTCTATATGAGGGGGGGGGGGTTGGTAGGTGAGCATTTATGTTTTATAATATAGGTAACAAGGTGGTCACTGAGGTCATTGGGAAGGGTCCCAGTGGTATAATTATGTGTATCCTTATTGGTAAGAATCCAGTCAATGGTGCTCTCTTTTTGTTGAGCATTTTCAATTCTAGTAGGAGATAAAATATTTTGGGAGAAACCATGTAAGTTAATAGGTTGGGGATTTATATGAGTGGAGCAATGAGACCAGTCGATATTGAAGTCTCCAAGTACTATGGTTTCTTGAGGGTAGGTGGTGGTTAACCAGCTGAGAGTTTGCTCCAAGTTTTCTGTGTTCTTCCCTGGTGGGATATAAATTACTATAAGATTGATGCATTTTTGGGTGTTTAGGCATATCTTTAGGGCAATAAGTTCTATATTAGAGACCTTAGAAGGTTGTAATGGATTCATAATGATATTCAGTGTATTCCTAAACATTACAGCTATTCCCCCGCCCCTTTTATTTATCTGATCAATCCTGAGGATATTATACCCAGGTGGGAGAATTTCTTCATCCTTAGTGGAAGGTTTTAGCCATGTTTCTGATAGGCACATAATGTCAGGGGAATGAGTAGCTAACATAGCATGTAGGCTGTGTACCTTGTTATTTATGCTTCTTAGATTAAGATGGAATATGAGTAGGGAACCAGTAGAATTTCGGGCGAATTTAGAGGGGATAGAGTCTGAGACAGTGGTAGGACCTGGGTTGGGGTGGATGTCACCATCTATGGTGATGCATTTTTTCAGGTGGTCTAAGAATCTTTGGAGTTTGCATAGCAACTTAAGATTAGATTTAATGATGGATATCTTAGGGTGATGGAGGGTAAGATGCACTATTTTGGAGCTTAGAGTTTTATCAGGGTAGAGGGAAGGTGAGATAGGATGAGAGGAAAGGTTTGGATGGATAGTAGTGTAACCCTTGGGGAAGGGAATTCCCAACAGAGTTTTGTTTTCATATCTTGTTAAAAAATAAGGAATATGAAGGAGTATTACTATAAGAGGGGTGATAGTATATGTAATTTTGCCCATGGTATAAGAGAGAAAGGCTAGTGGGTTGGGAGGGCTAGTAGACTTTAACTTAGTAATGGAGGAAGGCCGAGAGTGTGTTGAAAAACAGTCTACAGTACTCACATCCAGTTGCCTTTGAGACCCTTTAGTAGTAAATTGAGGGGCGGTCGTAATTGGAAGAGAGCAGGTGGGAGGGGCTAGCTAACCTAATAAATGTAGAGGTAGTGGGGGCGGGTGGGATATGGGGGCAGGGTGGGGAGCGGAGCGGGGAATACACCGCCAGGAGTTCGCAGGGTCTCAAAGGCAACTGGATGTGAGTACTGTAGACTGTTTTTCAAGCAAATACTTTGCTTGTAAAAGTGTCTCAATATTTTTGGGAATGTAGTTTATGCTACCAGTTAATGTAAAGGTACTGTCTGGTTCCTGCCAGCGGTACGCTTTCCTAGCTAATACAATGATAGCAAGGATATAATTTTTACCCTAAATCTCTATAAATGGTAAACTTTTTCACTTAAATATTAAGCACTGGTCTGTGCATTCGCACTGGGTTGGAGTCCTTTGTAACAGCGTATGGGACCTGGGAGCCACACGGTGAATAGTTAGTGTGGGGGGCTTCCCTAAATCTCTATAAATGGTAAACTGTTTCACTTAAATATTAAGCACTGGTCTGTGCATTCGCACCGGGATGGAGTCCTTTGTAACAGCATATGGGACCTGGGAGCCACGCTGTGAATAGTTAGTGTGGGGGGCTTCCCTAAATCTCTATAAATGGTAAACTTTTTCACTTAAATATTAAGCACTGGTCTGTGCATTCGCACTGGGTTGGAGTCCTTTGTAACAGCGTATGGGACCTGGGAGCCACGCGGTGAATAGTTAGTGTGGGGGGCTTCCCTAAATCTCTATAAATGGTAAACTTTTTCACTTAAATATTAAGCACTGGTCTGTGCATTCGCACCGGGATGGAGTCCTTTGTAACAGCGTATGGGACCTGGGAGCCACGCGGTGAATAGTTAGTGTGGGGGGCTTCCCTAAATCTCTATAAATGGTAAACTTTTTCACTTAAATATTAAGCACTGGTCTATGCATTCGTACTGGGTTGGAGTCCTTTGTAACAGCGAATGGGACCTGGGAGCCAAGCGGTGAATAGTTAGTGTGGGGGCTTCCCTAAATCTCTATAAATGATAAACTTTTTCACTTAAATATTAAGCACTGGTCTGTGCATTCGCACCGGGGTTGGAGTCCTTTGTTACAGCGTATGGGACCTGGGAGCCACGCGGTGAATAGTTAGTGTGGGGGGCTTCCTTCAGGCAGGGAGATGCGACCGGGCAGGAGGACAGAACAGTACCTGTTGTATACTGTTATTCACAAGGGTTACAAGTGGCATCCCCCAGGGCTCAGTCCTGGGACCCCCTCCTGTTCAGTATATACTTCTCAGAGGTACAGGCAAGCACAGGAGGACTATGGCTGACCAAGTTCAAAGACGACTGCAAACTGGGAGCCATAATTGACTCTCCAGCTGATACAGACATCCTCCAGAAGGGTTTCACTGAGATGGATACCTGGTGTCAAAATCATGGCCTCAAGCTAAATGCCAAAAAGTATATAATCATCCCCTCTGGAAAAAAACAAAGTACCCATGAACTACCACATACGTGATAGTCCCCTAAATATAGAAAATGTAATAAGGGATCTGGGAACCCAAGTAGGTAGTAATCTCTCCTTTGATAATCATATTGCCAAGGTGGCTAGAAAATCCTTCTATGTGGCCCACCTAATCACAAAAGGGTTCACATCTAGAACAAAAGAGGTTATTGTGCCCCTCTACTCATCACTTATCAGACCCATCATAGAGTACAATGCCCCATTTGGGATGTACCTTACAAGACACCTGCAACAGCTGGAAAGACCACAGAATTACCTCACCAAGAGGATTACTAGCCTCAAACATATGCCCTATGCAGCCCGACTGAAGAAACTCCAGCTGTACTCGGTTGCATACCGCTTACTCAGCGGTGATCTCTGCCTGACAAACAAGGCCATGTCCAACCCAGAATTGATGGACATGCTCCACCTAAAAAAAATAAATCCTCGAGAGCCACACGCTCTACGGATCTAAACCTCACCATAACGATACATAGGACTTGCTGGAGGGATAGATTCCTGTCCCAGAGACTCCCCATGCTTTGGAACAGGATTCCAATCTACATTAGGCAGAGACCCTCACTAACACTCTTCAAGATAAACCTTGATGAGTGGATGGGAAACAGAAAATTTACCCCGGGGATCACTGCAGTGGCACTGTTGGACAGAGGCACAGGGAACTAATGGCTCTGCTGGATAGAGGCACAGGGAACTAAACTAAGGGGGGTGGTGAAAGCCAACACATTCTGGCTAGGCTTACATATGCCCTCAGACATATAGCCTAGTGCTTACCTATGAACCTATGAATCTATAAAACCCTGAGCTAGACTCAATAAACTACTTCTGTCCAGTTAGACTGGATGACACATATTTTCTGTTTCTTTTTTCAGGAAAGTTAGGACAAACAGGATTATTAATGTGAGAAACAGCTTCCCCTGGGATCAACACAACATTCAAACTAAGCAGGAGCCCATTCTCTGCTCCTTCTCCCATAACTGACAACACTGGCTCTCCGTTGGCTACTGATGGGTCCCCCAAGTGCCACAAAGGATGTGGCTAGCCCCCAGACTATAGTGGCTGCTTAGACAACACCACAAGAATCTGGGGGAAAAGATGATTGGTCTGAGGGACCATCTTTGGCCATAGCAGAGTCACCCAACTGAGGATGAGGCAAATTGTTAGCCTGCTGTGGTTACATAGGCTTTTTATGGCCAGAAGGACTGACCATGGGAACCACAATTTGGTCGATAGTCAAGCTGAAAATGGTGCCTCTATCCCAGGGAAACTTAGTATAAACCTGTACAATTTAAAAAGTATTAAAACGTATTAAAAAGTCACTTTTCCAAGTAAAAACACAGAAAAAAACTCTAATATACTGTACCAGCCACAAACCATAATTAAAAAAACAGTTTTAGAATATGTAAATTATTGTTTAGACTATCAGACACAAAAGTGCATTCCCTTTTAAATGCATAGTAAAGGCATATGGTAGTCAGTAAAAACACATATTTTTAGCTTAAAATATACTTTTCAAGACAGGAAAGTTAAACATTAAAAATAGTATGTAGAAGATTTTTCCCCTAAATGAACTTATCTGCCCAGCAATCGGACAGCAAAAACTGACTGCTGATCATTGAAAGTCTGCAGAGGAGTGCTCTTTTCAGCAGCTGGAAAGCAGTGAAACGCTTGCAGCTCAAACAATCTTTTTAGTCAGCTCAGCTCAAGCTGACTAATGGTTTGGACTCATGTAAAGTGCCCTAACACTTTGGAACCTCGCCAGTTTTTATTTCGCATGCCGGGTATAACCCATATATTTTAGGCTACTGCAGCAGTGATCAATATGAAGAACATCTGAAAGGGTTTAGAAAAGTGAATCTTTATGTGTGTACTAGGAATAAGCAGATAAAATAGCAAAAGAAGAGAATGTTTACAGGAAAATGAAGATGAAATTGACTGATGGGACAAAAACAGAAGAGAAGGTTTTTACATGTGTATCAGTCTGAGAAATAAGAGACATGTTGACAGAGGAATGAGGTGAAATCTCTGAATATTCAATAAAAAAAACAGGTCCTCCCGAAAAATCAAGCCACCCTGGTAGACCTCAAGTATAAATAGGTTACATAACAAAAGGATGAAACTGATGTCTAAGAACAAGAGGGACGTTATTCAGCAGAAGACGAATACCCTCCACAGCTTGAACAAGCAAATCAGTTATCTTGTAAATTCTTCTAAAGTTAGTTATGAAGCTAAATTAGCATCCCTAGCTAAGGATAATCATTAGGCATTCTTTAGCTACATCTAGAATCTAAAAGAGAATGCCCAACTATGTGCCAAACCTATAGCAGATGGTACCTCTCATACTGAACCTGAGGAAATTGTCATCCTTCTAACTGACAGATGTCGTGCAAACTTCACACCCTGTCCCCACCAGCCATACCCCAAAACATACCCTATACCAGTCCTCTATCTAGTATCTCCAAACAGCAGGTCATCTCCATGTTCTCCAAAGCCAAAAACATGACCCTATGGGACCAAATAATACCCCAGGCTGCTTACTAAACAATTTAAAACAAGACTTAGTGGAACTAATTGGCACTTCCTTTAACCCCACCCTGAGCACTGGCTTTGTTCCAGCAGAGTGGAGAACAGCAGCAGTAATCCCCTTGCACAAAGAGGGTCCATCAACTGACCCCAGGAACAATAGACCCATAAGCCTAACCAGCCTTATCAGCAAGGCCATGGAAATAATCATCATGGACCTAATCAACAAGGATGTAGGTGACCTTCAAACTCTTTACCTGGCCCAGTTTAGGTTTGTTAAGGGTAGATCATGCTTACTGAACCTGGTGGACTTCTTTGACAATGTCCCTAAAGCCCTGGATGAAGGCAAAACAGTACATACCGCCTATCTAGACATAGACAAGGCTTTTGACACAATCCTGTACTGAGATATCATTGAGAAACTCTCCCAGCTGGGGAATTACCCATACATCACTAGATGGGTAGAAAACTGGCTCACCGACCGAACACATACTGTCAAAGTTAGGGATTCCACCTCTACCAGTAGACCAGTTACCAGTGGTGTATCACAAGGCTCCATGCTGGGCCCCCTACTGTTTGGAATGTATTTCTTGGAAGTCCAGGCAAAAGTAGATGCCTGTGGCTTATCAAGTTTGCTGATGATTGCAAACTGGGTGCAATCACTGAGTCCCTAAATTATGTTAACATATTACTAAAGGGGCTAACTCAGACAAATGATTGGTGCCAAAGCCATAGAATAACATTTAATGCAAAAAGTGCATTATTATCCACTTTGGCAAAGAGGAAGTCCCTGGAAATTACAATACTGACAGCAACCCCCCCCCCCCACACTCAAATGCAGTGGTGTGAGATTGGGGAACACAGGTTGACAGCAGTCTAAACTTTGATCACCCTGTGTCCATAGTGGTAAGGAAAGCCTTTTACATAGTGCATCTCATAAATAAGGGTATCACATCCAAGACTAAGGAGGTTATAGCTCCTCTGTACTGGACTCTCATCAGACCACTAAGAGAGTACAATGCTCCCTTTTGCATATACCTCACCAGACCCCTGCAGCAGCCGGAGAGACCGAAATGGTTTCTCACCAAGAAAATTCAGGTCCTCTAAAACATGACCTACATGGAAAGACTGAACGCTCTGTCACTGCACTCTGTATTGTACAGGCTGCTGAGAGGCGACTTGTGCCTGACCTACAGAGCAGCTTCTGATGCTGCCCTAATGGACATGCTGCACATCCACAAATCAAATGGGACAAGAGTCACTCGCTCTAGGGATCTCAGCCTAGCCCGTGACATTAACAGACCACACTGGAGAGACAAATGTATCTCCCAGCAATTGCTGCTCCTCTGGAATAAATTCCCACACCATGTGAAGCAGAGCTCCTCAATGACCCTATTCAAGTGCAACCTGGACAAATGGATGGGAGACTGTAAATTCCCCTAAGGGGTGGTAACCATGTCCCTCATGGGCAAGGGCAGTCTGTGCTGATCATAGACTCATTATGCGAATAACAACCATGTAACCAAGGTCAATTAGACAACATGGGTATAACATGGCTAGGTTTGTAAGGGCCCTAGGGCTATCAGCCTAGTATCCTTCTATGAACATATGAACCTATAAAACAATGCAGTGAGACACAAGGCGATGTGTAGAATGTCTACCTTAATGTGCACCCAGGGATGATGTGATGCATAGGACTGAATGACGAGCACCTTACATACCTTGGACATGCAATAATATGTTCCATTAACACTCCAATTGCACTTATAAATGAACATGTATGTATTATACCTTCTGTAGTGTTTTAAATTAAACAATGAGTGTCATTTATATTCAAAAATGTAGACGCTGAATGGACAGTCCAGTCAGCTTGCCCATTCTTAATCCAGTATATACCAAGAGAAACAAGTGTGGCTGCTAAAGCATCGTTAATCAAAAAATGGAACTCTGTCCCCACTAGCATTCAAAACACATCGTCCAAAGCCTCCTTTAAAGACCTCAACAGGCAACATCTCAAGCAAAGTTGGCAGTGCCATGATTGCTCCCCAGGCTAGTGAAAGTGGATAAGGTATACATACTAGAGTACTTGATAATAGTTTTCAGTCTTACTCACAAACACTGGCTAATCTACAATGTATGTGCTGTACCTGTGTACTATGTATGTATTCTACCTATGTTCCAAATTTCAGCTGTACACCACAAATCTATTAATTACCTTTATTTTTAAATTAAGATTTTTTTGTTTGTTCTCTTCACTATAACTGTTGATGTGCTGCATACCACTGTAAAAACATGTCTCTTGTAATTTGTGTGTATACTGATCATGTCTAAACAACTAAATGTATCTGTAATTTTACTATGTGGAGCTTTTCACCCCGGGCCTCTGCTGAAAAAAGGCCTTTTCAGCTCAGTCAGACACCCCCGGTTAACAAATGTAAAATAAAATAAAATAAAATAACATAACATAAATAAATAATAATCAGCTGCACTTTCTGTTGGAATATGCAGTATAACCCTGTATCATATTTTACAGAGGACAGGGCAAAACATAAAAAAATCACTCGCCATGCCTAAACCTTAAAGTTCCTGATCACTTTCTATCTCTAAAACTCTAACCTCTCCTCCCGAAACCTAAAACTCCCCTGCTGCTGCTTAACTTTAAACAACCCTCCCATTTCAAACCCTAAAATTTCTCTTCTGATTCCTAACCCTAAAATTCGTCTCCAGATCCCTAACCCTAACCCTAAAATGCTCTCCCTGCTCTCTAACCCTAAACTCTCCTCTCACTCCCTAACTCTAAAATTCCAGTCCTGATCCCTAACCCTAAAACTGTCTTTCTTCTATCTAACCCTAAAATGCCGCCCTGCTTCCTAACCCTAAAACTCCCCTGCCACTCCCTAATCTAAAATCCCCTTCCCAGTTGTTGCCTGAAACCCAAAGCTACACTGCCACCCCTTTCCTACAGTTGCTGCATTTTTATTCAGTCTCAAATAATGCGTTCAGGTAAGATAAGGTAGCTGCTTGTCTATATGCATATTTGAGTCTGAGTAAGAATGACAGCCTGTGGGAACAATACAACACTCAAATCCTTGGCTTTAAAACAGTGGTCTTTGACCTCCAGGGACTCATGTTTGTAGCAGAACCTCATAGTTCAGATGATGGAGGCCCATATACAGTATGCTGAAAATTAAAAAAAGATAAGTTTTGGCAGAGTTATCCATTTATTCAAATTAATGTTAGAAAGAAAAGGTGCTTTTTATAAACATTGTTTATCTATCTATCTATCTATCTATCTATCTATCTATCTATCTATCTATCTATCTATCTATCTATTTATCATCTATCTATCCATCTATCATTTCATCCAGTCCAGACTAGCTTCATTAAAACACTTCTTACAAAACGTAAGTGCTGCTCCCCTGCTGCTGACCTTCTCCCAAACGAATTCGTAAAGCTAGCTGCTCCTTCTACCTGCTATCCCACCTCCATTCTCATTACTCACTCCATCGCAGAAATGTATGTCCCTACCATCTGGAAGATCTCACATATCTGGAAAAATGTATCCACCGTCAGCTACTTGATTACCTACTTACTAACAACATGTTATCCAACTCTCAGCATGGATTCAAACCCAAACACAGCACCACTACTGCTCTGATCAGCTTCACCAACACAGTAAACCTCCTTAAAAACAAAGGCCTCCTAGTGTCCTCAGTCTTTCTAGACATGTCAAAAGCATTTGACACTGTCTGCCATCAAAAACTCCTCAACAAACTTGTCTCATACAACTTAAGCTCTTCACCTCTTTACTGGTTTCACAGTTACCTCTGTAACAGACAACAAGCCACCAAATAGAACAACACCCTCTCACCCCTTCAGCCTATCTCTGTAGGAGTTTCACAAGGCTCCATTTTAGGACCTCTTCTTTTCACCATCTTCACTAATGACCTCCGCTCCACCACTAAGCATGCCACCTTAGTCCAATGCACAGATGATACCACCCTCATGTGCTCTGCTCCCACTATCTGAGAACTTCGGGGCAAAACACAAAAATCCCTACTAGACATAGAAACCTATATGACTGAAAACAAACTCATCCTTATCCCAAATAAAACAAAGCTCATGGTCTTCTCCAAAAAACAGGTCCACTAATAATAACATTCCACTCACCATCTATTCCTCCGACCAAAGTGCAATCGAACCTGTAGAACAGACCAAACTCCTTGGTGTCATAATCAACTGAAACTTGACAAACATAGAAATGGCTATAAAAAAAGTCCATATAAAATTAGGGCAACTTTTTAGAGCTAAACCCTATCTCACCAACACCTCCAGACAAACCACTGCCAGGTCATTTCGTATCACCACCCTCCTCTACTTCTCACAAATCTTCACTAACCTACATAAGACTGATTTAAATCTCCTTGAGTCATGCTATAATAAAACAGCCACATTTGCAGCCAACATTCCCTATAGGGACCACCACTGCCTAGCTCTAAAACAACTCAACTGGATGGAGCTACCGAATCTACTTCAATTCATCCAGCTCACTATTACCCCCACTATCCTAACCAAATCAGTTAACTGCCCTGACCTTAAGGACCTGGTTCAAGCTAACAATAACATCAGAGACCTTCAATCCTCTGACAAACTTCTGCTAAAGGTTACCAAATCTCTAATAGTTTCTGAGACTCACTGTACTCCAACAAATATTCAGGTCTTGGAACCTATTACCTCAGCACATCACCAATCTAAACATGACCTACAAATTCAAAGACTCAGAGAACATTTGTCCAGTCACTAGCTCTGTCCTTGCTCTAACCCTGACTAGCTTTCTATATTATTTTGCTTGCCTGAGATTATTACATGCCTACTAGTTCAGTCTATCAGACTTACAATATGTATACTCTAAACTAATTCTGCTGTAAAACAACTTGTGCCTAACTCCACTCAATTCTGTATATTTACTGCACTTTTGTAGTCTAATTTTTTGCTATTTGCTTTTAAGTTTTTGTTTTTGAATTATTCTATATAAATATAAAACTGTTAGCTGTTTATTGGAGCTTTTCTCCCCAGGTCTCTGCTGAAAATGGTCTTCCAGCCCAGCCGGACAATTACCCAGTAATCAAATGTAAAATAAAATAAAATAAAAATAAAATAAAATAAATAAATACATCTATCTTTTGTTGACCACATATGTAACTCACTAGTTGATTGTGCAGGGTTATAACTTTTTAACATGTAAAATTTTGGCATGCAATTTTGAGTAGTTACTTCAGGAACCAGTTTTCAAGCATTTGTCCACCATTGTGCAATTCCATTTGAAAATGACTTTTCACAGCAGTTTCATAAATCACATTTAGGGTCTGAGATGCCCAAAGTCAGTGTGACAGTTTGGGTACTGAACTCAAAATGATGTGTTTTGACAGAGTATGGTATTTGTTTTATTAGCCTTTGGCTGGAGTTTTTTTTGCTTACCACTTCTGCCGTAAAAGTTTTTATTATGGAGACTTTGAGAGCTGAATTCATAAAACTTCACTGCATTTTAGTAAACAAATTTGTAAGATGAGTGGCCAACCACAGGGAGTGTGCGATTCATTAAGCATCACTATAGAAAGAGGAGAGCTGAAATAACATGCCCGGCCATGTTCATAGGTTCATAGGTGTTTACTAGGTTAACGACCACAAGGGCCTTTTTAAGCCTAGCCATGCATCCCAAATCTCTGAAAAGTTCTGATACCCTTGATAAGTGTAAGTATGGGCCTGGGAGATGAACCATTTACAGGTTACCTGAGTCCATTAGAGACATAGGTGCCAAACCAGGATGTTGTACGTTAATGCCCTTATAATGAAGAGGTTACCTGTTTGCATTGGAGATATAGGTGCCAAACCAGGATGTTATATGCTAATGCCCTTATAATGATCAGGTTACCTGTTTTCATTAGAGACACATGTGCCAAACCAGGATGTTGTATGTTAATGCCCTTATAATGAACAGGTTACCTGTTTGCATCAGAGACACATGTGCCAAACCAGGATGTTGTATGTTAATGCCCTTATAATGAAGAGGTTACCTGTTTGCATTAGAGACACATGTACCAAACCAGGATGTTGTATGTTAATGCCCTTATAATGAAGAGGTTATCTGTTTGCATTAGAGACACATGTACCAAACCAGGATGTTGTATGCTAATGCCCTTATAATGAAGTACCATGTATGATAATGAGGTAACAAATGGCAGACCAAGTCAGGAACAGAATCCCAGTCCATGTGAGGCAGAGCCCCTCACTGACTCTGTTCAAGAGAAATCTTGACGAGTGGATGGGAGATCGTAGGTTTACCCCGGGAATCATCTCTGTGTCACTGCTGGACAGAGGCACAGCAAACTAATGGGTATAGTATTCTCATCCTAAGGGGTGGTGAAAGCCACACACACTCTGGCTGGGCTTATAAATGCCCTAGGGCAGATAGCCTAGTATGAACCTATGAACCTATGAACCTAAATGTTTAAATGCCGTCTAATGAAGATGCTCCTACCTTATGCTTGTGCATAGCCAGATGCTTGTGTTCAGGCACTGTATGGTATATAGTAAGCAATGTTAGGAGCTGCCACAATTATTATAAACTGATAGCTGCAAGGGGGTCTTACAGCAGCTGGTGCTGCCAGTGGTGCATAATGTTGCCCTGGGGGGAGCATGACCTTCTGACCATGCTTAACATTTCGCGCCCTCCATGGCAATGGCATAGTAGACTGGTACCATGCAAACAGGGCACCATGCAACAAATAGTGGACATGTTTCAGCCTGTCTGCATCTCCATGGAGTACCCATTCCTGTCAATACAGAGGTACTTGTGGCTTCACATATATTAGCTACAGAGACCTTTCAGTCACCTACTGGGGGTACAAAAAAGTAGCTCAGTCACATATATCAGTGCCCTGCTTAAGCATGTCAGAGAACATATGTGGCTCTCATGTACCCCAAATGAGAAAACAAATACCATGCAGGACATTTATGCTATAGCCCACTTCCCTTAGGTACTGGGACCCATAGACTGTACCCACATTACAAATATAGGCCCCACTTAGTGAAATGAGAAGGAGATACATGAAGTGAAAAGGGGTATAAGTAGATACATTGCCAGGTGACCTGTAATGCACAGGGTACCATCTACAGTGTGTGTGCAGGCCACTTCCACAAGGGCATCTGGTAGGTGATGATGGATATGCTCTGGTACCCTGGCTCATAATGCCAATTAGAAATTTGCATAATCAAGCTGAACTTGATTACAACCATGTTCTATTACAAGCCAATAACATCAAATAATGTGTGTGTTTAGGCTGCTGAAGCCCAAAGAATGTGTGTCTTTAGGCTGCTGAAGCCACAGTTCCTCTGCCTGGGTACATCTGGTGGTGCCCTGCAGCATGCCCTCACTATCTGTGCAAAAATACTTATTGTGCAAGGTATATTACCTAATATTATAGGTAGGAAGCAGGGACAGCAGAGTCACCTCTTACAGAGACTGCAGCTCCCTTCACCATATGCAGTGGCAGCTAAGGGATGAGGAGTCAAAGAAGGAGTTAGCAGCAGGGGATGACCATGCTAGATGGAGGCGGAGTCAGAGGAGGAGCCAACAGCAGGGGATGACCATGCCAGATGGAGGTGGAGTCAGAGGAGGAGCCAGCAGCAGGCAATGACCATGCTAGATGGAGGTGGAGTCAGAGGAGGAGCCAGCAGCAGGTGATGACCATGCCAGATGGAGGTGGAGTCAGAGGAGGAGCCAGCAGCAGGGGATGACCATGCTAGATGGAGGCGAGCACAATACACTATGACACAGTATGCCGTGTCACTAGCAAAGATGCAGCAGACTGCACATAGTTTTACTGTATAACTACACAAGAGCTAAGCAGATACATACAGTAAAAATGATGCATCTAAAACACCAGACTGTGCTTACCTATGAATAGGCTGGATATGTTGTCGATCAGGCACAGGCAAACAAATACCTATGTACAAAAGGGATGGGCACAGTTATCATCATTTACACATGTGGAGAAGGGAACACATGAGTAAATGTCTTTTCATAGGTACACAGGTTCATGGTTGTTTACTAGGCTAATAACCACAAGGGCTTTTTTAAGCCTAGCCATACATCCCAAATCTCTAACAAGTTCTTCTACCCTGGCTAAGTGTAAGCAGGGGCTTGGAATATGTAACATTTATAAGCAAGAGCCTGGAACATGAAACATTTTGCAGGTTGCCTATGTCCATTAGAGGCATAGGTGTCAAGCAAGGCATGAATTTCCTGTTCCACGTCCAATTTTACAAGCTACACTTAAATTATGCTAGGAAGAACTCTGCTTCACATGGATGGGAAGCCTGTTCCAGAGACAGGGTAGTCTATGGAATACATACCTGTCTCTCCAGCAGGTCCTGTTTATATCACAGGCAAGGTTTAAGTCTGTAGAACAGGCAATTCTGGTGCTGTTTATTTTGCTGATATGCAGGAGGTCCATCAGAGTGGAGTCTAACAATGCCTTGTTTACCAAGCATAGCTCTCCCCTCAACAGCCTGTAGGAAACAGAATACAAGGACAGGGCCTTGAGGCAGACTGAATAATGTGTTTTACTCTCTCCCTGTATTTTTTTAGTGAAGAACCTCTGTGGACCTTCCATTTGTTGGATATGACTGCTTAGGTACATAACAAAGGAGGCATTGTATTCAGTGACAGGTCTGATGAATGCCAAATACAGTGGAGCAATGACTTTCTTGGACCTAGGTGTCATACCTTTGTTTATAATTTGAGCAACATAGACTGATTTCCTCACTACTCTAGACACATGACGGTCAACGTCTAGATTACTATGTCTGTCCCCAAGTCCCTAACTACTAGGTCACCTCTAAGGGGTTTGTTGTCAATATGATAGTTGCCAGGGGTCAATGACTTCCTGAAGGATACTATTATGCATTTCTTGGCATTTAGTTTTATTCCATGGCTCTGACACCCGTTGTTGGTCTGTGTCAGCCTTTCCTGGAGAACATTTGTGTTGGTGTGGGATTCAATGATAGCTCCAAATTAGCAATCATCTGCAAATTTAGTCAACCAGAGACCACTGATATTGGACTTGTCTTCAGGGAATTATATCAAAAGGAGTGGTCCATGGACTGATCCTAAGGGACTACACTTGTGACTGGCCTCTTTGTAGAGGTGGACTCCCCAATTTTAACTTCCTGGGTCCCGTCTATGAGCCAGTTGGCTATTCACTGGGTGACATACAGGTTTGCACCTAACCTCTTGAGTTTGTCAACAATGCCCAAGTGGGGTATTGTATCAAATGCCTTGGCCAGGTCAAAATGGGCAGTGTGAACCATTTTGCCCTCATTTATTGCTTTGGTGACTTTATTAAAGAAGTCTAGCAAGTTGAGAAGGCATGACCTGCCCTTGATGAAATCAAACTGGGTTGGGCCCAGTGTCTAGAGGTTTAATATATCATTAGTGGTCATTTCCATGATACTTCTTTCCATGGCTTTGCATATAAGACTAGTGAGACGTATCGTTCTACAGTTTCCAGGGTCTGTAGATGACCCACCTTTGTGCAGAGGGATGACTGTTGCTGTTCTCCATGTATGAGCCACAAAACCTGATTAGAGACTACAGTTAAATAGTAATTCTAGATGGCCTGTAGGTCATGTTTCTTGTTAGTTAGAAATCATCCTGGGATATTGTGTGGGCTCACTGATGCAGTGTTCTTGGCCTTAGAGAGAGCATTAATGACGTGTTCCTGGTGATAGCAAGTGGAGTTATATTTGATGGAGTGCTTTGAGGGAAGGTTGAGGGGGAGAGAGGGGTAAAGTTGGAGCTGAATTTGTTGGCCAGTAGGTTTGCTATATCTTCTGGCTCAGTATAGGTGGCTCCATTTGAGTTCTGCACACAATTGTGTATTGCCTTTGAGGTTTTAGACATAACTAAAGAATGCCTTGTGGCTGCTCTGAGTCTGGGAGGCCAAATTTACCTCAAAATTGGTTTGGTAGACTTTATTTGTCCTCTGAGTTGTTTGTTTAGTTTGATGAGAGTGATTTTTATCCTGCTGGGTGCTGGTCCTCCTAACATTTGCCATGATTTTCTTCTTCCTGTTATACAGCCTATTGATGTTGTGATTCCACCAGGGTGGCTTGCTTTTTGAATTAGTTCTGTACTTCTTCCTGTTGGGTACATCTGCCTGTATGCAGCTATTAACATGCTTGCATAGGGTTTCTGTGAACAGCTCTGCATAGGCAGAAGTGTTCTCAGGGTTTATGGGGGCTTCTAATATTGTCAGGTTATCACATAATAGCAGGAAGTTGTGTTCAAAATTGTTCTACCAATGTATGGATGGGAGGAGAAATGGGTAGGAGTTATCCTGAAGGAACAGTATGCCAAGAGTGTTTTGGAGGTGAAAAGAGTGTGTGACAGAGTGATGTTTATGAAGCTGGAAAATGATGGTGTGAGGATGACTGCTGTTAGTGCGTACGCTCTGCAAGTTGGGTGTACGATGGATGAGAAAGGAAAATTTTGGAGTGAGTTGGATGAAGTAGTGATGACTATAGCCAAGGGTGAGAGACTGGTGATTGGAGCAGAATTCAATGGGCATGCTGGTGAAGGGAACAGAGGGGATGAGGAAGTGATGGGTAGGTGTGGTGTTAAGGAGAGGAATGTAGAAGGTCATTTGGTAGTGGATTTTGCAAAAAGGATGGACATGGCTGTGATGAATATGTATTTTAACAAGAGGGAGGAGCATAGGGTGACATACAAGAGTGGAGGAAGATGCACACAGGTGGATTATATCATATGTAGAAGGGCCAGTCTGAAGGAGCTTGGAGACTGTAAAGTGGTGACCGGAGAAAGTGTAGTTAGGCAGCATAGGATGATGGTCTGTATAGTGACATTTGTGATCAAGAAACGGAGGATGAGTGTGAGGGCAGTGCCAAGGATTAAATGGTGGAACTTGAAAAAGGTGATTGTGAGGTGGAGTTCAGGGCACAGTTAAGAGAGGCACTGGGTGGAAGTGAAGAGTTACTGAATAGCTGGGTAACTGCAGCAGAGCTAGTAAGGGAGACGGCTAGAAAGGTGCTTGGTGTGACATTTGGACAGAGGAAGGAGGACTATGACACCTGGTGGTGGGATGAGGAAGTACAGGAGAGTATACAGAGAAAGAGGTTGGAGAAGAAGTGGGATTGTCAGAGAGATGAAGGAAGTAGACAGGAGTATAAGAAGATGAGGTGCATGGCAAAGAGACAGGTGTCAAAGGCTAAGGATAAGCCAGATGGTGAGTTGTATGAAAGGTTGGACACAAAGAGGGGAGAAAAGGACCTGTGCCAATTAGCTAGACAGTGGTACTGAGCTGGGAAAGATGTGCAGCAGGTCAGGGTAATAAAGAATAATGTGGGAAATGTAGTCACAAGTGAGGAGAGTGTATTGAGCAGATATGTATGAGGGTAGTGTGACAGTGGTGAGGTCTGCAGTAGGAGTGACAGATGCATTTAAGGTAAAGGTGGGACGACATCAAGCATCTGCTCTGAGCTCTTTCTTATTAGCAATGCTGATGGACAAGTTGACAGACGAGATCAGACAAGAGGCCCCGTGGACTATGATGTTTGCAGATGACAGTGTGATATGTAGTGACAGAAGGGAACAAGTTGAGGTGACCCTGGAGAGATGGAGATATGCTCTAGAGAGGAGAAGAATGAAGGTCAGCAGGACTAAGACAGAATATATGTGTGTGAATGTGAGGGAGGGTAGAGGAATGGTGAGGATGCATGGAATAGACTCGGTGAAGGTGGATGAATTTAAATACTTGGGATCAACAGTTCAGAGTAATGGTGAGTGTGGAAGAGAGGTGAAGAAGAGAGTACAGGCAGGATGGAGAAGAGTGTCAGGAGTGATTTGTGACAGACGAGTACCAGTAAGAGTGAAAGGGAAGGCCTACATGAGGGTAGTGAAACCAGCTATGATGTATGGGTTGGAGATGGCAGCATTGACAAAAAGAGAGGAGTCAGAGTTGGAGGTAGCAGACTTAAAGATGTTAATATTTGCACTGGGTGTGATGAGGAGGGACAGGGTTAGAAAGCAGTATATTAGAAGGTCAGGTCAGGTTGGACGGTTTGCAGACAAATCCAGAGAGGTGAGATTGCATTAGTTTGGACATATGCTGAGAAGGGATGTTGGGTATATTGGGAAAAGGATGCTAGGGATGGAGCTGCCAGGTAAGAGGAAAAGAGGAAGGCCTAAGATAAGGTTTATGGATGTGGTGAGAGTGGACATGCAGGTGGTTGGTGTGACAGAGCAAGATGCAGAGAACAGGAAGAAATGGAAACAGGTGATCCGCTGTGGCGACCCCTAACCGGTTATAGCTGAAAGAAGAAGAAGAAGATCACTTAATAGCAGGAAGTTACCCTAAGAGTAGTTCCTGAATATTCCAGGGTTAACTAGGGGTACAGGTTTCATTTTTACTTCAAAGGACATCATTTTCTGGTCTGACCTTCTAGAGAAGGTATTACATTAGGGGGTGTGCAGCACTCTCCCATATTAGTGAGGACCAGATCCAGTACAGTTGCACCCCTGGTTGGTGTATTGACTATCTGGTCGGGGAGTTTGTGTTTATAAAATCCAAGAATCTCTGTGCATGTATGTTTGGTGTCATACAGGATTCCAAGTTAACAGTGGGGAAATTAAAGTTGCCCATGAATATGGTATTATTTTGGATGGTGAGTGTTTCCAATAAGTTTTAATACACGGTATGGGTTTCCTGGGTCATAGAGGTGGACCCATAGCTTGCAAGGAAGTGGTATTGGATTTTGCAAGTGGTGATTTGAGCATTGAATGTGTGTGTGTGTGTTTGTGTGTGTGTGTGTGTGTGTGTGTGTGTGTGTGTGTGTGTGTGTGTGTGTGAGTGCCTCTGCTTGCTGGCACACAATCTCAGCACATGTGCAGCACAGTACTGTGGCCTAAAGGATAGGTCTATGTCATGCTACATGTAGGGTTCAGCTTCCAATGTATATGCACCCATCATGACAGCTGCCTCTGCCTAGAGATTCATTGGCTGTCCCATTACCTTTGCTGGATGTTGATGTACTATCGTTTGTGACAGACATCTGCTGGAGGATGTGACAGCAGCATGACCACAACCACGGGGGTGGCATCCCTTGGATTTAGACACAGACACAATCAGCATTACAGTGGAAGTAATAGCACTGAGGGGGTGGTATCTCACTCATCTGTGGTCAAGTTGACCAACATCTGACAATTTTGTAAATGACCAACTATGAGCCTACCCCTTCAACCCTGACAGATGACTTACAATAGATATCGCACATTCCAATATGTGATTTATTCTACCCAATGTACCAAACATATGTTTCATGCACTTCCATATGTCAGCATGTACAGCCTGCATCACCTTCACATCCTCTGCCAAGGCTCTGGTGGGAATCACCTGTGCCTTCATGATGGCCTCATACATACATTGGGTTGCA
Organism: Protopterus annectens; assembly: GCF_019279795.1. Lineage (NCBI taxonomy): Eukaryota > Metazoa > Chordata > Ceratodontiformes > Protopteridae > Protopterus > Protopterus annectens. The sequence goes on along the minus strand of NC_056729.1, from coordinate 1,841,517,595 downwards.
GCAATGGACGCATCAACCTCAGCTGGAGATTGATAACCAGACCTCTGATGAGCACAAGTGCCAAACCTCTGTGTTGACCCTGTCACCCATGACAGCTAGAGGCCGATTCAGACATGTCTCAAGTTGGGCCACCGCACTTCCTTGATCTACAGTGTTACCATCATTCTGTCCACTCTCAGATTGTAGTGTGTCCTAGAAACACACAGTCATAGAGACTATGTCCGTACTGTATGGTGAAGATGTGGGGATCACACTCTTATGTGTCCAACACAAACATTCTGCACCCTCTGACAGTGCCACCTCATTCTTGCCACCATCATTAACATCTAAAGCTCATCCAGTGTCAGATGGGGGGGGGGGTGGCAGTTACACAGCCCTCATGCCAGAAAATGAGTCACCTATGAATACAGCAAAACAAACCATATTCAGCATATCTATGACCAAGCATCACAACTACAGATGTAACTGATATTTTACAACTACAAAAATATGATATGGAGTTATAACCCTGCCACACCTTGTACAGATGGATGTTGCACCTGGACCCCAGATGTACCTGTAAGATACAAGTAAAGTAGGTATTATAAACTGTAATTTGATGTACAGATAAAAATATGGCCAGAGAGTGATAGTAGAACATAAATGGAACATCATTAGTGGAAATCCTCTGGGTCTAGCCATCTCTGCCCCAACATCTACCACTGTATTACGGAACTCTGTGGATGTGGCACCTTCCATTCCTGTGCCATAACCACTGCTCTGTGAGTGGACACAGAGATCATATTAATTGCTCAATGGCAGATCAAACTGTAGTAATGGTCATGACCCCCCGCAGCCTTGACATTGGTGACAAGTTCCTGCCAGACTTGGTCAGGGAAGGGCTGATCATCAGAAGTGGCTGCAAAGACCCATCTACTACGGAGACTGACAGCCTGTAATACCACTTCATTTTCTGCCTCTGTACATCTGTGTTTGTGGCTGGACATGGCTTTCTTTGCTTGTTTTTTCAGCGTATCTCTATTGCTATGGAAAACACAGGAATTAACAGCTATGATCTTATATGGGTGTTACAAATACTAACAGACATATAGTAATTGTCCAGCTGCTGTTCTTTAGTAGGGCCTGACACTAAAGTAGATATATCTATGAAGCAATCTTTACCTGCGTATTTGGCATTATTGTGTCCTAATCACAATACCCCCACCCTAAAAGTACCCACACATGACAGCAAGCTAAAAAGCACCTAACTTAAGAAGCATGTAATCATTAATCACAACCTTCACAGAAATTCTAAACTGTAATGTCATTTGTGTAAAGTACACAACATTACACATTACACTATGCTATGGAATAGACTTCCCATACATGTCAAACAGAGCACCTCACTGGCCCTCTTCAAGAGAAAACTTGATATGTGGATGGGAAATAGAAAATTCACCCCGGGGATCACTCTAGTAGCTCTACTCGACAGGCACTGGGAACTAATGTCGGGTGGCACGATGCCAGGGTAATCCTATGAGTAAGGCTTGTAAAGGCTCCATGGCCATTAGCCTAGTACACACCTATGAAAGTATGAACACAACTGGTACAGAATGTTACTACAACCTCCTGTGACATGACAGCATTCTATGGGCAATACAGTTGCAATGCACAATTTCAGAGAGTTTTTGCCAATGCATGTACATACTCTGGAAAAGATAACCTCACACTTCTGGGCTTTACAGTAAGTACACACAAAAAGCTAGCCTTGTACGAAGAAAATAGGTGTAAAAAGCACACCATACATGATGTATCCAGAAAATATTGATGTAGAAACGGGAGATTGAGGAAAGAAGAATCAGACTTTGAGCAAATATGTTTGTCGTTCATAGTGCAATGATGACCTGTGGTTCTTATATCGTGTCACTTTTACTCCCTTTGAGCATGATGATTATGCTAATTAGGCTTATCTCATTATTGTTTCAGAATTGCTCAATATGCATGATGTACAAACCGGATAAACAGTATGATGATGTCTACATGAATCTGTGCAAATGCCTAAGCACTTTGCACACATGGGATGCTAAAATTACAGGGGTAAGGGTAACTGTTGTGCTCATACCTCTCGAGGGTACCTCATTATGATGAACATTGCTCAATTTACATTTAAAAGAGCCATGTTTCTTGTATTTCTATACTGGAAAAGTCTGTAACAAATCAGATATTAGCAATTTTGTAACTGATATCAACTGTAACTTACATTAAATAATGTTAATTCTTCTAAAAAAAGTTTTATAACAACATAAATTAACCTTGCTGTGAGCTTTCTAGATGAAGTTGTTGATAAGCTACTATTTAGCTGTGCTAGTGGTACAACAGGCAACTTGCTTATTTTTGGTATAGAATGTTGTGGGTTCTATTCTCACATCAGGTAGATGGATTGCTGACACTATAATGCAGCATAATAGGGTTGCTGCAGTTTTCTGACGCCTGACCAAATTTTCCCTTGTAGTATAAAATGCCACCTTGGTTCTCCCCTGAAAACAATCAGCAAAGCATAAATAAATAAATACTGTTTGGCATGTTTATTCCATTTGCTCAACATTGTGAGAGGTGGTGCTCCATAGTCCATAGATGGCAAGATGGAGTAAACGTCATGAATGTTATTGTGAAGATAGGAGACACTGATGCACATTTATTCTATTCAGCACAAAGAGGGATGGAGAACTGCCATGTTTCACACCTTAAAGTGTAATTGGAACCATAAAAATACAGTGCTTATATTGTATTATATCACTATAGTGACAAGCCTCTGCAAGCCTGAACACGTAGGTTGATGGAAGAATGAAATGAAGGCACAAAACCACATTTGTACATGAGTAACACAATTTTCTTATCCATACACCCTGCCAATCCATGGCATGATACACATTTTTACTCTGCTCTTTCTTTTATCACCAGCCCGTGCAGAACTTGAGAGGAACAGGTACATACACTGGGACAAACTTGAGTACCTAAAAGAGTGCCAGGGTAAGTATAGCTGCTGTTGTGAAGGATGTGTCTGCTTGCCTAGTGATAGTTGTAACAAATAAAATTAATGGCATATGACATTTATACAGCAGGAACACGTCTGTCTGTACTGGCACACCTTTTTGGAAGCAGTTAACATGTACACAGCAGGGACACATCTGTCTGTATTGGCACACCTTACTAGAAGCAGTTAACATGTACACAGCAGGGACACATCTGTCTGTACTGGCACACCTTACTGGAAGCAGTTAACATGTAAACAGCAGGTACATATCTGTCTGTACTGGCACACCTTAATGGAAGCAATTAACATTTATACAGCGGGGACACATCTGTCGGTACTGGCACACTTTACTGGAAGCAGTTAACATTTATACAGCAGGGCCACATCTGTCTGTACTGGTACACCTTCATGGAAGCAGCTAACATTTATACAGCAGGGACAAATCTTATACAGCAGGGCCACATCTGTCTGTACTGGCACACTTTACTGGAAGCAGTTAACATTTATGCAGCAGAGACACATCTGTCTGCACTGGCACACCTTCATGGAAGCAGTTAACATTTATACAGCAGAGACACATCTGTCTGCACTGGCACACCTTCATGGAAGCAGTTAACATTTATACAGCAGGGACACATCTGTCTGCACTGGCACACCTTACTGGAAGCAGTTAACATTTATATAGCAGGGACACAGCTGTCTGTACTGGCACACCTTCATGGAAGCAGTTAACATTTACACAGCAGGGACACAGCTGTCTGTACTGGCACACCTTCATGGAAGCAGCTAACATTTATACAGCGGGGACACAGCTGTCTGTACTGGCACACCTTACTGGAAGCAGTTAACATTTATACAGCGGGGACACAGCTGTCTGTACTGGCACACCTTACTGGAAGCAGTTAACATTTATACAGCAGGGACACAACTGTCTGTACTGGCACACCTTAATGTAACCAGTGTGACGTTCTGATGTTAGACTTTGCATGTGAGCACCTGTGTAGGTGGAGAAGTGTGTTTTCATGTCAAAGATTATTAGGATGGCTGTGGTCTCCATTTTTCCCTGCAAAAACAAAATATGTTTTTATCATGGCATACATGTAAGCCCATTAATATCAATGTACAAAGTCCATATATGTCTTAATATGTTCATAGGAGGTTACTAGGCTAGCGGCCCCAGAGTCCTTATGAGGCTAGCCATGTTAATCCCAGTTGTCTCAATTGTCGTTGGTTAGATGGACATAATTTGCAAAGTACATCTATGATAAATACCAACTGCATCTGTCTACAAGAGACATGGGTGCCACCCCTGGCGTGAATTTGTGGTCTTCCATCTATTTGCCCATGTTGTGCTTAAATAGAATCAGTGAGGAACTCCTCTTCATTTGAACTGGAAGTTTATTCCAGTGTAGTGGCAATCGGCAATCTCTGGAAGATATATCTGTCTCTCCAGCATGTTTTGTTAATGTCACAGACTAGGTTAATATCCCTAGAGCAAGTGACTCTTGTGCCATTTGACTTGCAGATATGCAGCATATCCATCAGGGCAGGGTCAGAGACTGCCCTATAGGCCAAGCACAACTCACCTCTTAGCAGCCTGTATGATACAGAGTACAGTGACAGGGCTTTCAGTCTATCCATGTAAGTCATGGTTTGGAGGCCCTGTATTTTTTGGTGAGAAACCTCTGTGGTCTCTCCAGCTGATGCAGGTGTCTGGTGAGGTACATGCAGAAGGGAGCACTGTACTCTATTAATAGTCTAAAGAGAGTTGAGTACAATGGAGTTATAACATCCTTAGACCTAGATCCGATGCCCTTACTTATGAGATGTGCAACGTGGAAGGCTTTCCTTACCACTGTAGAAACTTGGTGGTCAAAGTTCAGATTACTATCTACCTGTGCTCCCAGATCTTGCACCACTGAGTCTGAACTTGAGGGGGGTGCTATTAGTATTGTAATTAGCAGGGAATTCTATTTTGCCAATGGGGATAATAATGCACTTCTTTGCATTTAGTTTTAGACAGTGGCTTTGGCACCAGTCATTTGTCTGTGTTAGCCCCTCCTGTAATATGTTAACATCGCTGGAGGACTCAATGATTACTCCAACTTGCAATCATCAGCATACTTGGTAAGCCAAAGGCCATCTTCTTTAGCCTGGACTTCTGAAAAATAGATTCCAAACAATAAAGGGCTCAGCACAGATCCTTGTTGTATGCCACTGGTGACGGGGTCTACTGGTGGAGGTCATCAACTTTGACAGTACATGTTCTGTCAGTGAGCCAAATGGTTACCTATCTAGTGACATAAGGGTTAATCCCCAGCTGGGAGAGTTTCTCAATGATACCTGAGTTGGGGATAGTGTCAAAAGCCTTAGATAGGTCAAAAGAGGCAGTATGCACTGTTATACCTTCATCCAGGGCTTTGGTGACTTTCTCCAAGAAGTCTACTAGATTTAATGAGCATTATCTATCCTTGAGGAAGCCAAACTGGGTTGGGTCTAGAGTTTGAAGGTTGCTTAGGTCCTTGCTGATGAGGTCCATGATTATTATTTCCATGGCCTTGCAGATGAGGCTGGTTACACTTATGTGTCTTAGATCCAAGGGTCAGTTGTTGGCCTCTCTTTATGCAAGGGGATCACTGCTTCTGTTCTCCAGTCTGCTGGAACAAAGCCAGTTCTCAGGCTATGGTTAAAGAGAATGACAAGTAGGTCCACTAGGTCCTGTTTTAGATTGCTTAATAAGCAACCTGGGATGTTATCTGGTTTCATTGAGGCTGTGTCTTTGGCCTTAGAAAGTGCAGATATGACCTGATCTCTACAGATACTAGGCAGAGGACTGGTGTCAGGCATGCTTTGGGATATGGTTGCTGGGGACAGGGGTGAAGTCTACACCAAATATGTCAGCTAACAGGTTGGCAATATCCTCTGTTATATACTGTGAGCGGTACCGTCTGTGACACCCCACCACTGGCAACAGTAATATAGGAGCCTCAACCTCACCACTTGCACCAACGAGGGGGCGTACATTGGGAGGATGACAAGTACACACACAGTATTTCCAGATGCAGCTCTCTGCATCAAGTGCAATTTCCCTTAAGAGCAGACAGCCACCACAGTCAGTCTGAGGCTGGTTTCTCCATCTTTCTCCAGATCTCCAGTAAGACTCCCTACTGGCACAGCTATAAAGTTGAGATCTCAGATGAGTGGCCAAGCTAAGACCTCCAGCACCCTCTCTGTCCAGCCAGTGCTTCATGTCCCTGCCACCTGGAGGCGTCACTCTGCTGTAATGAGTTAATGAAAGATGATGGCTGGTTTAATGCTCAAGTGTATTAATAACAGGGTAGATTTGGCAGGTCTGAATCTAGTCTATGCTTTCTAGGTATCAGAACAGTGCAAATCAAGTGCAGAAAAGTGCAAAAAAATTATTTAGAGCTCTTTTGTGTGTTTCCCAGCTTAGATATACCAGGTAAACACCCACTGTCACCAGATGAACAATCCCAGGCTTCCCAACGTAAAAGCACAGCAAAGGAGTGTCCAGAGGGAAATGCTACCACAGACAAACTTAAATGATATGAAATGCTACCACAAACAAATTTAAAGATATGGCTGCAGCAGTGTACTTTAAACAGCTTACAAAAGCCTGATTATTCAATAAAAGCACTTTGCTTTGTATAAATGAGTCACTCATTAGATGCATCTGTGCAATGTGTATCACCACTGCTTGGCATCTGTATTGTGTAATCTGCATGTTTCTCATGTATATGTTCAATTTATTTTTGTCAAAACTGCAGTAGTATCACTGGACACAACCACAGATATGCTGTCCTGATAAAGTGCTTCCAGTTATCATGCTCTTATGTCAGACTGCATGTGATGATGGCTTTGGCATAGGGATGAAGATTCTTTTCTTTCTTGCATGAATTTATTACATTGATTTACACATAGAAAATGCATCTTTATCAGTTTACAACAGACCAAACAAGATGGGGACAAAATGCAAAGACAGCATTTACTTACTCATAAACCCAAAGTAACATCAATCCAAAGTATTGCATTGCAACCTGTTTATGCCTACTTATGCTCAGAATTCATATTTAGCTAGATCAGTTGTTTACTCATTCTGATATAGTTTACTCCAAAGCCTAGTTTTGGTATTTATCCTGCCATCATCAGTGGGTTTTGAAGAGGTAAGAACTTTTCTACAGAAAAGTACTTTTCCTCCACCCACCTTCTTGCAGATGGTTGTATTATTCATCCTCAGCATGCAGTAGATGTGCTCCGTGCAACAAGCTGGCTAGAGTTTCTTCCTTTTTATCGCAAACTGTATTGATTCTTTTTAGAATTGTTCATCCATTGCTTACTCCACTTCTTGGGTATCGATTTAGTTAACTGCTTCTGTGGCATTTTTTACATTGGACAAACTTCTACATGGTTTAAGCTTCAAATATCTGAACACTTAAGTGATGTGAGGTGCAAGAAGCTGCTAAATGCACCTTATAAACACACTTGGGTTCATTCAACATCAGTTTTTACTTTCACTGGCATTTGAAAAAGTGGGATTATACAACCGACCATCGGATGTCACTTGCAGGCTACTGGTTTTAAAATATTATTTCTTTTTTCATTAGTGCATGCATTCCTTGACTGAACTATACTGCTCTTTGGCTGCAGGCATGTATTAACGTTATATAATTAATAAACAAACTATGTTGCTAATAAAGTTTTTTTTCTATATTTGAAGTATTTAATGAACTATGTATATAGAATGTTGTGTTTAGCCAAGTGTGTTTATACAATTGAGCACTAGATGTCAGTAACAGATCATCTAAGCTTTAACAAAACAAAAAAAAAACTCTTGTTAGGGCATGCTTACTTAGACCGAACTGTCTTGTTCTTTATTTGCCGGCATGTTATCAGGTGTTATATTCTGTCTAGTGGTTATAAATGTATGATTTATACAAATATTTCTACAGAGATTTCTATTTTGTGTTGTTTTGTAAATGTTTTTGGTATTTTGGTGTTTACATGACAGCAAGTTTCATCATGGGACTGACATTGTTTTTTTTTTTTTCATTTAAATGGGAAAGCAGGGATCTTATTTACTGAAGACACTAGCAGTTGGCTAACACAATTGTCCAAATCCTCCTTCCTTTTGGGTCTTCATAGCCCTTCCTACACTTCATCTTCTATTCCTGAACTCTACTATTCACTTTACAAAACATGCTCAAATAAAAAGAAAAAAAATTCTATCTAATGACAGTATTTAACCTCTGCAAAACTAACTGTTAACTATTATACACAATTGTATACTACTGTGATGAAACTCGTTTAGTTTTCTGCTACATCAACTATCAAATGCACATTATGTCATGCTGTACTCAGTGTGTTCCACTGCAACTGTTTACCTGTATGTTTGTAATGTGTTAACGTGTAACTATATGTAATTTTACCTGTGGAGCTTTTATCCCCGGGCCTCCCCTGAAAATGGGTTCTGTCTCATCGGACACTCCCAGTAAACAACTGATAAATTAATAAATACTTTTTCCTGTATTGATTGCTGACCGGCTATTTCATTCTAAATCAAATGGACATGTTTGCAACCTACTGTTTCCTGTTTTTTTTTTTTTTAATGTGACGTTTTGGATGAGGTCCCTCAAATCCAAATACATTTAATCAGATAAAGGTTTCCTGGCATAATTGTGTAGATCCTACCATTAAAAGAAGAGTTGTCTTCACTGTATTATGAGGATGAACATAGTTCAGAATACAATTACAGATCCAAGAACATGCGATAATATTTTGTTCAAGAAGCAGTTTAGAATGTCAAAACATGGCTAGAAAAATAGAATTATGCTTAGCAGAGATCTTTGATAAGATGTAGCCGTAATTAATTAGATGGCTTATACTACAGGGATAGCAGCATATCATTATATAGAGAGGTATGAAGACATTAGAAGAGATGATTGTGAATAGTTACAGAGAAGGATACCATGAGGAGAAGATAGAGAAATGGTGAGAGAGGCACGCAGAGAGAAGAGGAGTAGAAAAGAGAGGAAGTGTGCCCCAGAACATGGACCGAAGCTCCAAAGGCGGTGGTGTCTCCATAAAGGATATGCGCACCTCCAGACTAGTAGCCCAGCATAACGCATCAGAGATACTCCAGGTACAACTAACATTGGATAAGACGGCAATTCAGGTTGTAGCTTGCTATAGGTCCCCAACCATGTCCCAAAGACTCTCACTCCATATTCCTAAGCACTCTGGAAACTAAGATCCATCCCAACACTCTCATACTAGGTGACTTCAACTACCCTTCCATCAACTGGGAAAACTACTCATGCACCAATCCACTAGCACAACGCTTCCTGGATTTCATCATTTCCAATGTCTTGGACCAGCTCATTCTTACCCCCACTAGAGGAAGGAACATCCTTGACCTGGTTATTACTAACATGGGCAACCATTGCTCTACACCAACAGTCAATTCCTCCCTGGTTAAATCTGACCACAAACTAATCACCATGGAAATCCACATCTCACCCCCACCACTAGCAAAGGTAACCACCATGAAAAACTTCTCCAAAGCTGACTTTGGGCTCCTAAAAACAGAGGTGGCTAACTTCACGTCACCCATGTCAATGGAAAATAGATGCATGACTGCCAAATCATACACCAATGCACTGTACAAACATGTACATAAATGCATTGAGCTAGCCATACCCAACAGAACCAAGATGCTCTCCTCCAAAAAGAGGAAGCCAATCTGGTAGTTCCCTTCCATTAATAAGCTCTACAACAGAAGGAAGAAAATGTTGCAGAAAAAGGTGAAGTCCCAAGACTGGAAAAATTCCCTTATTAGACGCAACAAAAAGTTGAGATCCTTCATCGGAACTTCCAAAACCATCTATGAAAGCATAATTGTGACAGACACTAAAATCAACCACAAAGACATCTATAGTTATATCAATAATCTCCATGGCAATACCCAAATTTGCTCTGAGTTACTGCACAATGGTACCTCCTATACAGAGCCAACAGATATTGCCAACATACTGGATGACAGATTCAGTGCCAATCCCCCCCCCCCAAAGGACCAATCTCAATACCGGAAGAATGCCAGGCACCACGCATTACTGCAGCACAGGTTAAAGCTGCATTGTCCAAGGGCAAGAATACAGCTTCCATGGGACCTGGCAATATCCCTGGCTGTGTTCTACATGAATTACAAAGTGAACTGGCACTACATCTGTGTACCCTGTTCACTCACAGCCTCACCTCAGGCTTTATCTCTACCAAATAGCGCACTGCTACAGTCATCTCTCTCCATAAAGGAGGAGCGACTACAGACACTGGAAATTATTGCCCCATTAGCCTGACAAGTCTGATATGTAAGACTATGGAGCACATCATCATGGACCAAATTAACAAGGATGTAGGGAATCTCCAAACTCTAGATCCCATGCAATTTGGTTTTGTGAAAGTTATATCATGCCTGCTCAATCTGGTTGACTTCTTTGAGTCAGTCACCAGAGCTGTGGATGAAGATAAGGCAGTTCAAACAGCCTACCTCGATCTGGCCAAGGCCTTTGATACCATTCCGCACTCAAGAATTATTGATAAACACATCAAACTAGGCATCAGCCCCTATATCATTAGGTGGGTTGCAAACTAGCTCACAGATAGAACACATAGTGTGAAAGTAGCGGACTCCAAGTCAGACTGCCGACCAGTCACAAGTGGAGCCCCACAGGGATTGGTCCTGGGTCTTCTCCTGTTTGGCATCTACTTCTCAGAAGTCCAGGCCAACATGGAGGGAATCTGGCTGACCAAGTTCGCAGACGACTGCAAGCTGGGAGACATTATTAACTCCCCAAGTGATGCAGACATCCTACAGAAAGGCCTCACTGAGACCAATGACTGGTGTTGAAACCATGGCCTTAAGCTTAACTCAAAAAATGCGTCGTCATCCCCTTTGGGAAAAACTCAGTTCCTACTAACTACCACATTGATGGGAGCCCACTGAACACTGAAGGCGTTATAAGAGATCTGGGGACACAGGTTGACAGCAACCTCTCCTTCGACCACCACATTGCCACTGTGGTTAGAAAGTTCTTCTATGTGGCACATCTCATTACCAGTGGTTTTGCATTCAGGAAGAAAGAGGTCATCATTTCTCTCTACTCTTCCATCATTAGACCAATCATAGAGTATAATGCCCTATTTGGCATGTACCACACTAGACACCTGCAACAACTGCAGAGGCCACAAAAGTACCTCACAAAGAGGATCCTACGCCTTAAACACTGTCTTATATGGACAGACTAACAAAACTCCAAGTATTCTTTGTCTCATATCATCTACTAAGAGGTGATCTCTGTTTGACTTAAAAAGCCATGTCTGACCCAGCTCTGTTAGAAATGCTACATCTAAAGAAATCCCAATCCCTTCGCACCACACACCCCAGAGACTTCAACCTCATTACCACAATCAACAGAACATGCTGGAGGGACAGATTCATAACTGAGAGACTGCCCATGCTCTGGAATAGACTTTCCATACATGTCAAGCATAGCACCTCACTGTCCGTTTTCAAGAAAAATCTTGATGAGTGGATGGGTAGTAGAAAGTTCACCTCAGGGATCACTCCAGTGGCTCTACTTGACAGAGACACTGGGAACTAATGTTTGACGGCACGATACCAGGGCACTTCTATGGGCTAGGCTTGTAAAGGCTCCAGGGCATTAGCCCAGTACACACCTATAGGTTCATAGGTTCATACTAAGCTATCTGCCCTAGGGCATTTATAAGCCTAGTCGGAGTGTGTTTGGCTTTCGCCACCCATTTTAAGTGAATTTTGCTAAGCCCTTTTTCGAAGTTAGTATACTGTGCCTCTGTCTAACAGTGACACAGAAGTGATACCAGGGTAAACCTACTATCTCCAATCCACTCATCAAGATTCCTCTTGAAGAGAGTCAATGAGGGACTCTGCCTAACCTGGACTGGGATTTTATTCCAAAGTAAAGGGAGCCTCTGGGTTATGAATCTGTCCCTCCAGCATGTCCTATTTATTTCAGTGCTGAGGTTTAAGTCTCTTGAGCGCATAGCTCGATGGGATTTGGATTTTCTGAGGTGCAGCATGTCCATTCATTCCGGGTTGGACATGGCTTTATACGTCAGGCACAGATCACCTCTGAGCAAGCGGTATGCCACTGAGTAGAGCTGGAGTTTCTTTAACCGGGCAGCATATGGCATCTGTTTGAGCCCTTGGATCCTCTTGGTGAGGTACTTTTGGGGTCTTTCCAGTTGCTGCAGGTGTCTGGTAAGGTACATCCCAAAAGGGGCATTGTACTCAATTATGGGCCTGATGAGGGATGAGTAAAGAGGCACAATGACCTCCCATGATATAGATGTGAATCCCTTCATGATTAGGTGGGCTATATAAAATGTTTTTCTAACCACTTTGGCCACATGGTTGTCAAATGAGAGATTGCTATCAACTTGGATCCCCAGGTCCCTAATTACTTCTTCCGTACTTAATGGATTACCACCTATGTGTTAATTTGTGGGCACTTTGTTTTTGACAAAGGGGGTGACTATACACTTTTTGGCATTTAGCTTGAGGCCATGGCTCTGGCACCAGTTGTCTGTTTCTATGAGGCCCTTTTGTAGGATGCTTGTGTCGGCTGGAGAGTTGATTATGGCGCCCAGTTTGCAGTCATCTGCGAACTTGGTCAGCCACAGTCCTTCTGTGTTAGCCTGTACCTCCGAGAAATATATACCGAAGAAGAGAGGTCCTAGGACTGAGCCTTGTGGGATGCAATGTTTCTCTCGAAGCTGGCCTTAGATGATTTTATGAGTGCCTGTAGTTTTTTGCTAATACTGATCAGAGATGCCTTCCCTTTTTGGGATTTTGCTCTATCATGTAGTAGCTTCCTCCTTCTACTGTATAGTTTGTTTATGGCTGGGGTCCACCAGACAGGACGCCTAACTTTGGAGGATTGGGTCTTGGTTTTATTTGGGATTGCATGATCCATGCATTCCTGAAGGTGTTCATAGAATGCGTTTATAAAGGATTCTGCGGTCTGGACCGTATTTTCCACAGGCCCGGGGCTTTGAAGGATTCCACCTTGGTTTTGAGGAGTGTGAAATTTGCTTTAGAGAAGTTTTTCACTGTGGTTTCTGGGCAGGGGCTGGGGTCAGGATGTGAATATCTAGTTAGATTAGTTTATGGTCTGATCTTACCAGTCAGGGATACACTTCTGGTCTGGAGCATAGAGTCCCCATGTTGGTGATGATCAGGTCCAGTATGTTTTCCCCTCTTGTGGGAGTGGCAACAAGTTGTTCCATAGCATTTGAGTTTATAAATTCTAGGAACCTTTGAGCTAGGGTGTTGGAGCTAGAGTAATGCTCCCAGTCTATATTAGGGTAGTTGAAGTCGCCCAATATAATGGTGTTTGGAGAGACCTTCATATTTTCCAGTGTGCTCAGGAAGGCCGAGTGGGGTTCCTGGGTTTGGGAGGGTGGTCTGTAGCAGACTATAAACTGGAAGGCAATTTTACCCACTGTTAGTTGCACATGGATAGTCTCTGATGCTTCGTGCTGTGCCACCAACCTGAGGTGTGGGTATCTTTGACGAATATTGATACTCCCCCTCCTTTTGTGGTTCGGTCCAAGTTTTGGGGCCGAAACACATGGTATGAGGTATAACCTGGTAGTGCTGGGGTGCTCTTGGGAGCCTTGAACCAGGTTTCTGTTACTACACAGATATCGATGTTCTCCATGCTAAGGAGAGTTCTGAGTGTGTGCATCTTGAGGTTTAGACTTCTGGCGCTGAGTAGCATTACTCTTAGTTTCTTATCCCTTGTGATACCTATGGAGGTGGGTTTGTCTTTTGAGTCTTGCCTAAAAAAGGCACTATGGGGTGCCAAGAGCCTTTCCAATATCCGAAAGCCCAGGAGTGACAGCTGCAAGCCGTCCCTAGCTAAGCATTGTGGCTTGTCGAACATGTCATCCCAGGCTGACAGGCATTGGATACCCTTTGAATGACACCAATACTTAGGCCAATTCCTTCTTTTTCTCTAGGCTTACTTTGTTACATGTATTCCTTCTCTCTCTCTAGGCTTGCTTGTATGACATGTATTCCTTCTCTCTCTCTAGGCTTGCTTGTATGACATGTATTCCTTCTCTCTCTCTCTAGGCTTGCTTGCATGACACACATTCCTTCTCTCTCTCTCTCTTTCTAGGCTTGCTTGTATAGCATGTATTCCTTCCCTCTCTCAAGTCTTTTTTATAACCTCACCAGCGTCTGTCTTTTTCAGTGTGACATGTATTCCTTCTCTTTCTCTAGGCTTGCTTGTAACCTCACCATCATCTTTCTTGCATGACTTGCATTCCTAATTTCTCTCTAGGCTTGCTTTTAACCTCACGATTTTCTATCTTGTGTGACGTATTCCTTTTCTATCTCTAGGCTTGCTTGTGTGACATGTATTCCTTCTCTCTCTCTAGGCTTGCTTGCATGACATGTATTCCTTCTCTCTCTCTAGGCTTCCTTGTATTACATGTATTCCTTCTCTCTTTCTAGACTTGCTTGCTTGACATGTATTCCTTCTCTCTCTCTTGGATTGATTATATGACATGTATTCCTTCTCTCTCTCTTGGCTTGCTTGTATGACATGTACTCCTTCTCTCTCTCTAGGCTTACTTGTATGGCATGTATTCCTTCTTTTTCTCTAGGCTTGCTTTGTTACATGTATTCCTTCTCTCTCTCTAGGCTTGCTTGTATGACATGTATTCCTTCTCTCTCTCTAGGCTTGCTTGTATGACATGTATTCCTTCTCTCTCTCTAGGCTTGCTTGTATGACATGTATTCCTTCTCTCTCTCTAGGCTTACTTGTCTCACATGTTTTCCTTCTCTCTCTCTCTAGGCTTGTTTTATGACATGTATTCCTTATTTCTCTCTAGGCTTGCTTGTATGGCATGTATTTCTTCCCTCTCTGTAGGCTTGCTTGTATGACATGTATCCCTTCTCTCTCTCTAGGCTTTCTTGTATGACATGTATTCCTTCTCTCTCTCTAGGCTTAGTTGTATCAGTTGTTTTCCTTCTCTCTCTCTAGGCTTGCTTGTATGACATGTATTCCTTCTCTCTCTCTCTAGGCTTGCTTGTATGACATGTATTCCTTCTCTCTCTCTAGGCTTGCTTGTATGACATGTATTCCTTCTCTCTCTCTAGGCTTGCTTGTATGACATGTATTCCTTCTCTCTCTCTAGGCTTGCTTGTATGACATGTATTCCTTCTCTCTCTCTAGGCTTGCTTGCATAACATGTGTTCCTTCTCTTTTTTTGGCTTGCTTGTATGACATGTATTCCTTCTCTCTCTCTAGGCTTGCTTGTGTGACATGTATTCCTTCTCTCTCTCTAGGCTTGCTTGCATGACATGTATTCCTTCTCTCTCTCTAGGCTTGCTTGCATAACATGTGTTCCTTCTCTCCCTCTAGTCTTGCTTGAATGACATGTATTCCTTTTCTCTCAGCTTGCTTGTATGACATGTATTCCTTCTCTCACTATAGGCTTGCTTGTATGACATGTATTCCTTCTTTCTTTCTAGGCTTGCTTCTATGACATGTATTCTTTCTCTCTCTCTAGATTTGCTTGTATGACATGTATTCCTTCTCTCTTGACTTGTTTGTATGACATGTATTCCTTCTTTCTCTCTAGGCTTGCTCGTATGACATGTCTTCCTTCTCTTTCTCTAGTCTTGCTTGTAACATCACCATCTTCTTTCTTGTGTGACATGTATTCCTTCTCTCTCTCTAGGCTTGCTTATAACCTCTCCATTGTCTTTCTTGTTCAGTGTGACATGTATTCTTTCTCTCTCTCTTGGCTTGCTTGTATGACATGTATTCCTTCTCTCTCTCTAGGCTTGCTTGTATGACATGTATTCCTTCTCTCTCTCTAGGCTTGCTTGTATGACATGTATTCCTCCTGTCTCTCTTGGCTTGCTTATATCTTCTCCATCATCTTTCTTGTTCAGCATATCATGTATTCCTTCTCTCTCACTAGGCTTTCTTGTAACCTCACCAACGTCTTTCTTGTGTGACATGTATTCCTTCTCTCTCTCTAAGCTTGCTTGTATGACATATACTCCTTCTCTCTCTCTAGGCTAGCTTGGATGACATGTATTCCTTTTCTCTCTCTAAGCTTGCTTGTATGACATGTATTCCTTCTCTCTCTCTAGGCTTGCTTGTATGACATGTATTCCTTCTCTCTCTCTCTCTCTCTAGGCTTGCTTGTATTACATGTATTCCTTGTCTCTCTCTAGGCTTGCTTTTATGACATGTATTCCTTCTTTCTCTTTAGGCTTGCTTGTATGACATGTATTCCTTCTCTCTCTTTAGGTTTGCTTGTATGACATGTATTTCTTCTCTTTCTTTAGGCTTGCTTGTATGACATGTATTCCTTCACTCTCTCTAGGCTTGCTTGTATGAAATGTACTCCTTTTCTCCCTCTAGGCTTGCTTGTATGGCATGTATTCCTTCTCACCCTCTAGGCTTGCTTGTATGTCATATATTCCTTCTCTCTCATTAGGCTTGCTTGTATGCTATGCATTTCTTCTCTCTTTCTAGGCTTACTTGTATGACATGTTTTCCTTTTCTCTCTTTTTCTCTCTCTCTCTCTAGGCTTGCTTGTGTGACATGTATTACTTCTCTCTCTCTTGGCTTACTTGTATGACATGTATTTCTTCACTCTCTCTAGGCTTGCTTGTATGACAAGTTTTCCTTCTCTCTCGTTCGGATTGCTTGCATGACATATATTCCTTCTCTCTCTCTAGGCTTGTTTGTAACCTCATCAACGTCTTTCTTGCATGACAACTATTCCTTCTCTCTCTCTTGTATTGCTTATATCCTCAACATCATCTTTCTTGTTCAGCGTGACATGTATTACTTGTCTCTCTCTAGGCATTCTTGTAACCTCATCATCGTCTTTTTTGCGTGACATGTATTCCTTCTCTCTCTCTCTCTCTATGCTTGCTTGTATGACATGTATTCCTTCTCTCTCTCTAGGCTTGCTTGTATGACATGTACTACATCTCTCTATAGGCTTGCTTGTATGACATGTATTCTTACTCTCTCTCTGGGCTTGCTTGTATGACATGTATTCCTTGTCTCTCTCTCGGCTTGCTTGAATGACATGTATTCCTTCTCTCTCTCTAGGCTTGCATCTATGACATGTATTCCTTCTCTCCCTTTAGGCTTGCTTGTATGTCATGTATTCCTTCTGTCTCTCCAGGCTTGTTTGTATGACATATATTCCTTCTCTGTCTCTATGCTTACTTGTATGACATGTATTCCTTCTGTCGCTCTTGCCTTGCTTGTATGATATGTATTCCTTCTCTCTCTCGAGGTTTGCTTGCATGACATGTATTCCTTCTCTCTCTCTCTAGGCTTGCTTGCTTGTATGAAATGTAGTCCTTCTCTCTCTTTGGGCTTGCTTTTATGTCATGTATTCCTTCTCTTTCTCTAGGCTTTCTTGTATGACATGTATTCTTTTTCTCTCTCTACGCTTGCTTGTATGACATGTATTCCTTCTCTCTCTCTCTAGGCTTGCTTGTATGACATGCATTCCTTCTCTCTCTCTAGGCTTGCTTGTATGACATGTATTCTTTCTTTCTCTTTAGGCTTGCTTGTATGACATGTATTCCTTCTCTCTCTCTAGGCTTACTTGTATGACATGTATTCCTTCTCTCTCTCTATGCTTGCTTGTGTGACATGTATTCCTTCTCTCTCTCTCTAGGCTTGCTTGTATGACATGAATTCCTTCTCTCTCTCTAGGCTTGCTTGTATGACATGTATTCTTTCTCTCTCTCTAGGCTTGCTTGTATGACATGTATTCCTTCTCTCTCTAGGCTTACTTGTATGACATGTATTCCTTCTCTCTCTCTATGCTTGCTTGTGTGACATGTATTCCTTCTCTCTCTCTCTATTCTTGCTTGTATGACATGCATTCCTTCTCTCTCTCTAGGCTTGCTTGTATGACATGTATTCTTTCTTTCTCTTTAGGCTTGCTTGTATGACATGTATTCCTTCTCTCTCTCTAGGCTTACTTGTATGAGATGTAATCCTTCTCTCTCTCTATGCTTGCTTGTATGACATGTATTCCTTCTCTCTCTCTAGGCTTGCTTGTATGACATGTATTCTTTCTTTCTCTTTAGGCTTGCTTGTATGACATGTATTCCTTCTCTCTCTCTAGGCTTACTTGTATGACATGTATTCCTTCTCTGTCTTTATGCTTGCTTGTGTGACATGTATTCTTTCTTTCTCTTTAGGCTTGCTTGTATGACATGTATTCCTTCTCTCTCTCTAGGCTTGTTTGTATGACATGTATTCCTTCTCTCTCTATAGGCTTGCTTGTATGACATGTATTCCTTCTCTCTCTCTAGGCTTGCTTGTATGACATGTATTCCTTCTCTCTCTAGGCTTGCTTGTATGACATGTATTCCTTCTCTCTCTCTAGGCTTGCTTGTATGACATGTATTCCTTTTCTTTCTCTAGGCTTGCTTGTATGACATGTATTCCTTCTCTCTCTCTAGGCTTGCTTGTATGACATGTATTCCTTCTCTCTCTCTAGGCTTGCTTGTATGACATGTAGTCCTTCTCCCTCTCTAGGCTTGCTTGTATGACATGTATTCCTTCTTTCTCTCTAGGCTTTCTTATATGACATGTATTCTTTTTCTCTCTCTAGGCTTGCTTGTATGACATGTATGCCTTCTCTCTCTCTAGGCTTGCTTGCGTGACATGTATTCTGTCTCTCTCTCTCTCTAGGCTTGCTTGTATGACATGCTTTCCTTCTCTCTCTAGGCTTGCGTGTATGAAATGTATTTCGTCTCTCTCTAGGCGTGCTTGTATGACATGTATTCCTTCTTTATCTCTAGGCTTGCTTCTAACCTCCTTCTCTCTCTTTCTTGTATGACATGTATTCCTTCTCTCTCTCTAGGCTTGCTTGTATGACATATTCCTTCTCTCTCTAGGCTTGCTTGGATGACATGTATTCCTTTTCTCTCTCTAGGCTTGCTTGCGTGACATGTATTCCTTCTTTCTCTCATAGGTTTGCTTGTATGACATGTATTCCTTCTCTCTCTCTAGGCTTGCTTGTATGACATGTATTTCTTTTCTCTCTCTAGGCTTGCTGTATGACATGTATTCCTTCTCTCTCTTAGGCTTGCTTGTATGACATGTATTCCTTCTCTCTCTAGGCTTGCTTGTATGACATGTATTCCTTCTCTCTTTCTAAGCTTGCTTGTATGACATGTATTCCTTCTCTCTCTAGGCTTTCTTGTATGACATGTATTCCTTTTCTCTCTCTAGGCTTGCTTATGACATGTATTCCTTCTCTCTCTCTAGGCTTGCTTGTATTCCTTCTCTCTCTAGGCTTGCTTGTATGACATGTATTCCTTCTCTCTCTTGGCTTGCTTGTATGACATGTATTCCTTCTCTCTATGCTTACTTGTATGACATGTATTCCTTCTGTTGCTCTTGCCTTGCTTGTATGATATGTATTCCTTCTCTCTCTCTCTAGGCTTGCTTGTATGACATGTATTCCTTCTCTCTCTCTTGGCTTTGTATGACATGTATTCCTTCTCTCTCGGCTTGCTTGTATGACATGTATTCCTTCTATCTCTATAGGCTTGCTTGTATGACATGTATTCCTTCTCTCTCTAGGTTTGCTTGTATGGCATGTATTCCTTCTCTCTCAGCTTGTTTGTATGTCATGTATTCCTTCTCTCTCTCTAGGCTTGCTTGTATGACATGTATTCCTTCTCTCTCTCTCTAGGCTTGCTTGTGTGACATGTATTCCTTCTCTCTCTCTTGGCTCTTGCTGTGACATATTCCTTCTCTCTCTAGGCTTGCTTGTGTGACATGTATTCTTTCTCTCTCTCTCTAGGCTTGCTTGTATGACATGCATTCCTTCTCTCTCTGGGCTTGCTTGTATGACATGTATTCCTTCTCTCTCTCTCTAGGCTTGCTTGTATGTCATGTATTCCTTCTCTCTCTCTAGGCTTGCTTGTATGACATGTATTCCTTCTCTCTCTCTAAGCTTGCTTGTGTGACTTGTATTCCTTCTCTCTTGCTAGGCTTGCTTGTATGACACGCATCCCTTCTCTCTCCAGGCTTACATGTATGACATGTATTCCTTCTCTCCCTCTTGGCTTGCTTGTGTGACATGTATTCCTTCTCTCTCTCTCTAGGCTTGCTTCCATGACATGTGTTCCTTCTCTCTCTTGCCTTGCTTGTATGACATGTATTCCTTCTCTCTCTCTCTAGGCTTGCTTGTATGACATGTATTCCTTCTCTCTCTCTAGGCTTGCTTGTATGACATGTATTCCTTCTCTCTCAGCTTGCTTGTATGACATGTATTCCTTCTTTCTCTCTAGGCTTGCTTGTATGACATGTATTCCTTCTTTATCTCTAAGCTTGCTTGCGTGACATGTATTCCTTCTCTCTCTATAGGCTTGCTTGTATGACATGTATTCCTTCTCTCTCTCTCTAGGCTTGCTTGTATGACATGTATTCCTTCTCTCTCTCTAGGCTTGCTTGTATGACATGTATTCCTTCTCTCTCGGCTTGCTTGTATGACATATATTCCTTCTATCTCTATAGGCTTGCTTGTATGACATGTATTCCTTCTCTCTGTCTAGTCTTGCTTGAATGACAGGTTTTCCTTCTCTTTCTCTAGGCTTGCCTGTGTGACATGTATTCCTTTGCTCTCTCTAGGCTTGCTTGTGTGACATGTATTCCTTCTCTCTCTCTAGGCTTGCTTGTATGACATGTATTCCTTCTCTCTCTCTAGGCTTGCTTGTGCCATTATGTATTCCTTCTCTCTCTGGGCTTGCTTGTATGACCTGTATTCCTCCTCACTCTCTAGGCTTGCTTGTATGACATGTATACCTTCTCTCTCTCTAGGCTTGCTTCATGACATGTATTCCTTCTCTCTCTCTGGGCTTGCTTGTGACATGTATTCCTTCTCTCTCTAGGTTTGCTTGTATGGCATGTATTCCTTCTCTCTCAGCTTGCTTTTATTACATATATTCCTTCTTTCTGCTTGCTCGTATGGCAGGTATTCCTTGTCTCTCTCTAGGCTTGCTTGTAGGACAGGCATTCCTTCTCTCTCTCCAGGCTTGCATGTTTGACATGTATTCCTTCTCTCTTGTATGACATTCCTTCTCTCTCTAGGCTTGCTTGTATGACATGTACTACTTCTCTCTCTATAGGCTTGCTTGTATGACATGTATTCCTTCTTTCTCTCTAGGCTTGCTTGTATGACATGTATTCCTTCTCTTTCTCTAGTCTTGCTTCTGTGACATGCATTCCTTCTCTCTCTCTAGGCTAGCTTGTATGACATGTATTCCTTCTCTCTCTAGGCTTGCTTGTATGACATATTCCTTCTCTCTCTCTCTTGCTTGTGTGACATGTATTCCTTCTCTCTCTAGGCTTGCTTGTATTCCTTCTTCTCTCTAAGCGTATGACATGTATTCCTTCTCTCTCTCTTTTCTTGCTTGTATGACATGTATTCCTTCTCTCTCTGAACTTGTATGACATGTATTCCTTCTCTCTAGGCTTGCTTGTATGACATGTATTCCTTCTCTCTCTCTAGGCCTTTTATGACATGTATTCCTTCTCTCTCTCTCTTGCTTGACATGTATTCCTTCTCTCTCTAGGCTTTGTATGACGTGTGTTCCTTCTCTCTCTCTAGGCTTGCTTGTATGACATGTATTCCTTCTCTCTCTCTCTAGGCTTGTGTACCTGACATGTCTTCTCTCCTTCTCTCTAGGCTTGCTTGTGTGACATGTATTCCTTCTCTCTTTCTAGGCTTGCTTGTATGGCATGTACTCCTTCTCTCTCTTTAGGCTTGCTAGCTTGTATTCCTTCTCTCTCTTTCTTGTGTGACATGTATTCCTTCTCTCTCTCTAGGTTTTATCACATGTCCTTCTCTCTCTCTTGTATGACATGTATTCCTTCTCTCTCTAGGCTTGCTTGTGACGTGTATTCCTTCTCTCTCTTTCTTGCATGCATGTATTCCTTCTCTCTCTCTCTAGGCTTTGCTTGTGACATGTATTCCTTCTCTCTCTAGGCTTGCTTGTTACATGTGTTCCTTCTCTCTCTCTAGGCTTGCTTTGTGACATGTATTCCTTCTCTCTCTCTCTTGCTTGCTTGTTAACATTCCTTCTCTCTAGGCTTGCATGTATGACATGTATTCCTTCTCTCCCTCTTGGCTTGCTTGTGTGACATGTATTCCTTCTCTCTCTTTAGGCTTGTTTGTGTAACATGTATTCCTTCGCTCTCTCTAGACTTGCTTGTATGACATGAATTACTTCTCTCTCTTAATGCTTGCTTGTATGACCTGTATTCCTTCTCTCTCCGGACTTGCTTGCATGATGTGTTCTTGCAGGACATGTATTCGTTCTCTCTCTCTAGGCTTACTTGTCCGACATGTTTTCCTTTTCTCTCTTTTTCTCTCTCTCTGTGCTTGCTTGCATGACATGTATTCCTTCTCTCACTCTAGGCTTGCTTCTAGGACATGTATTCCTTCTCTCTATATAGGCTTGCTTGTATGACATGTATTCCTTCTCTCTCTCTAGGCTTACTTGTATGACATGTATTCCTTCTCTGTCTTTATGCTTGCTTGTGTGACATGTATTCCTTCTCTCTCTCTCTAGGCTTGCTTGTATGACATGCATTCCTTCTCTGTCTCTCCAGGCTTACATGTATGACATGTATTCCTTCTCTCCCTCTTGGCTTGCTTGTATGACATGTATTCCTTCTCTCTCTCTAGGCTTGCTTCCGTGACATGTGTTCCTTCTCTCTCTCTAGGCTTGCTTGTATGACATGTATTCCTTCTTTCTCTCTAGGCTTGCTAACATGACATGTTTTCCTTCTCTCTCTCTCTGGGCTTGCTAGTATGAGATGTATTTCTTCTCTCTCTCTAGGCTTGCTTCTATGACATGTATTCCTTCTCTCTCTCTCTAGGCTTGCTTGTATGTCATGTATTCCTTCTCTCTCACTAGGCTTGCTTGTATGTCATGTATTCCTTCTCTCTCACTAGGCTTGCTTGTATGACATGTATACCTTCTCTCTGTCTAGTCTTGCTTGAATGACAGGTTTTCCTTCTCTTTCTCACTTTGCTTGTATGACATGTATTCCTTCTTTCTCTCTAGGCTTGCTTGTGTGACATGTATTCCTTCTCTCTCTGTAGGCTTGCTTGCATGACATATATTCCTTCTCTCTTTCTAGGCTTGCTTGTATGGCATGTACTTCTTCTCTCTCTTTAGGCTTGCTAACCTGCATTTCTTCTCTCTCTGTTCTTGTATGACATGCATTCCTTCTCTCTCTGGCTTGCTTGACATGTATTCCTTCTCTTTCTCTAGGCTTGCTTGTATGACATGTATTCCTTCTCTCTATATATGCTTGGTTGTATGACGTATTCTTGTTCTCTCTCTACCATTGCTTGTATGACTTGTATTCCTTCTCTCTCTCTAGGCTTGCTTGCATAACATGTGTTCCTTCTCTCTCTCTCTAGGCTTGCTTGTTCGACATGTATTCCTTCTCTCTCTCTAGGCTTGCTTTTATGACTTATTCCTTCTATCTCTAGGCTTGCTTGTATGACATGTATTCCTTTTCTTTCTCTAGGCTTGCTTGTATGACATGTATTCCTTCTCTCTCTGTAGGCTTGCTTGAAAGACATGTATTCCTTCTCTCTCTAGGCTTGCTTGTATGACATGTATTCCTCTCTCTCTCTCTCTCTAGGCTTGCTTGTGACATGTTATTCCTTTTTCTTCTACCTCTTTTTCTGGGCTTGCTTATAACCTCACTGGCGTCACCCTTAGTTCAGTGTGACGACATGTATTCCTTCTCTCTCTGTAGGCTTGCCCGTATGACATGTATTCCTTTTCTCTCTCTCTCTCTAAGCTTGCTTGTATGTAACATGCTTTGCCTTTTTTCACTCTCTTGGCTTACTTGTATGACATGTATTCCTTCTCTCTCTCTGGCTTGCTTGTATGACATGTATTCCTTCTCTCTCTCTTGCTTATAACCTGTGCCCTTGTCTCTCTTGGCACTTTGTATTGTATTCCTTCTCTGTCTCTAGGCTTGCTTATAACCTCTCCATCGTGTTTCTTGTTCAGCATCTTTCTTGCGTGACATGTATTCCTTCTCTCTCTCTGCTTATATCCTCAACATCATCTTGCTTTCTTCAGTGACATGTATTCCTTCGCTCTCTCTAGACTTGCTTGTATGACATGAATTACTTCTCTCTCTTAATGCTTGCTTGTATGACCTGTATTCCTTCTCTCTCTCTCTCTCTCTGGGGCTTGCTTGTATGACATGTATTCTTTCTCTCTCTCTAGGCTTGCTTGTATGACATGTGTTCTTCTCTCTCTCTGAGCTTGCTTGTTTGACATGTATTCCTTCTCTCCTCTCTTGGCTTGCTTGATGTTAACTTCTCTGGGCTTGCTTGTATGACATGTGTCACCTTCAGTGAGCAGAGAGAGAAAGTGAAGTCAAGGGTGTCACCTTCAGTGAGCAGAGAGACACAGTGAAGTCAATGGTGTCAAATTCAGTGAGCAGAGAGACACAGTGAAGTCAATGGTGTCACCTTCAGTGATCAGAGAGAG
The DNA here is from genome assembly GCF_019279795.1 of Protopterus annectens. Taxonomy (NCBI): domain Eukaryota; kingdom Metazoa; phylum Chordata; order Ceratodontiformes; family Protopteridae; genus Protopterus; species Protopterus annectens. The sequence goes on along the minus strand of NC_056729.1, from coordinate 1,841,492,921 downwards.
ACAATGGTGTCACCTTCAGTGAGCAGAGAGACAGACTGAAGTCAACAGTGTCACCCTCAGTGAGCAGAGAGACAGAGAAGGGCTTGCTTGTATGACATGTGTCACCTTCAGTGAGCAGAGAGACACAGTGAACTCAATGGTGTCATCTTCAGGGAGCAGAGAGACAGTGACAAGTCAATGGTGTCACCTTCGGTGAGCAGAGAGACAGTGTTAAGTCAATAGTGTCACCTTCGGTGAGCAGAGAGACAGTGTTAAGTCAATGGTGTCATCTTCAGTGAGCAGAGAGACAGAGTGAAGTCAATGGTGTCACCTTCAGTGAGCAGAGAGACACAGTGAAGTCAATGGTG